>NW_027192528.1:297326-301448 GCF_041956765.1 Thermoascus crustaceus | reverse complement strand
TCGGAGGATTCCTTTCTGTGCCAGAACCTTGTCTGGTTTTGGTTCCTGGTAGGCTGACGGTTCAAACCCATAGTTGGCATAGAACAGTGACTCCTGGGTAGTCTTGTTCTTGGCGCTGTTATATGCGAACTGGGCCATAGGTAAAAGTTCCACCCAGTTGTCTTGTTGGTAGTTGATATAGCAGCGCAGGTACTGTTCCAAGATTTGATTCATCCATTCTGTTTGCCCATCAGTCTGGGGGTGAGCTGTTGTGGAGAGCTTATGCTTGGAGCCAAGTTGGCGGGTCAAGGTTTGCCAGAATCCTGAGGTAAAGAGCTTGTCTTTATCGGACACAAATTCTTCTGGCATTCCATGGTTCCCAAAAATGATCTGTAGGAAGGTGTATGCCAGTTCTTCTGCATTAGATGACTTTTTGTATGGTAGAAAGTAGGCATACTTGGTGAGCCTATCCACAATGACCAAGATAGAGTCATATATTATCCCTGTCAGGGGCTCCTTGGACACAGGTAGATCTGTAATGAAGTCCAGTGATATGGATTGCCAGGGCCTCTCTGGTGCATCCAGGTTCTGTAGGAGTCCATATGGTGCATGTCGCGCTGCTTTGCTCCTGATGCAAAGATCACATTGTGATACTATGCATCACACCATCCTCCTTAATCCTGGGAAGTAGAAGTTCCAGGTAATCCTTTCAATGGTCTTCTCTATCCTCTGGTGTCCATGAGCCGGGGCTTCGTGGATGTCTCTGATCAGGTCCTCCCTCAATTTGGTTGGAACGTAGACCAGTCCCTTGAATAGGATGATATCTCCCTCTCCTTTGGTTATGTTGGGATCATTCTTGATTTCCTCAAGCTCTTCTGCCATTGAATCCTTCTGGTATGCTTCCTTAATCTTTTCCGCCCATGTACCGGGTCCTAGTCTTAGAGCAGGTGCAGCTTGCCTGTCCACTGTGAGGGTTCCATCAGTCTCCTGCCGGAAAATCGCGGGTCATGGAGAAGGCTCCCCCTCTTGGTAATCTGGTCTTTGGCTGAGCGCATCCGCTCGGGCATTTTCTGAACCCCTTCAGTAGGTGATCTTGATGTCATAAGGAGCTAATTCCTCTGCCCACCTGACCTGCCTTCGGGTCAAATCTTTGGTGGTGGTGAAGTATGCCAGGTTCTTATGATCACAGTAGATCATAACCTGATGCTTTGCTCCTTCCAGGTAGTGTCGCCATTCTCTTACTGCTGCCATGATGGCCAGGAGCTCCTTGTCATGAATGTCATAATTCAATTCTGGTGGGGTCATCTTTCGCGAGTAGAAAGCAATTGGATGCAGTCATCCTTGTTCATCAGGTTGATTGATGCATGCTCCTATTGCAAAGTCTGAAGTGTCTGTCTCAATGAAAATAGGTTTTTCTGGGTCAAATATTCCCAAGACTGGTGCTTCACAGAACTTCTGTTTAAGAAGATCAAATGCCTCCTGTTGTTCTTTTCCCCATTCAAACTTCTGATCCTTTCAGGTGAGCTTTGTCAAAGGTTCCACAATCTTGGAGTAGTTCCATATGAACTTTTAATAGAAGTTGGCAAATCCAAGAAAAGCCTGTGTCTCCTTGATTGTTGTTGGCTTGGGCCATCCTTGTATGGCTGTAACCTTTCCTTCATTCATTTCAACATGTCCCAGGGAGATCATGAAGCCAAGAAACTCTGTTCTTTGGGTGTGCCATTCACATTTTTCTGGTGCAACTGAGAGTTTTCTCTCCTTCAGGGCTTCTAACACCTTCCATATGTGTTGTCTGTGTTCTTCTAAGGTTTCTGAGTAGATAAGGATGTTGTCCAAATATGCCATGTAAAAGACATCCAGGTATTTCTGTAGGGTATTATTGACCAAACTCTGAAAGGTTGCGGGTGCATTGGTAAGACCAAATGGCATAACTGTATATTCAAAATGTCCTAGTCAGGTCCTGAAGGCAGTTTTCCATTCTTCCCCTTCCTTCATGCGCACCAGGTAGTACCCTTCTCTAAGGTCCAACTTGGTAAAGAACTTTGCCTTCCGCAGTCTATCCTGCAACTCAGAGATGAGTGGTAAGGGGTAGCAGTTCTTGACAGTGATGTCATTAAGTTGGTGATAGTCCACACAAAGTTGGAGTTTTCCATTCTTCTTTGGAACAAACAAAATTGGATATCCAGCTGGTGATGTAGAATGCCAGATATATCCTCATTCCAGGTTTTTCTCAATATACTCTCAGAGCGCCTCATGCGCCTTCTCTGAGAGTGGGTAAATAGGTTTGAACACCGGTTGCGTTCCAGGCTTCAAGGGTATCTCATGATCCCAAGGCTGGTGTTCTGGCAGCTGTCCTCTGCCCCATTCCTTAAAGACTTCTTCAAAGTCCCAGTATTCCTTTGGGACTGCTTCCATTCCGGTCAAAGGCAGTTGGTCCTTTCTCTGTTCCATGGATCCAATTGTCATTTCTGGTATTAGGGTGAGATACAAGACTCCCACTTGTTCTCCCCTTTTCCACATTTGCATCATCATGTTCTGAGAGATTTCTTTGATCTCCACTGGTGGTTCTTCTTCCTCAGGATGCCCTTCGGGCCTTATACCTCTGTTGGATCCTTCCACCAATTGCACTTTTCCTGTTACCCAGTCTATCTGTGGGTTGTGCATCTTCAACCACAGTATCCCTAGGATTATATCATGTCCTGGCATCCATGTGATATCAAGGTTGATCTTTTCCTTGTGCTGTCCTATCTCCAGGGAGGACTGGTCGGTCTCCATCCACACCCATCCTCCTCCATAGCTGCTGGCAGATCCATTGACTGTAGATAACTGATACGGCTCCTTCTTTCCTGTGAAGGGGATCCCATTCCTGATGACAAATATGTTACTGACAAAATTCCCCATGGCTCCACTGTTGATCATGGCCCTTGCTTTCTTCCCATTGATCTTGACAGTGATCACCAATTGTTTCACTAAGTCCATTCCATTGAGTGTTGTTCCGTTTCGCGCGCTTGTAGCCAGGTTCAGGGACCTAGACCAAGACTCCTGCAAGGGTCCCATACTAGCAGGGTCCTCTAGTTTTTTGATTTCTTGGGGTCCTTTGGAAACCAACCTGTCGCGTTCTTGGAGGCATAATGATCGGAGCAGTTGTTATCATAGCAGGCCATCCATGGTAATTTAGCATGCTTGTTCCTTTCTGTGACCAATATCTGTTTCTGGTTGTCTTGTTTTCTGTCTGGGCATTTCCAACCCATATGGTCATTCTTTCTGCAGTGGATACACAGTTTCTGCTCATAGTGTTTTTTCTGTTCATTTGTCCAGTTGGGGTTGGGCCCTCTGACTTGTTTGTTTGTTGTTCCCTGGGTGCTCTGTTCTCTTCTAGTCGCATTGTCTAGTTCCATGGCATCACCTCCATTTCCTGTGTGTTGAGGGGCTTGTTGAAAAGGATTGAATCATCATTGCTCAGTCCGTCGTTCGAAGAGTCAGTTGTCAATTCAGGTTGCCATGAGTATCAGGTTATTGAGGTCAGTTGGTTCCTCTGCTGCAAGGAGCCCATTCTTGACCTCCTCTTTCAGTCCTTGATAGTAGTGTTCCATGAGCGCTTATTCTGACCAGTCCCCAAGGAAGGTTGCTGCTTGTTGGAACTCCATGGTATAGTTGGTGACTGACATTTTCTGCTGGATGGACATGATAGTCCTGGTGGCCTTTTTTACCTCATCCAAATCCCCAAAGTTTTGTTTGATGCAAGTCAGGAAAGCATTGAAGCTGTTGAAGGTCTCAGTGGTCTCAGCTCATCATTGTCCTGGTGACCTTTCCAGGCGATCCTTCAGGTAGGGGTCAAACCACTGGGCTGCAGTGCTTCATAGGTAGGTTGCCGCAAACATGACCTTTCTTTCTTTGTTTGGGAATTCATGGGGGTTGAAGAAAAAATAGAGCTCCAGCTGGGAGATGAATGTCTGCAACTTTTTTCAGTCGCCATAGTAGAGGTCGGGTTTCACAATCTTGGTCTTGGAGTTGACATCAGGGTTGGTAGGGTCCTGGGCTGCAAGGTTCAATGTATGGTTGGTGCTTGCCCCAGCCTGCTGTCCCAGTAGGTGAATCTGTTCATGGAGTTGGTTGTTCCCATTGATCTGGTTTTGAAGCTCG
>NW_027192528.1:197018-295945 GCF_041956765.1 Thermoascus crustaceus | reverse complement strand
GGTGGTCAAAGTGTAACAACGGGCCTAGGACTTCTTAGGCAGAAAGCCGTTGAGTTTATCTTGAAGACAGAAGACAAGGAGAAAGATAGATAATTAGTCGTTACTAGCAATACTAACTCTAGGATTGCTATTTGAGTTGACCACGGGGTCCTAATCCCCATGGTTAAGGAGTGTCTTATATACATCTTGAGTTCTGCCCGGAAATACCTATCCGGTGGATCATGACTATGGATGGATCAAGGGTCATGTTGGATCAAGAGGTCGGATGGATCAAGGGCCCCGATGGATCATAGCCATCGCTCTTGATCCATTGTCACGTGACAGGTCCTCCCCCTCACTGTCTTGTCGGAAATCCCTAGGCTGTGCCATAACATCGGGGTTTTGGAGCTTCTTTGTTTTCTGGATTCAGATTCAAGGAAGAGAATCTTAAGAGCAAAGCATCACTTTACTTTTTCAAAAGTCTTAAAAAAATTCCACTTCCAAAAATCAACTTCAACTTCCAGTTGAAAAAACAAACCAGATTAAAATGGCTGACAACACCGATCACCACCACCACACCGGCGACAACACCGGTCGCTACGATACCGGTCGCTACGATACTGGTCGCTACGATACCGGTCGCTACGACACCGGTCGCTACGATAGAGGTCGTTACGACACAACCGGTACAACCAGCACCACTGGCTACGGAACGACAGGTTATGGCACCACCGGCACCACAGGCACCACATATGACACCGGCTATGGCACTACAGGTGCCCACGAGCACCGCACCGACGACAGAAGTCGCGACCGGACCGATACCGATGGAACACATCGACATCAGACCTAATAACCGTTGCCTACAATCCTGATAGGGGGCTTCACTTCAAGGTCTTGTGTTCGTTTTCTGAGTCTTTACTGATCTACCTGCAGTCCTGCTTCACTGTGCCAGCTTATAGCGCAGCTGGAGCATATTTCCCTGGGTGTGATCTTTTATCAGAGACCTGACCAGCTTGAGGAAATAAATACATTGGTTCTCTATCTGGCTTTTATATATAGCCTCTATTCCCTTTCTGTAGACTATATTAAATGGACAGTAATGTGTTGTGTAAGTAGATGATTGTATCAATCCGACTTTTTATAGATTATAAAGTCTGCTCTAAATCTATGGCAACGTGCAGTTAGCCCTTGTCATTTCTCCTGGACCTTGTGCTCACCTGCACTCACCTACTAAATCTTGTGTGACTGCCACTCTTTAAGTGGCAATAACTTTAGGGCTGTATTGACAATTGACCGCGCTTATAATTGTGGCTTGAGTATGGCTGAGTAGATGGGAAGCCCTGTTTTCCACACCCTACGGTCATAGGTGCTGTACTATTCCTTTGAAAGCCTTTTATAGACTGGATGTTTCAGAATCAGCATCTGATTGATTTCTGTTGGCGGAACACCAGGTGGTCAGCTCCCCGGCCGTTTTAGGCCCAGCATCACCACCTCGCGGCTCAAATTCAGATGGCCAGCTAGCTACCTAGTCCTCTCATAGGAATAAGAGTGAGCTTCAAGCCATATATAACAGACAATTTCTCATCAAATTGTGAGGCCGAATTCGCTGTATGTAGATACCTACTTAAAACTTGTGCTTAGATATGAAAGTGCCACAATTTTCTCAAAATCCATAGTTAGGTGATGTGTACCAGTAAATGCAGCAGTATTGCCGAATGTTGCCGCGCAGGCTTTACCCGAGAACCTATAAGCCTGAATCCCCTACAGCCATGAAACCTGTTGTTTAACCGAACAGGGAGACTTGGCGGTTTTCGAGGACTCCAGGGACACCAACCAGAAAGGGATCTGTGCCAAGGATACGCGCATATAGTGCAAATCCCGTCGTTTAGTTCGACGTTAGATCCCAGTGACCAAAACCATCCATCATCTTCCGGATCCATTTCTTCATAGAGGAGCGGGGTCAAAGAAGCGGCCCCGAAGGTCGGATCGAGGTATCGGAGAAGACCTCGAATACACGCTATCCGATCCGACATATAACTTGGAGTTCAACGTCAGAAAAAGCATACGTGTACGGTAGGTTGCTATGCCGAATCTTTCGGCACCCCTCTTCCCCCCTGTCCAAGACCGTCCACCTTGCCTCTTTTGGCCATATTTTTGATCTGGGCTGTCGCTGTCTAGGGTCTGCGACCTATAATAATGTCGGGGTACCCTCCAATGGTTTGAAAATCATAGAATAGCAATCCGTCAAGACAGTAGGAGGTAGCAGGGGAGGGGGTGCCGAAAGATATGGCAACCTACTGTAGCAGCGGGGTTTAGAGACGGCTGAAGGGATGTGGGGGTCAAGGGCGTCGGCGCGGATCTCGTTGGCATGGAGTGTTAGTGTGGAGAGATCTAAGGTTGTTTAATAGATTAGTTCTACCTTAGGGTTTAATCCTTACATGTATCGGCTCATACACACCTTGCTTTGAAAAGACGGTACTGAAATATTATCAACGGTATTTACAGCCATTTCGGGAAATTCTTTTGTTACAGTTGTAGAAAGGAACGAGAGAGGAAAACGATCATTACCTACTCCGTATGTCCGTTGGTCACTCCCGTACCGATAATAGGTCCCGAGGATAAGACATAGTAGTTGCAGCTTTCACGGGCTAGAACATGGAGATCAATGCTCTTACCCCGCAAATAAACATTCCAATTCAATGTTTCCGACCGGGGATGTATCCTCGGAAAAGAGACCCGTCACTAAATCTCAACGTGAATATCAACATCGGGATCGGATCAGTCCTCCATCGATTTAGAATATATTTGAACCAAAGAATGAGGTTTTGTGCAAATATCTCCTCCTACAAACCGCAGTATAACATTTCTTCAAAGAAAAAATTATCTTTCCTAGATCATCGACCGAAACTGCCCATCAGCGCAAGTCTTGTACTCAATCAAGATGGGAGTGAATCACAATCAGACGAAAGCCCAGCCACATATAATTGGTAACGGCGATGGAGAAGACGGGAAAAAGGCTTCCAATAATTGGGTGCCGGTCCTCGAACAACCTGTTCACAAACCCCGCAAGCTCAAGGTCGTTTGCATTGGTGCAGGATATTCGGGCTTGATGCTGGCATACAAATATAAATACGAAATGTGCATGGATGGTTTCATCGATCTGACCATCTATGAAAAGAACTCGGATGTGGGAGGGACCTGGTTGGAGAATCGCTACCCTGGGGTGGCTTGTGACGTGAGAATCCCTGATCGTCCTCAGAAAAAAGGCAAAAGCTTATCTATTTGTTCTTTTGCAGGTGCCAGCTCACATTTATACCTTCTTATTCGAACCGAATCCTGATTGGAGCTCATTCTATGCTTCCGGTCCCGAGATCTGGGAGTATATCAAAAGGACAACCGAAAAATACAAGCTCGATGAACCAATCCAATTTAATTCCAAAGTAGTTTCCAGTATTTGGGATGACGAAGCCGGGAAGTGGCGTATCATGGTCCGAAAGCTTGAGACCAACACGATCATTGAGGACGAAGCACATATACTCATTAATGCTTCTGGCTTTCTCAACAAGTGGTCATGGCCTCGAATAAAGGGAATCGAGTCCTTCAAAGGCAAACTGCTACACAGTGCTGCCTGGGATACAAACCTTGACTGGACCGGCAAAAGAGTTGCGCTCATTGGAAATGGTTCATCAGGCATCCAGATCCTCCCACAGATGCAACCCAAAGCCGGCCATATTGTGAATTACATCCGCAATCCAAATTGGATCTCATCGAATTTCGCGGCCGAGTTCACACCCGAGGGAAAGAACTTCTTCTTCTCAGAAGAAGAGAAGAGGAAGCCCAGAGACTATCCAGAAGAGTTGTTCAAAATGCGCAAGACGATTGAAAGCAGCTTCAACAAGTTCTTCTACGCCTTGCTTAATGACAGCCCACAACAAGCCGCAGCATATAAGCTCTTCAAGAAGCAGATGCAGGACCGGCTCAATCACGACCCTGAGTGTGCGCGAAGCTGATCCCAAACTGGAGTGTCGGTTGCCGTCGTCTATCACCAGGGGACGGTTACTTGGAGGCTTTACAGACGCCCAATGTGTCAGTTGAGTTTGATGGAATCCAGGAGATCACTGAGACGGGTATAAGAACCACCCAAGGATCACACAAAGAATTTGACATCATAGTATGCGCTACTGGATTCGACGTCAATTTCTGTCCGTCCTGGGAAATGTGCGGCAGAGACGATATCAACCTGGCTGATCAATGGCGGGAGTATCCCGAAGCTTATTTCGGGGTCTGCGCACCCAACATCCCCAATTACTTCATCATCAATGGGCCCAATAGCCCTGTAGCGCACGGAAGCCTCTTGGCAGTCATGGACTGGACTGCTGAATACATCTTGAAATGGTGCAGAAAGATTGCGACGGAAGACATCAAGTGAGTGCTTTTCATATCCCCCTGAATCCTCCGATGGTTCCACATTAACCTCCTCCTAGATCTGTTGAAGTCAAAGCCGATGCAACCGATGACTATAACGTCTATTCGCAAGAGTTCTTGAAGCGCACTACGTGGTCAGGTGGTTGTCGATCCTGGTTCAAAAACGGAAAATCCGATGGAAGAGTGACAGCAATGTATGCTGGAAGCGTTCTCCATTACAAAGAAATCTTGGAAAGTTTCAGAACCGAGGATTTCCATTTCGAATACAACAGCCCCAATCGATTTAGGTTTATGGGAAACGGTCTGACAATAAGGGAGGAAAACGGCGAGGACCTAGCATTCTATGTCAAGAACTAGGTGGATTCGTCAACATAAATTTCTGGATGTTTTCATATAGCTATAGCACATCAGAAATATTTTGCGAAATAAGGCAAAACGGCTTTTCCATTCGGTCCATGACGTACTGCAGTTAAGTGCTTGAATACCTCTTTGTCACTCTTCTACGCCACGAAGTGTACCGAAAACCCTGCTTTAATTCTCTATGTAACGACTAGTAATGCAGAGTCGAAGCCTAACAATGAAGCAATAAGGAAATCTAGAAGAAAACACCATACGGTTCCGTAACAAACGCTCCTCTTCCGCCCGATATTTTTACCACCCGTGCGTGAGCAAGATAGGCCCCCATTACATTCCTGCCTATACCCCAATCTAGTGAGTTCACGTCTGAATCATGAAATTCCTCATCCTCATCCGATCATCTATATGATGGTTGGGGAATTTATCATTTTCATCAGAGTCGGGAGACTCCTCGTCGTTACCGGAGTCCGGTGATTTCTTGTCCTTGTCGGGATCGAAAGGCTTCTTGTCGTTGGGGTCAGAAGGCTTTTTGTCCTTTTCGGGATCAAGTGGCTTCCTGTCCTTATCGGGATTGGAAGGCTGCTTGTCATTGTCGGGGTTTGAAGGCTTCTTGTCATTGTCCGGATCGGATGGTTTCTTGTCGTTATCGGGGTCAGAAGGCTTCTTATCGTTGCCAGGGTTGGAAGGCTTTTTGCCCTTCTCGGGGTCAAAAGGCTTCTTATCCTTATCTGACTCGGGGTATTTATCGGGAAGAAGATGGAACGAATGTAGGGCCCGGCGGAAATGGCGGTCGACATGGCCTTTCTGGGTGCTGGCCATAGCTCGATAGGCAGTATTCTTAGGGAAGAGACTAATAATGTTGTAGAAGTAAGCCTGCGAAAAACAGAAGGTTAGTCCATTTCCTGGCAGGCATCTTTGTCGGTCGCTGGTACCTTCCATCATGGCCCAAAGATAGGGAACAGGAGGATAAAAGGAGACTCACATCAACTACGCCAGACAGCGCCCTAATCTCTGCCTGGATTCGTAACTCGTTGTCATCGTCATCATCTATTAGCGTTTGTGCACCTTGAGTAACAGCGTCCATGAGCTCAACAAGGCTTTGTACGAACTGGAAGACAAAGTTCCATTGGAATTAGCAGCTTATCAGCAATGGTCTGGCTTTTGACTAGGTTAGAACTCACGTTAGAGTACCCTTCGTAGGCGATCTGCTGATCAGCTAACTGGAGCATGGGTACTGATCCGGTAACAAATCCAATGTTTGCCACAACGTTGTCAAACAGGGCTCCGAATTCGTTGCAAACGTCCTTGAGGGAGGCCACCAGATGTCAGCTTGTGTTTCCTAGGATGACGATGATTCGGTGATAGAAAAAGAGAACTGTGAAGAAAAGAAAAGGGTTATCTGACAATCATGGGTCCGGAATTAGACGTCGAATCCATGAGCAGGATCAGGTCCTTGAGAACAAAGGTAGAGGTTGCGAGCGAGTTGCACGAGTGTTGGATCTCCACCGGATCCATCGCTGCCTGTGCCCGTCCGGAAAGGAGGGACAGTGCGAAGAGAAATATGGAGAGGAGTGTAGGATTCAGAGACATGACGACGAGAAAAGGAGAAAGGCCTAAACGGCGTCTCCAAGCTCGTTGGACGGAGAACGAGGGATTGAGGGAATGAACGGAGAACTACTCTTGCTACTGGGAACGAATGCGTATCAAGTTTAAGCAATATTGCCAGCGTAGAATAGAGAGATAAGGAGGCTTCTTATGTCGAATGCCTACTGGGAAAAAGAATGTCACACGCTGGAGAGAGGAAAAGAAAAGGAAGAGAGTCGTTGGGGGATGGGAGTGTTTATATTGACCTGAGTCCCCAGCATCTGCCTGCTCTATCAGGAAGGTAGACCTGCCCAGGTGCAACGGGCACCGTTGGCAGAAGCCGCAAGGTGTCAAAGTTGTGCTTCCCCAGCGTCGTTGGCACCAGTGTACGAGTCTGGCTTCCTGACAACGTCAGAACAGACGAGAGTTAATAACCGACGAAGTCAGTAATGTAGAAAACTTGGCTATTCAGCACACAAGATGGGCTCAAGCCCCTGTGTGTTCTGCCTGCCAAAGAGCCCCATACGGCTACTCCGGAAAGGTGGGCTTGGAGACTGCAGAAATATTTACTGTAGCTCCAGAGATAACCGGTGATTTGTCCCTATATGTAGATGATGCTAATCTGCGTCCAGTGGTACTTATTGTTCAGCGGCTGTCATGTACCTGGAAATCAAATAACATCCACGAGTACCCTAGAATTGCATATCAACTGGTTGATGAGCGCCGAAGACATTAAAGCGACAAGTAGCCACAATGAGGTTAAGAGGTATGCTAAAATAATGTGGTACCAGAAAAGTCATGCAGTCGACAGACGACCTGTGTCTGATGAGCAATGGGCCACTGCTACCTCCGTAATGCCAGAGATAGTGCAATGGACCGTCTATAGACAACATCTCTGCTCAGGTGGAAACATCTTTGCTGCCATAAACATTATTTGCCCCCATTATCCTCACAGTGTGGTCATCGACGCGGTTCTAACCCGGAGTTGGATATGCCCTGCCTTTGGGGTCTAAGTCTGAATAAGGATCGTGGAGATATATATGACAATATACTGCGGGAAATCAAGAGGAATGAGAGCATTAGCTCATGAAATTCTCAGTAAAGAATCGATTTATAGCAGCGATGTTGTCGACACGAAGATGGGATCCGGTCTCAAAAAAAAAAAGGCGAAACATCTTTCATGGGCTGACAGGGCTTTCAACCGAATAAGGAGATGCCAGTGTGTCTCAATAAGCTCTGTTTATAGAAGGAGGTGAGTTTGTGAAAGCAAGACGAAAGAAAGATAGCATCTTTGTCAGCTGGGATTGCGGGGTGGCTGAGGCGAAGCGTGGGCGTTGGGAGCAGCTCGTAATTACGAGTCGGTCTCCGGACCTGATGTGACTCTTCGTCTTCGCCTTTTCCTGCGTCGACCTCGCAGACCAACCCTGCGTCGAGTCCACGCCATCCAACGTCTGGATGGTCTCTCTGACCTGCAACTCGTTCTTATTCTCCGCTGTCGCGTGCGTCTTGGACGTCCGACGCTGATCTCGGGCGCCGAGTGACCGTGCTGCCGACTCCAGAGCTTTACGCGCTCAGAGCTTGACGCCGCCCGCGGAGCTTATCTCGGTCGCGTCGCAGTAGCTGCTGCTGCTGCTCGATCTCAACGTAACAAGACGTCGGAATGCCTTTGCTATTCTGTGATTCGATCGGTTACGGCTGACCATTGCCATAGTTTTTTTTCTTAGGGCGCCTGCGTCTCGTCCGCTGCACGGTTCCGTCTCGTGTGACCGGCTTCTCCCTGCGCGTGCGGTGCCATGGAGATCGACCCTCGTTTGCGCGCCTCGAACGACCATGGTGCTGGCCAGCCCGGAGGAGGAGGAGGAGGAGGAGGAGGAGGAGGAGGAGGAGGCTCTACTGTACAGCACTCATACGATCCTCCTCCTTCCTCTGGACATAGTGTTGCGTCAGCTGGCTCTGCTGATACGCCTAGCGGCTATCCCGAGATCCCATCGCACTACTCTCCCGGTAAACAATTCCACTCCTCCACGCCTTCCTCTGGCAACCATGCCTACTACGGCCCTCCGCCTCCAACACCTCACTCCTACTATCCAGGCGACACACCTGTCATCGCAGCGCCCCCGCGTGTCGAGTCTACAGACACCAATGATCCCTTCGCGGACTTGAAACGACCCCGCGCCTGCGAGGCATGCCGTCAGCTGAAAGTCCGCTGCGAACCTGACAATGACAACCCGACCGGTTCATGCAAACGTTGCGCCAAAGCTGGCAGATCTTGCATCGTTACCGCGCCCACGCGCAAGCGCCAGAAGAAGACAGACAGCCGAGTTACGGAGCTGGAGAAGAAGATCGATGTGCTGACTGCGAGTTTGCAAGCATCGCGAGCTCGCGGTGCAGACATAGGGGTTTTAGGACCACACGCAGACGATTATTCTGCCCGACGATGGTTGGGAGGTGGGCAGCCACAGCACTATTACGGCGACGGTCAATCGAATGGCGCAGCAGCTCCGGGTTTTCCAGCGAATTTGGCTGGCAATAAAAGACACCATAGCGGCGAGTTTAAAAGTGCAAGTTATGGTGGACTCTTGGCTCCAGTGAATGCGCGCGAGACTGGCGGACCGTCCGGCGGAACATGGCCCGGTGTCTGTGGTTCTGGGGATACAGTTCCGAAGCCCAACAATGGCCATGAGTTTGCAGATGTCATTGATAGGGGGATCGTGGATGTAGACACTGCCATCCAGGCATTTGATCGATATGTGAATGATATGACACCCCAGATGCCCGTGGTCGTTTTCCCACCTGACACGAAAATGGGGGATATTCGGCGGACGAAACCGGTTCTCTTCCTCGTGATCCTCTCCATTTCAGTTGGAGCTATCAACGCAGCGATCCAATTACATTTGGTCAATGAAGTCTATCGTGTTCTTGCAGATCGCATCTTTATTAAGGGTGAAAAGTCTTTGGAGTTGGTGCAGGCCCTCCTCGTCTCCTGTATATGGTATACGCCGCCTGACCACGTTGAAGAACTCAAATTCTATCAATTGATCCATATGGCAGTTGTTATGGGCATGGATATTGGAATGAACCGGAGAACGAAAACTAAAGTGTTCGGATTTTGGAAAGAAATTATGGGCAAGAAAGCTTCCTCCTTGAACCCGGATGCCCCAGAGACAAGACGAGCTTGGGTGGGATGTTATTTCATGGCCGTACAGTACGACCTCCCCTCACCACTAACAAACCCCAGTAGTGAACAGTCACGTTGGTGACTTGGTGGAAAGTGGGACATTTTATTGGAGGTTCAACTGACGCTAATATGATACAGGACTGCGACGGCTCTCCGACGGCCACTTCTTGTACGTTGGCAACCGTACATGGACGAGTGCCTTGAGATATTGGAGAATTCACCCGATGCGCTACCGTCAGATAAGGTCTTGGTTCACTGGACGAAGCTTGCTCATCTTGGGGAAGAAGTTAGCTTCCAGTTTTCGATGGATGATCCAGCGACGAACCTGTCACTTAGTGATCCGAAAGTCCAATACGCTCTGAAAGGGTTTGAAAAACAGTTGGAACAATGGCGGAAACAGGTTCCTTCAGAACTTTATTCTCGTATGCCCCCGAGCCCCTCTTTTAGCCTGTGATTGTTGATGTGTTGCTGATCAGCAGTATAGCGATAATGAGGCACTTTGAACATGTATTAAATGTTTACATGCATGAGATCGCTCTGCATGTCGATCATAACATAGATGACTTCAAGCCGCCATTTCTGCCAGAATCGCGAGATAACAATCAGACAGACCTCAATACTGCTGCACATATCGACGCCTTGACATCTTGTCTCACTTCTGCCCATGAAGCCCTCAACATCATATCGAGCCTTGATTACAAAACTATCTTATGCCTGCCTACAGTACACTTCGGCCGAACATCCTATGCATCTATTGCATTGATTAAACTCTTCTCTGCTGTTTCTGCCCCCGACAGTCGCCTGGGTCAGGTCTTCGATCCTGCGGATATCAAGGTCGAATATTACCTTGATAAGGTAATTGGTCACTTCAAGGTGGCTGGTGATAGTAATGGCGGCCGTACTGCAGCCAAGTTTTCCCTGGTGCTGACCATGCTCAAACACTGGTTTCTGAAGCGGAAGGACCATGAAGAGCCGGACTCGAAGGAAGGGATGTGTAATATATTCAAGGCATACGAGAAAGCTGGGAATCCCAAGGATCCCGATGAACAGATAAAATCTTCCGAGGAAGAGGAGAAGAAAACGACAGTATGTATATTGCCGTGTCTTCCTGCTGCTTGGTTGCATATAGCAGCTAACTTGTGGATAGGCGAGCATTGGTCCCACGCCTCTGCACCTGCTGAGCGAGGTCGCCATGGGTGGGCCAAATAACAGGCCAAATTCTCATCAGGAGTCCCAGGGACAATCACATTACCCTCCACCTCCAACAAATGGTCCAGGAGTTGCTGTCGGGGCGTGCCCAGTACAAAACTCTGGACCAAGCACTACAAGTGCAAACACTGCGATGCACAATGTGGGATCTGATACATGGCCCCGATACTCTCCACCTTCTGTCCCTTCCACGACGACATCGTCTTCGCGGCCCCTCTACCCTCAAAACCCTGGAAATTTCCAGCAGCAGCCGGGATATGAGGATCCGAATAATTCTATGGCGACTAACGTTGCGCAGCATCCACAAGCTGCTTATGCAGGATTTGTGCCGGAGCTTGGAATGCAGGTGGGCTTTGACCCTGACAATTTCTACGCTCTAGGTTCTATCCTAGATGACGGATTCTTCAACTTCTCGACGGATCCAGATCCAAATTTGTACTAGCGGCAGTATAGACGACCTGATCATTTGAACGCGGTTTGCCGCCGGTCCATGGCAGATGCTATTACGATGGAATCCTCTCAGTCGCTGGCTGTGTCCTCAAGGGATTCCGGCTGTGCTCTAGAGACGCCGCCGATCGCGCCTCCACGTTGATCATACATGATCGAGGCCACCGTGGCCTAGTAATCTACGTCACTTTTTCACGAATGCAACTGGGTCTCTTGGTTGAAGGGACTTACGACTGTACGAAGTCAAGCCCCCAGCAGGCTGGAATATTGAGATACCACCACACCACCACACTCTCTACTATACCACGGTTCTGCATTTATTATGATTTTCTGTCTGTACATGTTCTGGGATATTATACAGCACGAGGACTTAGTCCGGAAAACGGATTCCCAGAGTTGAGCATATGTGAGCGAGGCTTGGAAGGAGATGTGAATGTAGAAAGTAATATACAGATGCATATACCCAGTCAAAAAAGTCAAGTTTATTCTCGTTTCCGACTTTGTTTCTTCAATGCTGGTTATCATCTATCTATCTATCTATATATATCCGGCAGCCATGATTTAATTGGTCCGTCATCATTTCTCATCTACTCTACCGCGCAAAATGCGCTCCTTTATATGTGCATGTACATGTTAGCCATGCATTAATGTTTACCTAGCTTGTTTCCCAGGTGCATATTGATTGATAGCAATGACAACGATGATCATGATGGAGAAAGTCAGTTTCTATATGTACTTTACTTGAATAAACTCCTCACTCCCGTTGAAGTCCTGTTTGTAACTTCATCAAGAACAGAAAGCAAACGCCCTTCATAAATCTATTTAGAGTGCCAGAGCAAGTACATATTAGCATAGGGTATAGGAAACAGGGCTTCCCGTTTCTGTCTGCTCAGCCGTATTTGAACAAAGCCTGATTCCATACAATCCCGGTCATGATCAATGCCGTAATGACGCTCCAGGAACCATCCATCTACTGCGGAACATAGAAGACGTACCACACCAGCATAAGCTAGCTACTCTGAATTGCTGGTGATTTAATTGCACCATCTGTCGAAGTAGAACCGAATTGGTGGACATGGGACCGTCATGGTCAGCCTGATCTGCCGGGTGTGTTTTAGGGCGAAATTGTTTGCCGTGAAGTTAGATGAGTATTTGAATGAAAGTCCTGCACGACAAATTACTGCTAAAAGTGCTGCCAAGGTAAGTGATTCCCAGCATGCTCAGTATCCAAGAGGCAGTACTAAGGCAACCGACCAACAGGCCGTCCAGCCGCCATTGACAGAGGAGTTCACATCATCTCCATGTCATGGACTATTGAGCACACAAGCAAAACGCAGATGACATCCGACAGTTAGAAGAAGTCATCACAGTGGCTGCAAATGCAGGCATTCTCATGTTCTGCGCCGCGAACGACCAAGGCATCGCTCGGGATCAAAGCTTCCCTGCCGCCTGCGCAGGTACAAAACATATCTTCAAGATCGGTGCAGCAGAAGCTTCCGGGGCTGTATGGAAATGGGTTGGAGATCCCGCAGACGTGGACTTCATATTCCCCGGCCACCGTGTGGTCAAGGATCACCCCAACTATTCTCTGGAGACCAACTGTGATATCCTGACTGGTTCGTCCGCGGCTACAGCTATTGCATCTGGCCTTGCGGCCTTGATTCTGTATTGTGTCCAGCTCAGCGCGCGCCAGACGGAGCACCTCAACCAGCAGCAGGTCCATGGGGCGAGAACTGTGACCATGAACGACTATAAAACCATGAAGCGCCACGGGAGAATGAAGGAGGCATTCCTAGCCCTTGGAACCAGTCAGGCTAGCGGGAATAAGTATGTCGAAGTCTGGCATGTTTTTGAGTCTGAATGATACTGTAACAGAGGTGGCAGAACGGTTGAAGACCACCAAGACACTTGAATAGAATATGAAGCGGCATATTTATGGCTCTATTAGCGAATATTGCGAATACCATACTCACAGCGCTCTTTGGATATACATCTATGACATGACAGAGACATAGCTACACTACCCCCCTCCCCCCTGTCCAAGCCACCTAGCTTGCTGCTTTTGCTATATTGGAATCTGGGCTGGCTTTGTCTAGGATTTATGACCTATTATAGTGTCTGTGTACCCTCCAATAGGTTTAAAATACGTGGGTATAAAATAACAATCAACCAAGCTGCTATTTTGCAGGGAGGGGGTGACAAAAGATATGATCCAGTAGTGTACTAATGCTTTTATTCCTGCTATCCAAGTAATAACATGTGCTGTATTGTTGCACAAATTCATAAGATGAGTAGAGACAACAAGTTAAAGCATGCAGTCTTAGACCACAATGAGGCCTTGTTTCATGTAGGAAAGCCGCAGTCTCAGATGCCCGGAACTGGATCTCAAACAGCTTCTTCGAAAAGATGCATTAGAAAGAGCTGAAGATCTTAAGATATAATAAGATAATTTTGACCAATTGCGAGAATCCTTGGTTCATAAGAATAAGAATTTTTCAACAAGGGTATTTATTATACAAGCCATTACTAAGAATGTATCTAGCCTATTGCTAGTGCCAGAGCATCTGTTCTATCATGGCATAATCTTATCCAAAGTGCTCTGCTTCAGCTTGCTGAAATCAAGTCCTTCCATTAACCATGCATCATATAGAAGCTTTTTCAGCTGTTGGCCTATCCTCAGGAATCCACTTCAGTGCCTTTCGGAGGAACCGTAAGAATCCATCTTTGTCCTTCCCGCGGATTTCAGCAGCTAGACTCTCGAGTGAGATACCAGGAATGGGTGCGACATTTTTCCAACTGCCTGAAAAGGAAAAGTGTATTAGTAGGAGTGGTAAATTTTGTGAGCAACGTTCCAAATATCAACTTTATAATCTCAAGTCATCTTTAGCACAACCTCGGGCACCCTATAAAGATCCGGCATAATATCCTCATCATGTTTCTCATCACCAAATCTAGCTTCACTAAAGTCGCTAAGCAGTGGTAGTCCATTGCTGGGAAGGAGTATTCAGGACATGTAAATCGCCCGACCATCTTCGAGTAGTTTTCTCGGTCGCTAATTCTCTCTTTCCGCCTCTTCAATTGCCGAAAGGATTTCTGGATCATTTGCGGGGAGCAGCAAATTCTTCAGTTGAAGGTCTTCATGCAAATATCAGTCGTCGAAACACCTAAGTGCTTTTCAGCAAGGGTCAAGGATATCTTCTCGGTATGTATAATGCGAGCACCGACGTGGAGGAAACTATTAGATTTGCCTGAGGCACGGTTTCAGATCTTCGAGTGTCAGGGCTCGTTCGGGGACAAAGTTTAAAAATTGATCCACGCTAAGGCCAAGAGGTTGGTGAACAAGGCAGATATGACGGCCATGAGGACCTTCTATGTAGAAGTGCCCAAACAGCTTGCGTATGAAGGATTTGCCTGGATGGTTGGTTTGGATGGAATCTATGCGGTCGTACACGCTGAGCTCATGATTCCTCTCGGCTCCAGACACATAAACCTTCAGCACGACATATTTGGAATCACTTGGTTTTGACATTTGGTTAGTCGTCTGAGTTCAGCAAAGGTAGTTTCGCTTTCGACATACGATAGGTCGCGAGAAAGCCAGACTGTAGATGCTACACCATAGCCCAGTTTTGCAATCACCTGATATTGATTGTCGAAGATCTCTCCAATGTGAATTGGATAATACTTTTCGGCCGGTGGGTAGCGTCTCCTCTTCGAACTCCTCAGAGCTTGGAAAAGACCTTGAGGAAGAAGGCACTGAGAAAGAGGTGGATAAAATTGTTCTGCGAGTAGTATTTAAGAGGATGGGCGATTGAGAACTTCGCTGAAAGCGAAAACATAACCTTGTGGGAAGACGACAAAGGACATTCGAATTATTGCAAGATACAAAAACACCGCGGGTGAATCGCCAGACTGGAAACATTTTTACCAAAAAAAGGCCGTGAGGGCGTGCATTTATTGCTACTCTATAAGTGTTATAGCCTCGACGCGGCGGTTGATGAAATCGCAAGGGAGCCATTCGAATAATAAAACGGGGCGCGCTAACGAGCAGACGTGGCTGCTATGTACAGTTTGCGTGGGAGAACCTCGATTTCTAGCATTCAAGGACCCATATCACCTAAGTAATCTAAAGAAGGAAAGAGACTTTTTGTTCTAGATGTTATATTTTTTTTATAGATAACATGCAATTCATGAAGATGATTGGTCCATGTGGTTGGTACCCGCGACTCGGCAGGAAATCTTCCCTATCAAGGACTGATAAGTGGGACTTCCTTCCCCGGATTTTCTCCGCCTTAGGCAGCACCTCACATTGCTACAGACTTTGTGCCCCCATTTCTAGTCTAAATATCTGATTGTTATCCTAAGACAAGCTCGTCCTGTCATCGCTCTGACATCAAACGCTTTGAGATTGGCTGGATATGCCCTTTATAGGCAAGTTATTGAGGATAGACTGATAAAGGGATGGTAAGTCTGGCTGGTTGTCTGAAGGTGTTTTTAATTCCTGTACGCTCAGCTGCTAATCCACCTCAAATTGCAGTCTTACGTGTCGACAGCGTCACTTGAAATGTAAGTCCCCCCGCGACAGATACAATCCCCCACTTGCTAATCTTTTCTAGGCGATAAAACAGGCACAGGATGTCACCGTTGTCGACAGTCGGGAAGGAAATGCTTGCCCGCACCGCATAAGCCAGAGGCGATCGCTTTTCGGCATGGCCAAAATCCATCTCTGCGGGAGGAAGCACGGGGGCCACCAAGATATGGGGAGAACAGGCTGGTATTTCCCAAGGATCAGGTTTGGGTGAAGATGCCGTCTCGTGGTACGCAACCTTCAGCCACAAAGTTTGAGGCCAATTGACCAGTTCAGTGGCATTCAAGGATGAAACGGAGAATATAACAGCCGAGTATGATGTTGCATCGATCGAAGTACACTCCGGTAAACGGAAACCGCCAGACATCATGGTCACTCGCAAGTCGAACACCTCGCCACTCTCGGTCCCTTCTAGTAATGGAACGTCGCAGACATCACCACCCCCAAGCCAAGGATGCAGTTCTTATGCAGGAACAAATTCAGGCAGTAAAACACGACTGTCGTCTCCAGACTTTTCTGTCCGTGGTCAGAAGCTGAGAAATTTCAACGAAGCTCTACTTCTTCGTCACTTTAGACAGGTGCTAGGACCGTGGGTGAGTATTAGTATCTCCCGTCAAACTATGCTCATCCGTTGAATGGTTGTGCTAGCCTGATGCATATGACTACGAGAGACATTTCTCCTAGATGCTGTTGAACGTGCCACCTCCTGTTCGCCGCTACTATATGCATGTCTTGCTACCTCCGCCCGCCATCTCTCACAGACTTCTGATTTAATTACGTTCGCAGCGACAGAAGCAGCGGACTACTACCATGAAAAATGTATTGTGCTTCTTCCAATGCTAGAACAGTCGGATCTCATACATCACATTGGACTTCTGCTCGCGTCAACCGTGATTCTTCGCCTATTTGAGCAGATTTCTTGTATACTCGAATCAGATCCTCTCCGCCATGTCATGTTTGACCAAATTTCCCTGGGTATAGCCAATGCCCCCGCCAACGATCTTCAAAGGCAATCTTCTAGCCGGATCTGTATATATCAGCTCGCAGGTCGATTGTGCCGTTTCTGGAGGCTTGGCCGAGGCCTTCTGGGTCTTTGTTGTCCAAGATATTCAGTTTGCTCTAGCGTATCAGAAACCCTTGCGGCTCACTTTCCGTCCTTTCGACGAGAGACTCCAGCGGTCCTGGCAGCGCGACACTTCGCGCACTGACCGAAGCTGGATACAGAGAGTGATTTGGCTCCTCGCTGAGACAATACATTTCTGCTACAGCAATACTAGCAGCTATGATGACGCCAACGGGATAGAAGCCAGTAACCTAAAGCAAAAGATTCGCGCTTGGGACGAAGAAAGACCAAACAGTTTCAATCCATTGTTCTGTGCCGCTGCGGCGCCCGCCAACGGCAAACCTTTTCCCATGGTGTGGTATACCAATTCATGGCATGGTATGTATGGAACGAAAATCCGTCCCATTGTATACCGCATTACAAATTCAAATCTTCAATCCTAGTTGCATAATGTTCTAATAAATATCGGTTTACAGCGGCCGCGGCACAATATATCTGCATGGCGAAAGCGCTGTTAGCAATTCATGGCTCTAAACACATTATCGACAGTAGCCGAATTGGGGAAGATGCAAAAGTTGGTATATGCCCTTCCTCTTTATTTCAACTTTTATAGTGCTTATGCTGTAGATGGATACCAGTCTACCTATATACGAAGAGCAACCGTTGACCGTAGAAATACAGAAAGAAGCCATCGAGCACCTCAATGTCCTGTTCGGGATCGCTCTTTCAATGGATGATGACCCCTCCGCTCGTATCATAGCATGCAATGCACTTTGCGCCTGTGAGGACACCTGTCTGATTATCTCATGACACTATCCCAGATGACAAACGATGAATCGATTGTGCCGTAACTCCTTTGTTTGCGTGTGCTTCACTTACGTATGTACCAGGTGGCTTGTTTATCGACGATCCTGTCGCACAGGACACCCTTCTACAGCTGCCGAGACGAACAGAGGAAGAGAACGGATGGCCATGGTCGTACATAGCCGAGAAACTGGGAATGGAGTGGGGTATGCGTGCCCATGAAGTGGAATGAGAAGAATCAATTTTCAACCTAAATGGGTTAGGTTTACTAAGGGTTACATATAGATGTGTTATTGGAGTAGGGATACGATGCTTCGTTCCTCCTCCATTTTACTGATATCAATCACATTGACTTTCTTTTTCTATGTTAGGATGATCCCATTGGTGTGATTAGTCGCTAATTGTTTGCACAGCCTCACGCTTTCGCATATCCATTAAACATGGCCATTGGGAACACTGCCCCTCTCTCCTCCAACATGAATGCTCTTCCGAATCTGCCCAAAATCCACTGTCCCAAACCTCCTCTTCATCTCGTAACCCGCCCACACAGTCACTGCTGATATCCATGGCAGACACGTCTTATTTCCCTCGCCCTTTCTCCTGCCTCCGAATCCAGTATCATCGCTGAACATCGGATCGTCGAGGAACCACGGACTTAGCAACACGCCTTCCTCCTGTATTCCTTCCATGGCGTATCCCCACTTCGTTCCCACGTTCTCGTTGCAGGCCATCAAACACAGCTCCGCAATGTCAAGGAAGGCAATGTCTCCTGTTATCTGAGCAATACGGACCAGGTCTGGCGTTGCAATTATTCCCATTGGATGAAAGTACCCCGCACCTGGTGTATCACAACCAGCCCAGCCAGTGCTGCGGAAACCGTACCAAGACAGCGTTGAGTTAGAAGGCAGTGGTATGTCCCAAAGGAGGATCCAGCTTGCGCTCAATTGGGCCGCGCGGATGGCGCCGGCGAGGAAGTACTCTCCACCAACGGTCTCATACAGAGAAAGGAGGGCGCGACAGCAGAAGTAGATGCTTTCATGGTCTATAAGCTGCGGCTTTGCGTAGATCGAGTCGTGGATGCCACCGTTGTGTTTGATCTTGTCGACGAAGTGCTCCCGGACAAAACGTCCGGCTTTAAGTGCCGCAGTCCTATAGGCGGGGTTCTTTCTTATGGTTGCGAGTTCGAGAAGAAGGGGAATGACCGTGGCCGTGGAGGAGCGCTGTTGGTAGAATGTCTGACCGAACCAGGTGTCTGGTGAAATCAATGGTTCTCCAGCTAAAGAGTATGCCCGACGCCAGGACCCGTCAGGCTCTTGGGAAGAGAGGAGGAATTCCCCAAATTTCTTGACTACTTGGAGCCATGATTCCGGGGCGGATGGTTGTTGGGATTGATATAATGAGAGCAATGCCTCCGTTTCCTCTAGAACGCAGCGGAGGTATACCCCATGGGACCGTGTCAATGCCTCGATTATTTCTTTACGATGTGAGTATACTGGTCCCATGAGACGCTCAAGGTCTTCTCCTGGTTTTGCGTACGCCAGTGGAAGAAGGAGGCCTGTCCACCAGGAATCGTGACGTTGCAGATCCATGTTATATAAACAGTGGGTAAAACCAAAAGGAGACTTTGCCGCGTTTGACACGTAGAACTTGACAACCTTCAGAGCCTTCTGATAATCCTCGGATTCTGGCCTAGATGCTCGGAGCAGATTCGAGGCATTCATGATGTTCTGGCCGGTGAAACCTGCGAAAGGTTAGTTGGTGGTCACCAGGATCGTATACTTTCTCTGATGCCTTACCGTATTGTACAATATTCCCCAATTGCTTTCCATCTTGAGGATGGCAGTTCGTCACAAAGCCGGCTCCTCCTGTCTCATCCTCTTTGAAGTAGTGAGATAGAGCGTCGAGCCTCAATCGGGAGATTTCCTCCGGGGAACGGTCCAGGACAACAGGCCGCGGTCGAAGAACGGCAAACTGCTCCTTTATCAAATGCCAAAGGGCATCATGCGCACTGGGACTGTGGTAGATCCTGACTGTATACGAGATGCAGAAGGCATCACCAGACCTGACAGGCCTGAAAGCACCCCAAGGGACACAGTCCCGGACAAGAAGGGCATTGCATCTCTCCCTTTCGACGAACGGGTAATAGGCCGTGAGCAACGCATCATTGAGAGCTCCTCCAACCGGTTGGAACCCGAGTGCACCGATGTCCGTATCCTGCAGGAAGGACGACTGACCTTTCTCGCGTACCGGCAGGTCATCGTACTTCGGTACATCGGCGCGGGATAGGGCAAAAGCTAACTGGCGCTTCGGGTGGTATGCCAGCACGGAGAGCGCGTTGAGCCTGTCCTCACGGTATGAGAGAGTCTTTGTGTCCAGGTAGTCGCACACACCGTCCTCGTTGAGGTCGTTGAGATCGTAGCATGCGTTTGGCGCGAAGTACTGCAGGTCGTTGAAATCGAGTCCTTCTGAAAATGCGGGTTGCAGGTGTAGGCCGATTCGTATACCTGCCTTTGTGTTTGCATCCGTGGGTGCTGAGTTAATTGTCACTGATCGGGAGACTGTGAAACTGGAGACTGGTGTTGGAACGGTGGAAGTAGTAGCTGTGGTTGTGGTCCAGATATCAGTCACGGTCCCCGTCACACCATTCGCGTCGGCGAATCGACAGGTCGACTTGTATCCGGATGATGGAATTGGCTCTATCTGTTCATAGAGAATGTCCTTTCTTTGATCACCGTTTGGTGTGGAACCCAGGCCTGGGTTGAGAATTGATTCGAGCACGACCGGGTGGGAGAGGGCCAGAAGAGACTCCCCTTCCTTCTTTGACCAGGTGAAGCTGTGCTCTGTTGAGCTGAGCTCGCGGGGAGATAGTATAATTGGACAGGCCATTGAATCAGATAATGTCTGCACAAGAATGGTAATTCAAGGACCGATCAGGGACCTCAGAAGCAGAAACAGACGACGACGGGGAATTGTCAAGATATATGTAAAAAGCAGTGGACGAGGCGCCCCCTCGAATAGATAACGCAGTACATGCCTACCCAATGTATTCCATGGAAACCTACCTAACTCGCATAGCATGATACTCGGATCTTTTCTATAGCGATAAACGCCGGTTCGACGGGGGGCCAGACTGGCGATGACAACTCGGACCCGAGTTGCCCTTCACGGCTGTCTTTGTCCCGGGATATCTGGGACAAAGGACCGATCTAAATGGATCACACAATCATGGTGCCTTGTTAGACCTATTAGCTGCGGGGAAGATATTGTTAATTGTCAGCCGAATATTACCACAATAACCTAGTGGTATGCCAAGAGACCTATCAGCCTAGTCAGCGCACGCCGATTCGGATCTGCAGAAGGTCATGATCCCTGCAATAAAGGAATCATACTGTCTATACCCGAGACTGCCTATTTTCCTTTATTATATCCTTTCATATTTGAAAGGTCTCGGGATCATTAAATAAAGAAATATTCGGAAGGTCTTAACGCCTAATTCCATAAGAATAAATAGTCAGTTAGTTAGGTAGATTCGAATAATCAGAGCTTTCATCATCATACCTTCGGATTACTAGGCTCGCGCAGTCTGACATTAACAATGTCTGCTTTCAGTGGTTCGGGGCGTCCATTCTCCACGGAACAAACTCTCTATTTCCTGCGGCTAAGTAGGTATTTCTCAGTGATCAGTTCCTTTTAGAGCATGTTTTATGCAAACATAGCTGTGGGATCCAAAGAGTCCCGATACTTTCGATTTTAAATGGAGGAGAAACTATCCCCGTAAACGAGTCCTCTCCACAAGGGCCGTCCGGGGAAGTTCTCGGCGACGTCGCTAAACATCCACCATCCTTGTAAGGGGAAAAGCGTCCAACCTTGTGTACCACCGGGGTAACTCAGGCCCGGTTGCTCTACTTGACCTGTTTCCCTGCTTTGTACTCCGTACCTTTGTTACTTTAGTTTGCTACATATAGTTTCTAGCTGTTACTAATGGCAATGTTTTCGCCTGGCAGGATCAAGATGGACCATTCACCTGGGGACGACCAGAAAATTCACAATGTCAAGACAGGAGGATTACAACAAACAAGAGGAGAAAGGGAAGGATGCGCTCAACGACTTGTCGAAAGATGACTCCACCTGGCTCCAGCTCGCCCGAGACGCAAAGGAGGCGACATCCCTCGAGCACAGCTTGACCGCATGGCAGGGCCTCAAAGAGTACCGAAAGGTCGTCTTCTGGTCCGTCGTCTTCTCCCTGACCATCATCATGACTGGCTACGACACGGCCTTCCTCGGTGCCCTGTACGCCGTACCCTCCTTCCAGCGAGATTTCGGACACGCCTACGGCGATGGAACCCAATACCAGCTCACCGCCGGCTGGCAGACGCTTCTCAACGTGATGGGCTTCCTGGCCACTGTCATTGGTGTTATCCTAGATGGATACCTCTCAGAGAAGCTGGGGCGGAAGCGCGTTACGCTGGGAGCCCTGGTCATCGTATCGGGCACCATCTTCTGCCAGTTCTTCGCGGGCTCGTTGCCTGTTCTCCTCGTGGGACGCATGCTGTCCAGCGTACCGTTTGGCATTTTCGCCGCGGCGTCGACGACCTATGCTGCGGAAATCTGTCCCGTCGTTCTACGCGGCTATCTCACGACCTATGTCTGCTTGTGCTGGCTCCTGGGCCAGCTCGCCTCCTCAGGGGTCACCTACAGTGTGTCTGGGCTGAGGACGCATTGGGCATATAAGATCCCCTTTGCGGTTCAATGGACGTGGCCTGTCCCTCTTTTCATTTTCATATCCTTTGCCCCTGAATCACCCTGGTGGCTCGTCCGCCAGGGCCGGTACGAGGATGCAGAACGCGTCGTCAGACGTCTCTGTTCCTCAGCGACTGTCGCAGCAAGAGCAAAAGAGTCCGTCGCAATGATGATCCACACAATCCAGGAAGAAAAGGAGGCCGCCACTGGCGTCTCCTACCTCGACTGTTTTCGAGGAACTGACCTGCGCCGGACAGAAGTCGCCTGCGTCGCATACGGCATCCAGGCCTTAGTAGGATCACCATTGCAAGCCTACACGACCTACTTCTTCCAGCAGGCCGGCCTCCCCACGGACAAAGCCTTCGTGCTGAATATCGGAAACAACGCCGTCTCCGTTGCGGGGACGATCCTCGCCTGGCCGCTTCTCTCGTACTTCGGCCGTAGGCCCATCTACCTCTATGGCCTGGCCATGATGACCATCTTGTATTTCGCCATCGGTTTTGCCTCCCTTGGCACCACGGAAGCCTCCCGCTGGGCACAGTCCATCCTCCTCATCGTCTTCCTCTTCGTGTACTCCCCCTCCGTGGCAGCAACCCTGTACGCTATCGTCGGCGAAGTCGGCGCATCAAACCTCCGCGGTAAGACCGTCTCCCTTGCTCGCGCGACAGCATATCTGGTGGACATCGTCATCGGCGTCATGACACCTTACATGCTGAACCCAACCGCATGGGGATGGGTAGGCAAGGCTGGGTTCTTTTTCGGTGGGCTGAGCGTGCTGTGTGTCGTGTGGACGTATTTCCGGTTACCGGAGACGGGGGGGAGGACGTATGAGGAGTTGGATATTCTGTTCCAGAGGAAGGTTCCGGCGAGGAGGTTTGCAGGGTATCGTATTGATGCGTATGAGATATATAGAAAAGATAAAAGTAAAGTGGGTGATAATAATCGGCAGAAGGGGGAGGAGGGGAGCGTCTATGCGGAGAGGGAGTAGTCGAGAGGGACACTGTGTTTATGTATGGGTGTTCAAGTTTCGTCTTATGTTATTGTGGAACGTCGGATGAATTCCCTGCCTCTCATGCCTTGTACAGTACCGTAAATAATTATAACATATGCTTGTGTCGAATCCTTCGTATAGGAAAGTTATATATATATATACGAGACGTCTGCAATTCCGGGTATTTCAGCTTTGAGCTCAGGAAGAATATTCCCAAGAGCATCCTTTCTGTGAAAAAGTGAATATCAAAGGAGGGCAGAAGAATAATTTTATCCCACATAAGCTGTCGTGACTTGAAAATGCGACGAAGTTCTTGTATACGCTAGGTTGCCATATCTTTCGGCGCGCCCTCCACCCTGTTCAAGCCACTTACCTAGCTTGCTGCTTTTGCTATATTGCAATCTGGGCTGGGTCTGCTTAGGGTCTGTGGCCTATCATAGTGTCCAGATACCCTCCAGTGGCTTCAAAGTCATGTGGTTATAGAATAGCAATCCACCAAGACAGCAGATGGCAGTGGAGGGGGAGATGATGAAAGATATGGCACAGTACTGTAACTGTTTCCAGCATAAACCTCCAGTAATAGTTCAAAGGCCATCTATCTGCTGAAAATAGAATTTAGCCTAAAACCATGTAGCGGGAAGGCCTGGGATAGTTTAGTGGTAATCTTTAGCATGACTAGCTACTGGTCTTCATGGTCAATCTACCACCTCACCTGGGTATGTCATTTCTAGGTCCTTTCTTGCGCTATGTGATGCGGGCAGTATCATGCCTACCTAACATAGCCAGCCCTAAACGGCGCACACCTGGTTCAAGTATAACCACTCGACGGCTCCACGAAGACGTAGTGGACTTCAATGCATACCTTAGGTAGGTGTCTCTAACTACCTAGATAGATAAGCCCCATAAATGTTTTGTCGCAATATTGAGACTTCACTTTGCATGCAGGGCCCCATGTCTCGTGCGGGGTCGGGTTCGGTAGCCGATCTTATCGGTCCATCCAATTCGCTATCGACGTCACTTTGATGCGGAAGTTGGGAGCAGCGGACGGACGTTTCGGAAGTTCGTACCCGCGTAGCTTAGCATCGTAGAAGGAAGGTGGATAATAGCAATATTATAATTCACTGGATTGCGCATAACTGCTTGAGAGCGGGTCCTGCTTTTGTTTGTTGTCTTCTTATTTGAGAGATAGGAAATTCGAGCCAGCAGATAGATACTGGCTACCTAACGTGCGAAGAACTAACACCTCAGTTTTGCACGTCTTTATATTCTGGGGCAGCAAAGCAGACGGCAGCCAGGGCAGCTCAGAACGATAGGGAAACGGACCTCAAAGCAGTCGGTCTCGATATGGAGAAATCACAAATTACAACCACAACGATATGTTCCAAAGGCATATACCATGGCCTTCCAGTCTTCCCCTCCACAATAAAGGGTCTCTCCGCCATCGTGACCGGCGCCAACGGCATCTCGGGTGACCATATGGTGCGAGTCCTCGACGAGTCTCCCGAGCGGTGGTCGAACATCTACGCGCTCTCACGTCGTCCGCCGCCTGTAGAAAGGAAGTGGAAGAGCAATGTCAAGCATGTGACAATGGACTTCCTGTATAGCTCGCCGGCGGAGATGGCGGATAAGTTGAAGAAGGAAGGGGTGAAGGCGTGAGTACTTTCTATGCTGTTTCTGCTTAGTTCGGTCCTCGGGCTTGGGCTCAAGCAGATCTGCCAACATGCTAAGAGGTTGCTGCATCAAGGGACTATGTGTTCTTCTTCTCGTATATTCAACCCGCGCCGAAGGAAGGCATGGGCGGCCTGTGGTCTGACGTCGAACAAATGGTGAAAGTAAACGGTGAGAACCCAAAGAGCCGTTTGTCTGGAAGGAATCCACTGAGAACCCGCAGTACTACTCCTCTCGAACTTCCTCGAAGCACTCAAAGAGGCGGAAATCAAGCCCAAACGGTTTCTGCTCCAGACTGGCGCGAAGAACTATGGCCTCCATCTCGGCCCCTGTGTCACGCCCCAACACGAGAATGACCCTCGAGTCCTTCTCGAAAATAACTTCTACTACGCCCAGGAGGACCTGCTGTTCGAGTATTGCAGACGCCAGGGTGTAGGCTGGAACGTAACCATGCCTTCCACAATCCTAGGCGCTGTCAGAGATGCTGCCATGAATGTCGTCTTTCCACTGGGCGTGTTTGCCTCCGTCCATGCGTATCTGCAGCAGCCGATGGTTTATCCCGGAGACTGGGCTTCCTTCCAGAACGTGTCCGATGCATCGTCCGCAATGATGAACGGCTATCTCACAGAATGGGTTGTGCTGAACCCTGATGCAGGGAATCTGAGATTCAACGCTACTGACGGGAGCCATTTCAGCTATGGAAAGCTGTGGATGACATTAGCAAAATGGTACGCCGTTCCGTATATAATTCCAGAGGAGGAAGCGCATCCACAATTCAAGCTCAAGGAGACACCTTATACACCACCGCCAAGGGGGTAAGTCGGCAATCATGACCATGAACCTCCAATGTATGTACTAACTCGTTTTCTCGCAGATTTGGTCCACCTGGACGAGTAAGATACGCTTACTCGCTCATTGAATGGGCCAAGGAACCAAGGAACCAAGCCGTATGGGACAAGATTGTGAAGGAATACGATCTTGTGCAGAGCCCCTTCATCAGCGAGGCTACCCTTGAGCGCGTATTCTCGTTTGCTGACGGCGCTATCCTGCAGACCTGGCCTATAGCCCTCAGGTACGTAGTGCACCTAATTAGACTGCGTTTGGTGCCATGGCAAGTAACTGACCAACGCGATTGGCAGCATGGACCAAAGCCGCAAGATGGGCTTCTTCGGGACGGTGGATTCGGTCGAATCAATCAGGACAGTGCTCGAGGAATTTGTCGAACTGAAGATGCTACCGCCCATACCCAAACCTAGAGAGGAGGGCGACTGAAAGGTGTGCTAGAAGGAAGTTATCAGGGATAAATCAGTGAGAATTGCCAATGCTTGGTCTAAGAGACCACGATATCGATTAATGCACTCCTGTCATATTCATATTAATTCTTTTTTTTTTTCTAATGGAGACCTGTAAAAGTCATCAGTCAATGGGTAACTGGCACGAATGTAAAGTTTCGCATGAAGAAAAGAGGTGACTTGGTGGTGCATCGAAGTCTCATCCTGGGCGATGGTCAAAACGCGTGATGCCCAATGGCTTGCATTCCAGGAAACCAGGTTATTAGCATTCCTCGAGACACACATGCGTAGAATCAACGCGTTGAAGGATTGACAAGTACTCCGTAGATGTCAGATGGGTGGTCGACTAAAGATGCGATCACCGGGTCTCGATCAAGGCGTCCGCGGTTGCGGAACGGGAAGGCCCGGTCACGGGGTTCGGCGTCGGCTTTTCACGACGTCATCGCTCTCCAACTCGCGTGACCTCTTGGGAAGAGGCTTCTCTCTCCCAACATATATCTGTCTGTCGTCAGACCCAGACTTGCATCTGAATTTCTGCGTCAGAGAAACTTTGCGACCTCTTTCCTAACGTTTGTCTCAAGCGGGTGCTGTTCAGCCCGCGCCCGTTTCCTGTTCGTCTGTTGTTCCTGAGAATCTTTTTTTGCTCCTTTTTGATATCCTAGCTTTCAATTGATTCCGAGCATTTTCCTATGTTTTATTTTAGCTGATCCTATGGGCGGCACGTTGTTTCTACAAGTACAGTTTTTCTTTGCCTTGATAAAGGACTCCTAGAAAAGCTACAGGCAAATATCAAGACGCATAGCACCATTACTGATCATCCCGACCATTCCTTGGTCTACCTACCATGTCTCTCAATCGTGTCTCGTACCTAGAGTCCTGGGAGCAGCGCGCAGCTCCGCTCCTCCGTCGGCTGGAATACAGTACAGACTCCGATACCGAAGAAGACGTGTCTAACGACCTCCCAGAGTCATTATCGTCGTCATATCAATCGACCTTTAGCCAGCACTCGCGGAATAGGCTGAACTTCAACCCTTATGCCGGGCCTGGCTGGAGTTACAGCTCACAGGCCGATACAGAGAACGAAAGGCAGTCCCTCCTTGGGGCTGGATATGGTGGTGCTGGGGGCCACTCGACAAATGCACCGGATGGGTCAGATTCAGATACCACCGTGGCAGTAGTTAAGGACCCGCATTTTACGATTCTGGAGACCACTGGAGCGTTTGAAGTGAGCAGAGGGAAGAGAATTGGTATGTCCTATTCTTTTCAGTCGTTCGTCATCGACATTTATTCTTAGCTACTTCACATAGACAGCCCGGGACACTGCCTTCATTTTGGAGTATGATGTTCAAGGTTTAAGCGAAAGATGAGCCAGATGGTTAACTCACTTGATCCGGAATATGAGTTAGATGCTGACACCAGATATTTACAGCCCAGGTGTGTGTAGCAGTAGTTTACTGCCTTCTGGCTGCAGGCATCGTGTTCGGATTTGCAGCACTCAAACCAGTACTCATCAAAGAAGGTGTATACCGCGACCGCTGTACAAAAAAAGAGCTTGAAGATACGCAGAGAGTCTGCTATGGACAAGAGATACGGTGAGAAATTCTGAAATTTATATGCTGCTTCTTACTAACTTGGGTCAGTCTGAATCTGATGTTTACGATAGCCGCCGTCGCTACGAACGTCTGTGCCCTGCCGGTCGGGACAATTCTTGACACCTACGGCCCCAGAGTCAGTAGTATTATTGGCAGCTTCTTCCTTGCTGCAGGATCTCTGCTGTTTGCATTTGCTCAAGATCTTCCTTTTGACGGGTACATTCCCGGCTATTTCTTTCTTGCGCTTGCAGGGCCTTTTATCTTCATATCGTCATTCTCGTTATCCAATACGTTCCCGACACGTGCCGGTCTGATATTATCAATGCTGACTGGCGCCTTCGATGCCTCGAGCGCTCTTTTTCTCATATTCCGCATCATACATGATAAGACTAACGGCACATTCTCGATCAAAAAGTTCTTCTGTCTCTATCTCATTGTACCTATGTGTATTTTCATTTCTCAGATCTTCCTCATGCCGGGAACATCCTACAAGACGGAGGGCGAACTCTTCCAGCAGGCAGAAGAGCACATCGCGGACGAAGCCAACGACAGGGTCGATGAAAGCATCGCGGACCGTGCTGAGGGGGAGAGACAGCGTAATGACCGCCGCCTGCGACGTCAGAGCATCATCGGTGAAATCCAGAGCCTTCTTGACGACGGCACCGGCGATCGCAAAATCTCCGACCTAAACGTCGACTTCAATGACCCGGAATTCGCAAGTCGCCATGCACAGCAGCAGCGGCGGCAGCAATATAAGCCAGTAGCGAAGAAAGAAGCGGCGCACTCATCAGGTGGCGTCTGGGGTGCCATGCATGGCGCTTCCGCGCTCCGGCAGATACAGTCTCCCTGGTTCATCCTCATCACCCTCTTCACCGTCATCCAGATGCTGCGGATCAACTACTTCGTGGCAACCATCCGGCAGCAGTACGAATGGCTGTTCTCCTCACGCCGTCGTGCTCGGCAGCTCAACCAGCTCTTCGATTTCCTCCTCCCCCTGGGCGGCCTGATATCTATCCCCTTCACCGGCCTTATCCTCGACACAGCCACCACCCCGTTCGTCCTCCTCATCCTCGTGGCAGTCTCCACCGCTATCGGTATTTTGGGCTGTATTCCACACAGCCTGACGGCGGGATACGCCAACATCACGCTCTTCGTCCTCTACCGACCCTTCTACTACACCGCTGTTTCAGATTATGCGGCCAAGGTGTTCGGATTCCAGACCTTCGGGAAAGTCTATGGCCTCATCATCTGTCTCGCGGGCGTCAGTAACTTCGCGCAAGCGGGACTCGATGCACTTACATTTAAAGTATTCCATAGGAACCCAATTCCTGTCAATGCGATCCTCACGACGGCCGCTTTTCTGGTGGGCAGTATCCTCGTCGGCTTCGTATGGTGGAGAGCGAAGATCATGGCTGAAGCTGAGGCTGATGATGCGAGAGAGGTTGAAGCCAGAAGAAAAAGAAGAAGGGACGATTTCGTTAATGGTGCGACGGGGGAGAGGGAGCGGTTACTTCGTCGTGAGGAGCGCGGTGGTGATCGTCCTCGCGAGTATGGGGCTGCTGCTGCAGGGTCGGCGTAGTTGGGATCAGGTCGGTTGTTCTTGCACATGGTGGGTGTTTAGTAGTTTGGGTTGGATTGGCGTCTATGACTTTTGATACCTTTTGTTTACTATGGTACACGATTTATACGTACTGCATATATTTAATATCGTCTGTTGGTTTTCGTGGGTACTCGAATAATTTATCTAGGAGATGCTACTACACTACTAACTGAATCATGCCCGTCTTTCGTCACCCCCTCCCTGCGGCTTGGCAGATTGCTATTTTATACGCATGTGATTTTGAAGCTATTGGAGGGCACCCAGACACTATTATAGGTCGCAGACGCCAGATAAAGCCAGCCCAGATTGTAGTATAGTAAAAGCGGTAAGCTAAGTGGCTTGGACAGGGGGGAAGGGGTGTCGAAAGATATGGCACACTACTGTAGGCTCCTATCCCCTAGGGCTATATATGCATGCGATTGATGTGATGCACTATATATCGCTAGCTAAAGCAAAAGATCCTCCCCGAAAACAACATCAATGGTATATATATATATACTGGATTGGTATCTTAATCAACCTCCCGCAGAACATACTTCCCTCCTTCCCCGGTCTCCTCATCCCTGTAGTTTTCAAGCGCCTCCTCCACGGCAGCCATATACCCCAACACCTTCTCCTCCTCCCACCGTCTCCCGACAACCTGCACGGCCGTCGGCAACCCGGCCATCTTCACCGCGTCGTAATACTTCCACGCGCCCTGCGCAATGGCATGATCCGCATCAACCTCCTTCAGAGCCTGTCTGTACGGCTTGCCAAGGGCATCCTTCTTCGGATCCACGCGGGAGATAGGGATCACCCCCGCCGTGTAGTCGAGCAGGTTCCACAGGAACGTGTACCCGCAGGAGGAGACGGCGTCGCGCATCGCGCCGTGCGGTAACGCGGGGGTCGCGTTGACGGGGCACAGGATGAAGTCGTATTGCTGCGGTTCGGCGTTCCACCACTCGTGCCAGGTTGCGCGGAACAGTTCGCGCTTCGCAACCAGGGCCCATTGCTCTGCGGCTGTCTTGGGGGAGAAGTTCCGGATGAGTGTCGCCCAGCGGATGTCGCGCTTGATGTATCGCACGTAAAGATAGTACAGATAGCGGAGGGGCCGGGGCAGATTGGCGATGGTGGTGAGTTGGGCGGCGCCGGGGTCGGAGGGTTCGAAGGAGTGGAAGATGGAGTTGAAGGTGGCGCAGCCGTCGGAGTTCAGGATCTGAGAGGCGAGGACGAGGCCGGTCCAGGGGTCCGCGGAGGGGGGAGGGGTGATTTCTCTTACTGTGTGGCCTGCCTCAGTTAATGCTGCGACGGTGGTGTTGATGGCGCGGGAGATGGCTGGGGTTGGGGGGACGACGCCTGTGGTTGTTCAATTTGTGTTAGAGATTCGATTTCTCTGTGTGTATGCTCTGTTATATGGACTGGATCTTACCGTCAGATGTCATCAATCCAACGCGGAGCTTCTTCTCCTTTGCTTCCTCCTCCTGGTCTGCCCTCCACGAGATGGGATGGACTGTATAATCGTAATTCCACGGCTGCATACCGATAATTGCGCGAGTAAAGTAGGTGAGATCGTTCAGCGTGCGCGCCATCGGGCTGAATACGCTCTGGACTCCCTCCTGACCCGGCATGCTGGTGTTCACACCGGACTTGGGCCATCGTCCTGTGCTGCAGCGCAGGGAATAAATCCCGCTCCACGCAGCTGGTACGCGAACAGAGCCAGCAACGTCGGAACCGATACCAATACGGCCACCCTGGGCGAGGAGGGCGCCTTCTCCGCCGGTAGAGCCGCCAGGGGAGTACTCGGGGACGTGAGGGTTGCGACAAGTACCCCAAAGCCCATTGGCAGATTCGAAAGAGAGGAGTGTGACCGGTAGTGCAGTCTTTGCGTAAGGAACGGCTCCTGAAAATTCAGGTCAGGGGTTGAAAGTGAGGACTCGTCATAGACGAAGGAAACTACTTACCAGCATCTTTCAACAACCTCACCATCGGCCCGTCCTTCTCGTACGGCTTTGCCGCCAAACGCGCATACCCCAGCGAGATATCGAACCCCTTGACCTGGACAGAGTCCTTCAACGAGACCGGCACGCCTGCCAATGGACCCTGGAGGTTGACCTCCGACGTTGCCCACTCCTCCGCCTCGGGGAGCAGGATCTCTGTGATGCAGTTGGTCTTCTCGTGCGCCTTCACGGCGATCTTGCCGTATGTGAGGAGCACCTCCAGGGGCGAGAGAACACCATTGTGTACATCTTCAACGAGCTCCTCAATAGGCTTGTTGATGATGGTCTTGTTGGAGTCTGTGAGCGGGGCATGATATTCTTGCCTGAGGGCCGCGAAGCGAGCAGCGCGCTCGCGGCGCTTGAGGTCTCTGACCGTCTCTCCTGTTAGTATGGATGGATATAGTTGTATCAATGGCACCTGTATGGACAGATCTAGTAAGAGCTACAAGGAATTGCGTACCGGATCCGTGCGTACTGGAAATAATCAAATGGAGGCAGCATTTTGATGGCTTGATGAGGCACAGAGAGATGTCGAAGAGAGAAACAGACAGAGCAGACACAGACGGCATGGCGTTGCGTGATCCTGGTCAACCACGCGGGGCGTGCGGAGAGGCGATAAGGCCCGTTGATAAGGCCCGTTGATAAGCGCGCCTCGGTAAACCGAGAGATACGATATCACACAGGTAGATGCAGATAGAGATACAGATATATATACGGGGATATCTAGTCACTCTTCTGCATTTTATACCTCCCTCCTAGATATTCGACCTTTATTTCTCTCTAAAAGTAGACGTCGAGGCCAATCCTAGGTCCATAGGTGCTTCCACCCGACAGGATTATCCGAAAGTTATCCAGGTGGAGCCGTCGGGTTTCCCCGCGATGGGTCGAACTTGACTGCATGTCTGCATGTCTTCGCATGCCCCCGTATACGTGTACATCCCTCATTCACCGTTTGAAAACTTAAAATGTAAATTCAGGGTCTACAATTAAACTCTCTGAGTCATGTTAACCCTCTTTCCAGGTGTGGCACGTACAAAGTGTTGCCCTATATGAACATTGTGTTGTGTTGCGTCGAAAAATATATATATCTGCAGATATATTCGTAGAGTACATACTACGAAACATAGGGACAGCACGATACCATGCCGAGGTTATAAAGAGCCTTGGTCTGGAGTTTTATGTTGGTCTTGTAAAATAACAAGCCTGTGCTACATGTGAGAATGCTTTACATAGCAACATAACTGGGCGGTCTGCCCAAACAATTAGCAGCGTTTTTTATTCACATGGGATATGTGTACTGTACTAGACCAAATTGCATGACTCGCGTTGATATCGATGGACGAAAATAGAGGAAAAAAAGAAATCATCCACTACAAGCTCCTATCTGAAATTCAGTCTTGCCCCGTCCCCAAACAGCAACACAAAACTCCCAACGCCAGACTTTCCAGAAAAGATGGAAAGAAAAAGTAGAATAAGAAAGAAGTAGAAGTCCTAACACAGCAGCCCAGATCCTAGCCCAGATCCTAGTCCCCATGTTCTCAACGTTATGCCCCTCCTGGGCCGGCTCCAATTCGGTCAAGCCAGCCTTCTCCCCCTCCCCTCCTCCCTCCTTCCCCTAGAAAGACAACCAGTCTAAGACATTTTGATATCAAGAATGTCAGGTTATTAATAGACATGCCTCCTCAAGGTTCTCCTTCTGCTTCTCCAACTCCTCGATACGCGCTCTCTGGCGCTCCGCCCCCTCCCTCAACCGCTCATTCTCAGCCGTGAGAACCGCCTGCCGGGACAGCAGGGCCGGATATAATCCTCCGCCGCCAGGAGGACCCGATGCCACAAGTAGCCTGGGGCGACGTTGACGATCTGCCGGTGAATCGGCGGCAGTCGGGCCAGGAAGGCGGTTCTGGCAGCGACTTCAGCCTGTCATTGGCTGCGCTGTTGCTGTTGTTCTTGGGTATTAGAAGGGTGGGTTTCGTTGGGTCTTGGGGTTGGTGAATGTGTGTAGCGATTCGATCTTTGTTGCTGTGGTGGATAACTCGAAAGGCTGTATTGGAGGTATATGTATGGTACTTTACGGCGTTGAGTTTCTCCCGGTCTCTGTTCATCTTCATGGTTGATTAGCTTAAGCTTTGAAATCTTCGAAAGTGTTTCATGATGATGATGACGATGCTGTGCTTGGAAAAAGAGAAGTATGATGTCTAACGGAGAAGAGGAAGACGTGTTCCTATCCTCATTAATCCAAGAATTTGGTCCAGATTTGCTCTAGGAAGTATGGGACGAGGTTAAGTTCTCATGCAGGTCGGGGAATGCGCTTGAGGATATTCCTCGAGTTCACTCACAGTTTCTCTCTGTGAACAAATCTCCGTGAAGGGAACCGAAGCCTTAAGATCTTCATTAAGAGCTTTACAAAAACTGCAAGCGAGATATCAAAATAAGATATGGCTTCAACCACTGCTAGGAGCTCATTATAGCTGAGCTTCTTCACGCCCAGGGCTTGTAGTGCCAGGGAAAACCAGAAGGGTCTTAGGTCAAGCAGCATAAGATCGAGAGTTGTACTTACCTGATGTCCTAAATGAAAGGGACCAGCTATAAAGGAAGTTAAAGAGGGAGGAGTATGTATATAGCATCACTTCAGGAGAGGCAGGTCCATAGATATCTGAACGCACAGGACAGCGGATCCTGGCGTTGTTCGCAGTTTCACAGCAGAGGGAAAAGTTCCACAAGCATAAATGCCTACAATCCCACCCAGATACATCTAAACAAATACAAAGGCGAGACGCGAGAGACGCGTATATAGAACTACCTGGACGCGGTGAAGGCCGCCGCAAACCACGCTAAACCCCTATGGGAATCTATATCACTGTAAGAAGAGTGAGAGGATTCACTGCGCAGCGACTGAGAGAAGAAACCCCGCACTTGTATATATATCGAACACTTTGTTGAGTTCTTTCTTGTGTTCTCAGCTTTCGACAACCTTGAGCAAGCAGACCAGCCCCAAGAGCAGCAAAGACTTGAGATGTCAAGCTTGGCTGTGTCCATCCCCGGCAACGCTGCTCAGCATTTGATAATCTATCGAAGCTCATCCGTCTGGCTCCTTTGACTCCAGTAAGGTCAATCTTGAATATGATCCTCCTTCGTCTTGCGCCTTTCGAGCGATATCCACTTTTGATCCTCCTGTCATATATAGCCTTCCAGTCCATTCAGGGCATCTTTCATATGAGATCTTCGAGTCCTCCAACACCTTGACAGGGATGCTGACTTGCTCCTCAAAGCTCACAGTTAGAAGGGTCTCTGGCTCCTCGAATACTGACCACGGGTTCCGATCTTTCGAACCTTTTGTCTGTAGTAAGTGAATCCCCATCGACCATCCAGCATATCCCCTGGTCTATCCCATTATGAAAGTTCGAGAACACCTCAATTCATCGAAGCAGTAAGCTGCTGCGAGCTGAAACATATTGACGAGTCGGCAGCCCAACACATCTTCCCCTGATCTCCTATATTCAAGAAGACACCATCGTTTCATTTCGACTTCGCAATGAATATGCCAGTGCAACTTGTCAAGACGGACAGAGGAAATATCATACTCTCCAGGGGATGGGACTCGTTCAAGGCAAGATTTCCGCCAGTTGTAACGCGCACCGACACTCTCGGCTATCTCCAAGACCAGCTCAAGAACGATCCGAGAGGCGGTGGACGTTCTGCCGTTATAGCGGAACATGCCTTTTATACGTTCGAGGACCAAACGTGTATCTCCTACGACGGATCAACCGTCTGGGATGTTTCGAATACCGTCGCCACTCTCGTGCACCCTGCAGATCCCCTTGCATCTGCGCACCTAACAGTCAGAAGCGACGGACTGGTATCCCAATTCATCAGGCTTACGGAGGCAGAGGAGGACTACCAATGGCAGAGCGGCAACAGAATTCTGTTTCGACCAGGCGCGATGTGTCCAGTAATTCCGTGTAAACGCATCGACTCGCAGAACATCAGCGACAGGGACGGATATGTCTGGTTTTCGAAGTTCGAAGTGGTCACAAAACTGGACGGCACCAAAAAAGAGATCTTCCTGGGAACTGGCGCTGCCACGGTCGTCGTGGACAGGGAGACAGGTGAGATGGAAGCCAAACGGATCCTGGGCGACGCGTTACTTTTCTCGAACCATGAGCCGTCTTTCGGGACGTTCAGTGCCATCGCTGACGATGAGTGGTACTACCTCTGGGGCAAGAGGGGAGAAGACGTGTTCCTCGCTCGTACCCCCGCCTGGGCTCCCTTTCGTCGCGACCTCATGGAATACTGGGACGGACACAACTATGGAAAGGATCTCTCTGCGGTGATGCCAGTGTTCTCCGGTCAGCAGAACGGAATGGTTCTCAGGAGCAGAATCTTCGGCCACGCTCATCCGTGGGTGTTTGTCGGCAACACTCGCTGGGACGGGGACAACCTGGTGGCCATCATTGGAGGTGCCGAAAAGATGGAAGGGCCATTTCATCTTTGTGCCGTAATGTCAGCTGAGCCACTCAGCGGTCCAAGTCAGCAGATAGATGGAGTGCTGGCCCACCAATGGGCGTCAAACGAGCGCGAGGGCCGGTTATTCTTGACTTGGAACCAGAAGGAGCCAAGAACGGTGGTAGGAGCACACATTTGGCTCGAACTAGGTGAGTGTTAGCAATGCGAAGAGAAAGTAAGTTATGAGTCACTGACAGATTCCAAAGAACACTCAGGAGCGTTCTGGGTAGATATCAGCCTAGAAGAGCTGCCAGGCGAGTTTCAAACGCCCACACCGCTGGACCCAAATATCTGACTTTTGCAGTGGGCATATCCGGTTTAGCCAAGTTCGATGAAACTCTGCGGCATCTTGCAGTATCCAAAGACGTCATGGGTAGGTACTAGGCGTCTTGGAAGGAGAAAAAGTCGTGGGTATCAAAGCTGACAAGAAGATAGTTGAAATCGACACGAACAAAGAAGGTAAAGCAACAATAAGACTTGCCTCCCACAGGGCACCGCTAGTCAATGATGTAGCTGCCAATATCGCTGAAAAAGTGAGGCAATGGTGCATCAAACCGTCGAAGCCTAAAGCCCTTGCGTGGAAGGCTATGGAGATGTTCTCAGGCGTCCGCAAGTGCAAGGAGGAAGGCGTTGAAAACAAAAGACATGCAGCATGAGGATATTCACTCCATAACGACAAATGATCATGAAGTCACGAACATCAACGATAACGAATGCATGAGAAATATGAATTACGGGAAGCAAGTGGTACGCTGAGAAGTTTATGCGGGTTGGAGATATGCTGAATGTTCCAATTGGGAGAATGATCTAATGGCTCGTGTAGGTATTATTGCAAAAAAAAGGAATTGACATGATCCTATTGAGGATACCGCTATGCCTTATGAACCAAAAGGGAAATACCATGAATTGACTCTCATTATTGGACGGATCATAGTAGACAGTATCTGGCGATTCCACGGATAGGGGCCTTGCTGATGTTGGACCTGGATCGGCGTTTCTCGAAAGAGCGATAGATGCGCCACCATCCACTTAGTCACCCATCTTAGTCAGCAAGTTGCCACAACTCAATCAGATGTCCCAGAACCTCGTCCGGACGCTTTAGACAACCGAACATCTCCACCTTTTCTTCCATCCCAGGCTCCAACCTTAAGTGCCATCGCGACTCCCGCCGTCGTGTCGTGTCGTGTCTATAAAAAGACAATTCAATCCTCTCACATTGAGACGTGAGCCCGAGCTCTACCTCCTCTTACCACCTCCCACAGCTCTGCTCTGCGTTCTCGCAAGCTCACCATTATGGCGAACTACCTGGCCTCCATCTTCGGTACCGAGCAGGACAAGGTCAACTGCTCCTTCTACTACAAGATCGGCGCGTGCCGGCACGGCGACCGCTGCTCGCGCAAGCATGTCAAGCCGTCCTACTCGCAGACGATCCTTCTTCCGAATCTCTACCAGAACCCGGCGTACGACCCCAAGTGCAAGATGAACGCGAGCCAGCTGCAGAACCACTTCGACGCCTTCTACGAGGACTTCTGGTGCGAGATGTGCAAGTACGGCGAGCTCGAGGAGGTCGTCGTGTGCGATAACAACAACGACCACTTGATCGGCAATGTCTACGCCCGCTTCAAGTACGAGGACTCGGCGCAGGCCGCGTGCGACGCGCTGAACTCCCGCTGGTACGCCGCACGGCCTATCTATTGTGAATTGTCGCCCGTGACGGATTTCCGGGAGGCGTGTTGTCGGTTGAATAGCGGTGAGGGATGCGTGCGTGGCGGGTTCTGCAACTTCATCCACCGCAAGGAGCCCAGTCCCGAGCTGGAGCGGGAGCTGCAGCTGTCGACGAAGAAGTGGCTGCAGATGAGGGGCAGGGATGAGCGAAGCGTCAGCCGCAGTCCCAGCCCGGAGCCGACGAGACGGAGATATTAGATGAGATCCTCGTTTCTGTTTTGGAATTGTCGAATTTGCCGGCGCTGGTGGTGATAATGGGATCGTGCAGCAGCCGAGATCTCGCGCAGCGTCTGATGCTTGCCATCTTGTTTGTCCAACCATAATCGAATTGAAACGATGCGCTGGGACCTCGGATGCTGCGTAGGGCATTTTCAAAAGTCGCTTTTGAAGAAGCGTGGCGTTGGTCTGGTGGTTTTGCTAATTTTTTGCACTCTTTCTTAACGGTATTCAACATGAGTTTCCAATCCCTCTCACGCTATGTATAGTAGTGTTCATATCCGAATTGAATTCCACATATTCAACGAGAACTTTCCATTGAACAAGCGTAGGCAGTAGATTGCAGAAGACCAAGCCAGGCAGAGATCCTCCTGGTCGGTGATCTTGTAAAAAAGTAGACAGAAATCTAGTTTCCAGATCATTTCCCATGTACGCCAGCCACGTGGGAACTCTTTTCCCTGTGCGCTCCCACCGCAAACGCCGGAAGAGCAATAAGTCACCCATGCTTGCGCCGCTCCGGGAATAACAGACACTAGGTTGTAACAACTTGAACGCGACAGACCAACAAACTCGTCCCACAAAACTCTATACGGTTTCCCTCCCCTTCGCCTAAAGTAAACACGGATTATTGGACTCCTCTGTTTGCGATCTATCTTCTTTGATGATTGCCAGTGTTGAAATCATAAGCGGTAGCAACAAATTTTTCCTCTTATTGTTTTTGCGTTGCTCTCTTTTCAGCTGCTCTTAGAGTCTGTCTCACCCCGCAACCAGTTTCTTTTTGCGAAGTACCAAATCACGATTGCGACGCCGCAGGCGAAGCTGACGATAGAAATCCCGATTAGGAAGCCGAATAGACGGGTACGCCTTTTCTTCTTTTGCTGTTTTCTGATCCATGTGTCTCTGTCATGTTTCAGTTCGTCAGTTAGTAGGCATTGTACATCTTTGGGATCTTGTTCATAGTCGGAATGAAAAAAAGGAAGCAGTATGCAGAGAGAAACGGGATGCATACGAAAAGAGAACGGCATCCTTGTCCACTCCTGGTGTCTTTGCTTCTTCGTCCGCACGGATGGCAAGGGAAAAGCGTCGCCAGAATACTGGGTCTCGGATACTACCGGCCATAGGTTCTCGAACCTTATTTGTTCGAGCAAAGGATGGAAACAAAGGGTTTGTTAGATAGGTTTGCTTGTAGCCGTCTCTATTGATCAGAAGCAATCGACAACAGAGCTCTGCACGATTCTATGAGCTATTGCTGTATTGAACGGATCTCAACGGCACGTAGATCCACTTGCGAGAAAAAAAAAGAGCGACCCCAGTTGGTTTCGTAGTAGCCCACGAGGCAGAATGAAAGGAACGAATGACAATATGGGCTGTACACGGATAGAAAAGGGGTGAAAGTGTACAGTTGCCTGGTGAAAAGAACGACGCTCTTGGAAGAGAGCAGCGAAAGAAAACAGGAGAAAGCGAGAGATCCGTCGTCAAGATCGATCAACAGACTGACAGCGAAGATCAACACGTTCCAGGCCCAGAATAACCTAATATGGGGGAAGCCCCTCCATGGTGTAAACACCCATTGCGCTAATAAAGACTTAGCTTTCCGGCAGAGATCCGTGAACAGGGGTACATGACGCTGCAGAACAATCAGGGGTTATTCCGCAACTAAATAACGGAAAGTCTATTTAGCTCACTGCACGTCCAAGATAGGACACGCACAAGAGTCTCAAAACGCAGCATTCCACTGGAGCTGGAGAAATCCAGTGGTGGATCACAACATGGCTGGCCATGGCAGTCCATAAATGAGCTGTGATAGCGTCAAGGCTTCAAGCTTCAGGGGTAGAGCGCCGCGGGCGAGGCTCGTGGTGGAGCACGGCAGCTATTGTGGCCTTGGCGCTTCGAACCCACGCTGTTCGATGTTCGATGCTGAAACCTGCAAATAATGCAATTGTGTTCCGTGTTGTGCACAAATCCGTCATGGCCCCTCATCCGTCGATGCGCGGGTCAACCCCAATGGAAAGATCAGATATAGGTACCCTTCATAGTCGTGGAATAAACACGTTTCTCCAACACTCTTGAAGAGCCACTTAGGAAGACGCGGGTCCAGTACGACCACACTGTTTCAAGATGGGTTAACCTCTTTCACTGTTTCAATGCGTCCAGGATGGACATTCTTGCTCTGCCACACCATTGGGCCAGAAGTTTTACACACTCTCTTTGTGTGAAAGACTCTAGAGTACCCCTCTCACACCTCTTTATCATCAAAGCAACCTTCACCTGCGAAAGGATCTGTCGTTCCACAATCAGCCCATGCTTTATCCAAGTCTCACTCACCGCAGCCCAGTTCTGTCCATTTCACCAACTCGAAGTTGTAGGGCAGTTGGATTAGTGCAACACTGTCAACGGTAGGTAGATAGATCGGCAGTCGATCACCCAAAAGAAGGACATTTAGGAACCGAAGATCCGGGCACCGTCATGGCGCTTACGCAACCTTGTCCTTCCATGGAAGCCATGTGCTACCATCTCGGCATGGACCCTGTTGCCCTGTCTTCTCTAACCAGGGAGCATCGCTGGACCCTATAAATGCCTGTTCTGCACCCTGTAGAGAGCTGGCACAGAGTCGTCTAAGTAACATAAAGAGGATAAGGCGGCAATAGGTATTGTGTGTTCCGAAGATTAGGGGCCTTTGGTGATCGTTAAAAGTGCCCTCCTAAGTACTTGTCAAAGCTCTAGGTACTCGGGGGGCAGTCAGTCAATTGAGAATCTTTGATGACCAGCTTGAAGTGACAACTCAATCTGATTGATCTGATTGATGATTCGGATGGTGAGATAGAGAACTAGGTGGAGGAGGAGATGAGGGAATGAGTGAGTGGGCTGAGCATAGGCCCTCGCTCATTATTAAGGAAAGAGCATCGTGACTCGCATATCGGACTAAGATGGAGGTCAAGGCTATTGTCCCGCCTGACAGTTCAGCAATATCAATCATTTCCGTGACGACTAGTAGAACAGAAGAAAAGAAAAATTCAAGATACGGTCGTCCGTCAGAATATTATTGCTGAACAAAGCACGCCCGGACATATCGGAGAAACGTTTAAAACCACTCCTATGCTTTCGGCAGGCAGTGTTTTACTTCCCTGATTCTCAAGCCATCAGATTCATCGGATGTTGGCAAGTATCGATAAATATCTCACTGCTGCACCTCCCTCGAAGGCGAGAATTGAACTCGGGGACTTTGGGTAAATAAGTTAATAGACGGACACTGGGAGATATATTGTGGCCTTCTTAAACGCTCATTCTGATGTATGAAGCCTGCCAATCAAGACACTGCGTAGGTCAGTCTGCGTCGATTGCAAACAGTGTACGGAGCACGCCATCAAGTAACCTCAAAGCTCAACTATAGCCTAAAATAGAGTCAGCAGCGGGCCAGCTTACGCAGTAAGCTATTAAGTTGTACAGTGTTGAACGTGTACCACTCCACTGATATACGGCATACTTAGCAGAAAACAGTAAGCAGACCAATAAAAGAATCAGGTCCATCTGTCTCTGTGCATCGGAACTCTTTGACCAACTGAATCTACTAACAAAGAACTGTATACGTAAGCGATGCCAGTTGACGTTACCTTGCATGCTGAGAAACGCGGATAGGATCATATCTGCCAATCATAGCGCAGTGTGTCTTTCACTATCCAGGGGTGTATGTGCATAGAGCTTGTCGATGCCACTTACGTTTCCCTGCTGAACCTTTGCATAGATGCCATGTACTGTACATGGGTACCTGGGGTACCTTCAGCCACAATCGTTACTGTAAGACATGGTCTCCCATGTTGAACTTCGAAGAAAATCTGGAAATTCCCCAACAAGATCAAACGCCATATCATTCTAAATTATGAGTGGACTGTAAGAATCGACGCTAGAAGTGGGTTAATGTTGATGCATGGTTTACCCGTTTAGGGTGCGAGTTGTCCGGAGTACGGGAGTTGACAAATCTTGAGAATCGACATGAGGGCGTAGCATCACTCATAGGACACAACAAGTTAATGAAATGCGAATGAAATTAGCATTACACAAACTATTCTTTTGAGAAGATCCCTTAACCAGACTCATATGTAATTGCTATACACTCCGTCTCTCAGGTTCAAAAGTCTCTGAGCTCAACACCAAGACTTCTCGTAAGGGTGATAAATCCTTCATGTCGGTGTCCAACGGAAGCATCTTGGTGCAGGATTTAGATTACTATAGAAACCTGAACCTTCAATCGCTGTGGAAATGGGAGAAATGGTTCCCGGGGTGTAGATCCAGAAGAGAATGTCGAAATTCAAGAAGCCATGGACTATTTAAAGTCCATTGCGGGTAGGACTTTCACAAAGCCCTTTTTTATACTATTATTTTAACCCAGGAAAATAGATTTGACATCACTAAGGTGTCGCTATCATGCTCTAGGGCTAAGGTCAGGGTATGATATTTCAGGTTAACCATAATCCAGATTATCAGAAGCGCACGGATATTTATCCGACTGCTAGTAATATGATCTAGGCCATTGGCATTGACCATGGCACTGACGTAACAGGATAAGGAACTCGAGAAATGTCGCGGCAGAAGGAGGTATAATGGTCGTTTACTACGGGCGAACACTCACCAGAGCTTCACTTGCTGACTTGCTTGCATATCAATGTGGATGGAGCAAGGCCGTGGTCTTCTTGTCACTTTAGGCACTTCTTGGTGCCGTCCTGCAGTCGTCAGCATACAAAATCACCTGGATGTACTGCGCTCGAGTGATCCTGGTGCAGTATTCTTAATTCTAATCATGCCATGGCGTTGTGCACATCTCTCTTCTTGCAAATCGACTTCATCGTCCTCACTGGTATTAGCATCAATTTCTTCCCCGAGTCTCCCCGTTGGTTCTTGAATATGAGACGCCATAATGAAGCCAGGATTGTGCTTCAAGCCATTAGTTCCTGTAAAAATGACCAGGAGATGGAATTGATCAAGAAGGTCGTCACACGTGAGCTCGGGACTTGTCGGTATCGGTGTAATCACTATGTGCGTAGTGAATTTGTTCAAGAATTTCGGCATTGACGAGAATTTGTCAAAAGTTGCTTTCCAGTTCCAACAATGTAAGCTATATGGTCTCCGTTTCCTTTGCAGTTATCACACCGGATCGATATGAGCACCGATGAACTCTTTACTATCTGCCAATCCTTGTCTGTGTGATTTTCATCCTGTTCGTGATTCTGGTGTACCCGGAGACAGCAGAGCGTAGCCTAGAGCAGATGGATACGTTCTTTCAGCATGCAGATAGCCGGAATGTCTCCAAGGCCAGCAAGAATATCAGGAACGAAGCAATAGATGAATTGGACAGGGCGGTAAGAGTCGCATCATCGGAGCAAATGCACAGAAGACAGGCTGACTCGGATGCTGCCAAGAGGTCAATAATAGTGGTCACTGCTGCCTGGAGAGCAGGTGGATCAACTCCCCACCAGGGCTGTACAATAGATAGAAATACTACTCCCTACTGCAGGTGTAGTTGACGTGACCTCCATAGACAGGGACATGGCCGGTCCATGCGAACGAATGGAGGGGAAGAGGGAATATGTTGAGCGGAAATATCGACGATCGTGTAAAATCATGGACCCTCGTGCATATTCGTACCACAATTAGTGGTATCAGACTCTGATCCTTTTCTCGCCTGGATCTTTTGACCCTTCAATCTTGCAACGTCCAGGCCTATCTCTTGCATAAGAGTCGTACAGATCCCGTGACGCCCTATCATTGTGCCGCTGATTGCCTGCAAACACGTGTTCCCCGCGCCTAATGCTGCATCTGCACGAAAGTCCAACGGACCCGACGATTCGACCAGCACAGCTGACTGCGAGACAAAAAAAAATCAACGCCAGTTGTCTCCCACGCTGGTCTCCTCGGATCTCTTCCCGATCTCCATTTTCCTTCAATACGCATCATCCAGGCGCATGTTTCATGTCGTTTCGACTGCGACCATGATGATTCAACCCGGTCCCCGCATCGGAGTCCCACGTCCGCCCACTTTATTTTGTCACTGACTGCCCATTCATGCCTGCTCCAAGAGACCTGCAACACACGGAGAAAAACAAATATAACTTGCTTTGTGAGAGAATCCTACTGCTATAAATCAAGCTGGACAGTTTCTCTGGTCGACATATGACCTTGGTTATGACAAAATGCTTACGGTGGCTCCAGCTTACAGTCTGGTCATGTCGTCGCCCCATAACCTAGGAGGGAACTATTGGGGCACCCTCATCAGACCGGACAAGAGCCCGGCGCCCCTGCTAGAGCTGCTATGCCTCGGGATCGCCCAGCTTATGGTGAGTATGAATTTACGTTTTAAATGCAATTTAGTTTCGAGACGAATAATTAACGATCTTATCGTAGCCCACTCTCGATCCGACCTCGGGAAACCCCGAACTCACACCGGAGAAACTCGCGACTTTCTACCGCGCGGTGGGTGGGAATTACGACACTCTCTTTCTCCATACGAAAAGCCATGCCCTTTCCTTCATATATCAGTCTCTGGGCTGTTTTCATACCCTTCAGCCAACCACAAATGCTTTCGAGCCCCCTTCAATACCAGCCTTACTGCCCAGTGGCTTCGTGCGATGGCAAACCATCCAACTACTTCTCTGCCCAGATGAACATGCCCAGTTTCTTCAGAATGCAGTAAGCCAGTGGGATATTCCTAACCCCAATGGTGGTTTCTTCCCTAAGATAATCCCCCGGGAAGCTTTCCCTGCTATACCAGACCCGGAAATGGTGGAATGGCACGAAAAGGTCACCCAGCAACTTGAGCGTGAATATCAGAAGAGGAAAAGCTCACGTCACTCTACCCCCAACCCTGCTGCACGCGATCATCACTCTCGCTCCGAGGAACCGCAGACTGCTGAGGAAGACTACTTCTCTCAAACCGATCATCATAGGATGCCGTTCCGCCGTCGGTCAAAGACGGATGCCTGTGCTGAGCAGATGCGGCGTTCTCGGCTTCGGAGACGTAACAGTGCAGAAAGTCCATCTCCCTGGTCTTCCAGGTTTGAGCCAGATTTTGTTTACCGTTCTCCAGAATTGAGGCCCGACGGCGCTGGAATTGCGTCGTCTGAACCTCGCACACCATCGACGCCATCGTCGCGTCCCGGACACTCTTCCAAATCAAAACGCAAGGGACGCTCATCGACCTCTGCTCATGGAGAAGGTGGTATTTTTGGAGTACGCACCCCTGCCTATGTATCCGATGCGTCTTCTGAAGCCTCCTTCCGGCCAGGTCGGCGGGAATCTGTTGACGAAGAGCCACGGCATAGCCGTCATCGCAACCTTTCTCCGCCAAAACCTGTCCGCGCCCGTCGTCACTCACATGATGCAACATACACGCGCATCCGGCGAAAAGACACATCTCCTCAACGCTCAACACCCGGCGAGGATGGGTACGAGCGTGATATATATGCCGTGAATACAAAGAAGGATCGTGGCTTCGATCCTCCCCAGCGACATAAGACTTCGAAGCTGTATTCTGCTGGACCGTCGAAAGCCCCAAAATCCGGTGTAAAATTTCGGGAATATATCTTTCATGATCCTGGAAGCTTTATGCATGTTTCCAACTCTGGGTCACCAGACGCCGTCTATCATTACCCTCGACATATAGACGAGTACTACTTTCCCAAGCAGCATTTTCATCTGGACCCGTCTGCATTCGATGAGAAGCGAAGGGGCAGCCATAGCAGCTCAAACGGGAACCGAAGCAGTAGTGGTTCTAGTGGAAATGAGCGCTCGCGGTCTTCCACGAACGCAAGTTCCGGTGCCAAATCCCAGAGATGGGTCAGTCCAGCTGGTAGCATAAGCGGGAAAAGATATGTTTCTGCAAGCACCGCTGGTGATTTCGAACTTCCACATGGAGCGAGAAGGGTCTAATTAAGCCAAACAAGACTCCGCTCGCTTCCCTTTCAGTACTTACCTGTCACATCTTTGAGCGTGCCTCGGTCTCCAACATAATATGCTAATACTCACTACCCCTTCCAACAGCTACGAAGCTATGACGACAGTGGATTTGTGACCAGAATGATAGACATGAGATCACAGAGGTTTCCACTTTGGTTTTCCATGAAACGATATGAAGAAAATTCTCCCATTACGACTTTGAACCAATATGATGGAATAGACGATGCTCATATTGGGGAATGATAACGACGTTACGCTGCTTTTTATGAAAGTCCTCTGTTATTTTCTATCACGTTATCGTTTCTTTATCAATCTTCCGGGCTGACAATGTTCCACAAGGAGGACTTTTGAGACTGCACTGCATTTACTTGTTTTTGGAACGCTGCATCTTTTCCGCTGCAAGACACGCATGGTGGTAATTTCTATTGCAATTTGGCGCACACCGGATCTAAAGATTTTCTCAGAGACCGATTGGATCTGTTCACATATGCATAGCTGGGCTTCAAGTGTATTTCGCCAGCCCGTTGTATCATCAGATTGGATATATTTGCACTGCAATGAATTGAAGTATGATTACGTACTCAACAAACGCAGCTACTGCTGATGGCTGTGGTCTTGAACTGCTGTAAAGGCAGGAATTTGCCTAGGACGTCGAGAAAACAGCCATCAATCTCAAGCCTGCACACTTCCCTAGAAGTTTCGGGATCTCAGAGTTCCTGATCCATTGCTGAAAGAAATATGTAATTGGCAATCTCAAACCCGAAACCACTGTTTGGGGCATAATAAATGAAGCGCGGAACCGTTAAGCCTCGGCAATAATTAAGACGCGGAGCACCAAAGGAAGCCCGACGGAGCTCCGCCGTCTTGGCATTTCTTCATCCTCTCGTGCCCAAGTACTCCGCACCTAGGTAAGGTTGACCTTAGGTCTGTGGTTCTATGGGTTAGGTGGTCCTTTCGACGATGGCGTCTAAAATGAATAAAATTCTAGAACCGTTCGGACAGGTGTTTGTGTTCTTGACTGCTGAATTGCAATTGCGTCCTCGAGCCTGACGACATCAGGATGTCCAAGTTGGTGTTAGAGATTAGGGCATTTTCAATGCGGTGAGTTTTTATGCCCCATGGTTCATTAGGGGAATTGGTTCCAGGCCACCTGTGATCTGATAAGGAGGGGGATGACATCGTCATGTATTGTTGTCGTTCAACTACGCCTATAAAGGTTTACAGAACACGGAGTTATGAACTTGGGGCGAGACCGCTGTTACTGCTGACAAGAGCACTAGGCCTCCTACATAGTAAAGTAACACTGCGACATGGAGACCCGGACCTGGCTCAGCTGGATGCACATGGTAACGACCTTGGCGGCTCTGAGCTGATCCTGTCCTAATTTCCCGATTACTAACTGGTGCTTCCAAGATGCGCGTCGGCGCTATGCGGCTAACCCCGCCTTTTAAATCCCCATGTACGTCTCTTTCTTGTTCCCGTCGTTTGGGTTTCTGGGAAGTTTGTTTTGGCCCCATTTGCTACTTGCGGAGTATCACTACCAACTAAGTAGTTGGTAGATAAGTGATGGGATATCCACGGTTGGATACGGCTCTGAAGGTAGCTAGTGCTGACTAGAATTCCAAGAACATATCCGACAGGGGGTTAAGGTCAATCCTTATCTCGATGATAAACATTACTGTGCCGTCTTGCGATCCAGATGTAGTATGTAGCACAAGATGTACGGCACAGCCCACAAAGCTTATAAGGGAGAGAGACGTCTGTGTCCATCCTCGCTCTTGTGTTCCCGAATCCCCGGCCTCCAACCACAGGGCCAAGGCCCCGGTTCTTTCATGGTTACAGCGCACCCTGCCAGCCAAGACGCAAGCCACAAACCTTGGTCTGAGAAGGACGACCATGAGGGGGAAAAAATGGCCCATTCGATGTCTACGCCTTCTTCGAAGATTCGATACCGCCCGACTGGCCTCTCCGCTGAGCAGAAGAGGCGCCATGACCTGCGCTCAGAGAGTCGAGTCGGGCACCCCCGTGCCAAGATCTGTCGAGGCCTGCCAAGATCGCCGCGAGCGGGAAAGCCGTGCTGACGCTCCGCGTAGCTGGTCTCTATAGACCTTCTTTGTTGTCTGGAGGCCTTGCTATTCGCCGCACACAGCTGATGCTGGGATGCGGGCCTCTTCCCTTATCTCCCGCAACCGTGCAGACGCCACATATGATCCCCCCATGGAGAGAGGGGGAGGACACAAGCGCCTCAAGACAGGGGATTACTGGCTCCATCCGCGGAGTATCTACATGATAAGCTAGAGCTCAAGCTCTTATCTAGCAGTGTAGCCTCTTGTTGTGCAGCTACCAACGGCCGTGATCACAGTGGTCTCGTGCCTGTCGCCTCTCCATGGTTGTATTCTGCCCACATTGTGCCGGGGCCGCTCTCCAATCGCGTGATGGGCCCGTCCAGGAGCATGCGGCACCCCTCTCGTTGCCCTTCACTGCAGGCTGACCTTAAAGAGACACTTCGTCTCATCTTCCTCGTGTCCGGTCTCTCTCGGGCTCTTTTGTTCTCTTGATCTCCGCACCAGGTGCTCGGTACCTAGTCTGACAGCCCAACTTGACAGGAGCTCGTCCAGAGATCTCTACGACAATGAACGTCTCCGACCCCGCGGAGATCACGGAGGCTGCAAAAGCCAAAGCAGCCACCCACGATTCTGACGCTCTCGAGAAGACGATCTCCGTTGGCAAAGGGGCGACCGCAGCGCCTGGCATTGAGATAGAGCCTGCTGGAGAGAAGGATATCATCGCCAGCGAGGCACGTGACAGCGGCGATGCCGAAGATGAGACCCTCCAGAAGGAGTATCCGACTGAGGAAGAGCTTCGCACCCTTCGTCGCGTTTCTGGTCAGATCCCATGGACCGCATACACGGTTGCGTTCATTGAACTTTGCGAACGTTTCTCGTACTACGGCACTACTGCAGTCTGTATGTACAAAACCTAGTCTGGAAATGATGACATTAACTGATTTGCACATTTGCCGACTCGGGCAACAGTCGTCAATTTCATCCAGCGTCCTCTCCCTGAAAATTCGACAACCGGTGCCGGCGGAGATAAATATGTCCCTGGTGCTCTTGGGATGGGCCAACGTGCATCGACCGGTTTGACCTTGTGTAAGCGTGACCAAAGGAAGTTCAAGAAAAGATGCAGGTCCCTCTAACACCGGGTGTAGTCAATCAGTTCTGGTCTTATATCATGCCATTGCTTGGAGCCTATATGGCTGATCAATACTGGGGTCGATTCCGCACCATAATTATCTCCATCGGAGTCGCTCTTGTTGGCCATGTCATTCTCATCGTGTCAGCCATTCCGAGCGTCATCGCCCGTCCTGGTGGCTCAATTGCTTGTTTCTCGATCGGCCTTGTCATTATGGGAGTGGGAACTGGCGGTTTTAAGTATGCAGGCCGTTCATTTGCATTCAATGCTGTTCCTGACTTCTTTACTAACCACATGTTCACAGGGCCAACATCTCTCCTCTCATCGCGGAGCAGTACAAGGAGGACCGACTGTACATAACGACTCTGAAGAGTGGCGAGCGCGTGATCGTCGACCCAACAGCGACAGTCTCGCGTATCTACCTCTATTTTTACCTGATGATCAACATCGGTTCCCTGGTCGGTCAGATCAGCATGGTGTACGCTGAGAGATACGTCGGCTTCTGGCTGTCATACTTGCTTCCGACCTTAATGTTTTGTTTTTGCCCGACTGTGTTGTTTTTGTGCCGGAACAGGTACAGTCTCGTGAAACCTACCGGGTCGGTCTACTCCCAAGCAATTAAGCTTTGGAAACTCGCTACGAAGGGACGTTGGTCGATCAATCCAGTAAAACTGTAAGTCGGAATATTATTCCCTATATATTCTTGAAGCACGTGGTTGATGTTATCGAAATCAGGTCCAAGAACATGAATGCCCCTGATTTCTGGGACAGCGTGAAGCCAAGCAGGCTCGGAAGCAACAAGCCTGCGTGGATGACGTTCGATGATGAATGGGTGGACGAAGTGCGGCGAGGATTGAAAGCGTGCGGGGTATTCTTGTGGTATCCTCTCTACTGTATGTTTTATGCCGCGTTGAATTTGGTTCATGGCTTCAAAGTTGAGATTCTAACCCATGCTAATCCTGATGTGATATAGGGCTGTCGTACAACCAGATGCTCAACAACCTGACCTCCCAAGCGGCAACTATGCACCTTGGCGGCGTCCCCAACGACATCATCAACAACCTGAACCCGCTCTCCCTCATCATCTTCATCCCGATCATGGACAGGATTGTGTACCCCTTCCTGCGACGTATCGGGATCCACTTCACGCCCCTGAAGCGCATCGCTGCCGGCTTCTTCGTCGCGGGCTGCTCCATGATCGCTGCCAGCGTCACGCAGCACTATATCTACAAGAAGGGGCCGTGCGGGAAGCAGGCCAACTACTGCCTCGAGGAGCTGGACCAGCACACGAACATCTCTGTCTGGGTGCAGACCGTCCCGTACGTACTGGGTGGCATCTCCGAGATCTTTGCCTCGATCACGTCTCTCGAGTACGCCTTCACCAAGGCGCCCAAGAACATGCGCTCCCTGGTCCAGGCCATCGCGCTGTTCATGAACGCCATCTCGTCCGCGGTGGGACAGGCCATGGTCGGGCTGTCCGAGGATCCGCTCCTCGAGTGGAACTACGGCGTCACGGCCATCCTAGCTTTTGTTGGGTTTGTCGGATTCTGGGCTACGAACTTCAGGCTCGATAAGGAAGAAGACCGTCTAAATAATCTGCCGCATAGCAAGTACGAGGGGAGTAGCAGTGCCTTGCAGCAGGTCGATGAGGAGAAGGCAGTTGGCGAGAAGCAGTAGCGAGATTGGAAGTATTTTTATATTTCCTAACTCGTTTCCTTTTGCCTCCGTCCTTTTTCTTTTCTTCTCTGCTGTCAATGTCTTTCCTCCCGTAATAGAATTTGTTCCGCCGCAGCGGACGACTGCATGTATTTAATGTACGCTCGATAAGTGGGTACATAGTTGACGACGGATGTCATAATTTCAAACGAAATCAATACCATCTCTTTGATGTACCATCCACTCATGCAGTAATTCCACAATTTTGCGTTAGATAGATATATTCTTTCGTTTTGCTTCCCGGATCAATTAGGGCTTAGTTACAACGGGAAAGAGCGCCAGGGTGACTAAGCGGAAGTGATGCTTTTGGAGCCCCACTCCGCTCCGCCGCCTGCTGTCCGTCCCGCCTGTATAGGTTATGACTAAGCGGAAGTATCAACAGTCCCGTTGCGTCGATCCCAAGACATATCATGTACATAGTACAGCCAGTCCTTTGTTCCCTTCTTGCCCCTCCTTCCACCATGGGTCGACAGCTTCCCGTGTCGGTATGCCCATGGCCTCGACGTTTGCTATATCGGGTCTGGTTTCGGCAGTCAGTCGTTACTATGGACCTAATGTATGGTTGACTGCGGAGGAACTTCCATTGTGGAGGTATAAATACTACGTGGGCAAGCCCCAGTATGCGGGGGTACTTTTTCCTTCTGTTGTTAATCCTAGGAATATCTAGGTACTTCTTTTTCCCTCTCCTTCCTTTATCCCTTACAACCCAGTGCCTCCTATCCGCTGAGACAATACCCAGCACTCCGCTAAACACCTCAACTACACTGTTTTCTAGTGCAGCAAACAAACATGTCTGACCCAGCGTCTTCTCACCTGGCAGATGGAGGCCAGTACTTCCCCGACCGCCCTCAGTTCTCCGGCTTCATGAAGCCGTGCCGTTTCGAGGGGGATGTTCAGAACCTGGAGGTACATGGCAAGATTCCGGCCGATATCGATGGAACGTTCTATCGAGTGATGCCGGATCCTCAGTTCGATCCGAAGACGGGGGACATGATCTGCTTCGGGTATGAGGCGAGGGGGGACGGGGCGCCGGATATCTGCTATTATAATGTCACGCTGGAGTGGAGGGTCACTGAGGTGGTGTGGTTGGTTGCGCTGGTTGGGGCTATAATTCATGATTTTGGGGTTATGGAGAATGGGTAAGTGAGCGTCTTGGTTCATCATATGATTCTGGTTTTAGAATACCTTTTTACATGTTCATTGCCACTAATCCACTGCAGGTCCTCTTCCCTTTGATTCCTCAGCTGTATGACATCGAGCGGATGAAGCGGGGTGGTGAACACTGGGAATGGAGTCCCGAAACTCCATTTTATATTGGCCTTCTTCCGCAGCGGGGCGCGAAGCCTGCAGACGTTAAGGTATTCATCTTGATGCAAATATAAACAGTTATACTTTCTCATACTGAAACTCTAGTATCTAGTGGTTCCGCTACCGAAACTCCTTTCCCGGCCACACCGCGAACGCCTACGAGACCAAAGACGGCCAGATAATCTTCGACCTCGGTCTAAGCGACCAGAACGTTTTCTTCAGGTGGCCAGATGCCCAAGTACGCGCTCCCGAGCCGCACCAAATCCACTCCCAGTTAACCCGGTTCACCGTCGATCCTTCATCCGACAGCCTAGACCTTTCTGAACCGGAAATCCTCCAGACCAACAATACAGAATTCTACCGTATCGACGACCGATTCACCACGCAGCCCTACCGCCACTGTTTCTTCGATCTGATGGATCCCTCCTTGAGGACTGACTTTGCGGCCATCGCACCGCGGTTAGGGGGCGGCTATCCGCTCTACAATGCTCTCAGACACTTGGATCTCGAGACCGGTGAGACGGAGATATACTTTCCCGGAAAGATGCATATGATGCAGGAGCCTGTGTTTATCCCCCGTGCTGGATCCGGATCTACCACGGAGGGGGAAGAAGGGGATGGGTACTTGCTGGCCCTGGTTAACAACTACGCAACTATGTGCAGTGAGCTGCATCTTTTGGATGTGAAGAAAGACTTTACGAGGCTGGAGGCTGTTATATTGCTTCCGGTTCGGTTGAGGCTGGGGCTGCATGGGAATTGGGTGCATGGGAGGGGGTTTGAGAATTTTAGGAGTCTCAATGTTACTAAGATACCAGCATGACGCTCCCAATCCGAATCAAAAATAAGGAAAAATAAAAGAGAAAGGAAGAATGATCGGAAAGGTCGGAATCAACTCCCTGACCCTGACCTCGGCCCCATCAATCGGATACGGCGTCGATCTCGAGTTCAAGGTAAGGCTTCTATGTCCACGGACGGGGAGCTCAACAAAGCAGGAAAACAAAGTGGAATAGCACTAGAGAAGGAGAAAAAAGAACTCTACGCCGCATGCAACAAAGCGAATATAGGGAGCATCAAAGTTCCCGCGAAGAATAGGTTTAGGATCGACGACGAGGGTTGATTCTGTTAGTTTGTTGCACTAAATATTTAAAATTGCAGCAAACTCCAGGAACATATGACCGTACATCTACCTTTCTTTCATGAAACTGTGATATCGAGCGCAGATGACAGGATGCTTTACATAACTCTAATTTTAAATCTGACCTACTCCGTACAGTAGATGAAGAGCTAAGTTTCAAATTGATTCGATTCACAATCGGACTGTTGGGGGTGCTCAGGTCATGGGATCTAGATGTTTAGTCCCCAGATAGGTAGATAGACGGGTAATGTGGGCCCAGAAGGGTAGGTTTAATATTGTCTCCCTTAATCTTTGCTCGCGCAGTATGTGTTGGGCTGTGTTAAAGGTCTAAAGGTTTCAATTGAGACCACATATTGTATATAATTTTAATTAGTACAATACTTGTACGAACTGGACCTTCCAATTCCAGCTTGAAACGTATCATCCTAAATAGGACGGAAAGGAAATTATTTTCAGCGTGTAATATGGACATATTGAAAATATTTAGATAGACTGCACCTTCCTTCCGTCGCGATTTCGGGAGGTTTGAAATATCCTAAAAAAAAAGCGCTAGAAAACAAAAATCATCGAGTCGCATACTTCTTCTATAAAAAGGAGACGAAAACAATGAACCAAAACAAAGCTGGAGAAGTGAGTTGCAGCATCGGAATCAAGCGCAAGCAACTCTTATCATCCAAATCTGGTCACACGCAGTACCTAGGTAGTTAAGAATCAAAGAGGTATGGCACGTCCTGCACCTTTTACTGAACCGCACGTTCTTACAGATACGACTAAATTAAAAAAAAATACCTCTATCTGCAATTTCCCAAGGTCCCCTCTATATACTCAGAGTCAAAGCTATTCCAGGTACCATGAAGAAAGAATGGGTTGTCAACCTGATCCGGTTACAGTAGGAAGTCTTCGACAACCTGGATATCAACAATTCCCAAGATAGATCGGGTGTCTACTTCGAATGGATAAAATAAATAGGTAGTCAGGCTGCCACATACCTACACCTGACATCCAACGTCCAACAAGTTGGTGGTGGTCAGGTAGGTAGCTGATATTCCCTCCCGATCACATGGCCATCTTACTAAGATGTACTCGAGTCAAGTCCTAGAAATAGACTCGATGCCTGCTGCAATCTCGAACGAATCTCAAAATGTTTCACATAAGTGATATACAGACGGAGTGGAATCCGTGCATGCGGAGAGACATAGGCTGCCAAAATTAGGAAATTTATTTAGGATATAGTATGATAGAAGTCGTGGTATAGTATAATGATATTAAGATTGGAAAACTAAGTGGGCTCTTTCTACTAGGTACCTAAGGTAGCTGTTAATTAGTTCTTGGGAGGCACTATCCGTGGATGCTTGAGCTTAAAGCTGGACGAAGGCCCAGGCTAAAAATAACATGGACTATTTGTGTTCTAGAAAATAATGCGGAGTTCTCCAGACCACCATCATAACAATATACGGAGCAGAGCAATTTGGTCGTTTCAATAACTTCATTCCTTGTCTTCCGTACTGTTGTAGACATCTGCAGTTGCCAGCTTGCAACTTGCAACATCAGCGGATGCGTTGGTCCCTGCGAGCGTCCCGAATCTTGGAAGCGCTTCTGCAGTATATCTCCACTCCACTGTTCAATCCACTGCTGAATTGTTAGTTGTATTCTCCATCTCGCTTGGCCTCTCCGGCGTGCAGCTAGCCAGGAGCATTATTGAGTATTAATGTTGGACAGTTGAGACACCGCCTAAGAAGACCACGTGTGGGCCATCCGCGCTGCGCTCGTCCCGTGGCATTCTAGAACCATGGCACGTGACGGGTCCCCGACTCCCTGAGAAGCGGGCTGTACAGAGCATCTAGTCGGAACTATCATCCATGAACTTGGCATAATGATCATCTGCAAAGCGGGAAGTCGGTAATTCTGTGGTTTATGATGAGGCCAGTTGTCTTTCTGCTGACTGGGGAGGAAGATTTTCCAACAGGTTCTGGAAGACCAGTTGATATCTCTGGCCACTGGCCAGCATTCCGTCGGGCCGAGTGACAGGGCCTCAGTCTACAACAGCTAACTGGAGGCAGTTTCAGGCCACTGAAACAGTCGCGATAAGGCTGAGAAGATTCGACAGTAAGCAGAAACCGCAAACTGACTGCTGTGGCGGCCGCCACAACGTCAGGGGGCCCAGGACGTCAACTGATCGGATTGAATTTTATGGCGCATTCTGTTCAGACCGGCGGAATCCAGGTCCCCACCATACGATTGGGGGAGTTACCTAAGGGTATATATAGAACTCGTAAGCGTGCGCACGCCAAGAAGCTCCATCCGTGGATAGCGGCGTCCGCCGTCAAGGAAGCTTGGTGAGTGGCCCTGGTGATCGCTTGCTGCGTAACACGGCACTGGATCACGGCCAACAGGGCAGAGGAGAAGAGAAGATCGAGAAAGCGGCAAGCAAAACAGATCCTCATCTCATCCTCTTGTCCGCTATACCAGTCCGCTTCCTCCTCCGTAGGGCTCGGAGAACCAGCAGACACGGTAAGTCAGCCCCAGGCGAATCATGTCAGCGGCACGAGCCAACGTGGGGCGACGGCTTGTCGAAGGCTTGGGTCGTGGAAGGTCGAGAACCGCCGGACCGAGTGGATACATCGGGGAACGCAGGCTGGAAAAGGGGTCCGCGGCGTCTATCTGCACCGGCCAGCACGGCGTGTAATCTTTGAGACTTTGAAAGACTCCAGGGAGATTCAGAGACAGAGGGAGGAGGTTATTCCCGAGAGGCCTGCTGTGTTGTTCGTAGCTTAGTTAGGCAGAAAAAGGGGTCCTCGTGTCGGGAACGCTAGGCGGCTCGGAAGGGCCACAGACTCCTCCGTAATGTCCCCTGAAGCTCCACGGATCGAAGGGACGCTGCCAAACAGAGTAGCGCTCTGGGGGCCCTGCTCCATCACGGTAATATAAAACGCAGACGCGATGGAGCATCATTGGGATAGCTACCACACCGCGTTGCTTTGACGACCCCAGGCTGACGACAACTCAAGTAAGGGTTGTTGACCCCGTTCCGGAGGGCACGTTTCAGACCTGCTGCTCCACGGTCATCTCCCTCTCCGTCTCCTTTATCTCTCCTCTTACCCTCCTCGACTCCCGCTGATCTGCTCCTCTCCTCCATCTCGCACCGATCCGTTCTCCTCTGCTGCAGACCAGATCAGTAAGTCATCCCCCTCCCCTTGCATCAATGCCTCGTGTTACGGTAGTACCAATGACGGCACTTTGTCGACATCCCTCTGTCCTGGCGGATCGACAAATGTACTGCGTGGCAATCTCCGCCCCTCTCCTCACCATGCGGTCATCGCCCAGGCTTTGCGCGCGCTTCCCTCTCTTCTCACCCTCTCCTCGCTGCTGATGCTGCTTCTCCCTTCCTCGCCTTGCTGACGCTGATCTCGCGATCATTTGCAGATTTCCCGTTTCAATTGTTTCCTCTCCACATCGACTTCCCCGCCATCTCAGGAGCATTGCGATACAATGGCGTCTAAAGCTATCCCTACTCACCTCAGAGCCCAGGCGGACACTGGCTTTGGTGAGGGCGGCCAGAGACACCATGGAAAGTCCCAGTCGCACATGGTAAGTTTGCGCGTTGAGGGAGCATCCCGCCCCATCTGAATGAACGAGCCTGCCCCGTTTCATTGTCTACGGAGATACGCGGTGAAAGAAGGTGGTCGCGACTTCCTTTGGGGTCGCGATTATCCTCAACCATCCTTCTGGATATCCTGAAGGACGTGGGTTCTGCAACCTCCAGCACACGTCCTTCGCTCTAACTACCCACGCTATCCTTCCCAAACTCGATACATTCATTTCCACGCCCGATAATTTCTCATCTACATTCTCTACGATTTCAAATGGATACAGCAATTACAGACAGCTTACTGACTATGCACTCCCGTCGACAGGCTTTCGAAAATGCCTCCACCAGCGTGGCTGCTTCTCAGATGCGCAATGCGCTGAACGCCCTGGCTGAGACCGTCCCAGACCCTCAGGACAGGAAGCGCTTCGAGGCAGAGATGGACAACTTCTTTGCCCTCTTCAGACGGTTCCTGAACGACAAGGCCAAGGGCAATGTCGTGAACTGGGACCGCATTGCCCCTCCACAGCCGAACCAGGTTATCGACTACAACGACCTTCCAGACACTGCCTCCACTGAATTCCTGAAGAAGTTGGCCGTTCTCAAGCTGAACGGTGGTCTGGGTACCTCCATGGGTTGTGTTGGTCCCAAGTCCGTTATTGAGGTCCGTGAGGGCATGTCCTTCCTCGACCTGTCCGTTCGCCAGATCGAGCACCTGAACCGCACCTACAACGTCAACGTTCCTTTCGTTCTGATGAACTCCTTCAACACCGACCAGGACACCCAGTCCATCATCAAGAAGTACGAGGGTCACAATGTCGATATCATCACCTTCAACCAGTCTCGCTACCCTCGTATCCTCAAAGACTCCCTGCTCCCAGCTCCTAAGGACTTCAACGCTCCCCTTCAGGACTGGTACCCTCCTGGTCACGGTGACGTCTTCGAGTCCCTGTATAACTCGGGAACCCTGGACAAGCTCCTGGAGCGCGGTGTGGAGATCATCTTCCTGTCGAACGCTGACAACCTGGGTGCTGTCGTTGATCTGCGCATTCTGCAGCACATGGTGGACTCGCAGTCCGAGTACATCATGGAGCTGACTGATAAGACCAAGGCCGACGTCAAGGGTGGTACCATCATTGACTACGACGGCAAGGTCCGTCTGCTGGAAATTGCCCAGGTGCCCAAGGAGCACGTCAACGAGTTCAAGTCGATCAAGAAGTTCAAGTACTTCAACACCAACAACATCTGGATGAACCTCCGTGCCATCAAGCGCGTCGTTGAGGAGAACGAGCTTGAGATGGAGATCATCGCTAACGAGAAGTCGATCCCCGCCGACAAGAAGGGCGAGGCCGACATCTCGATCTACCAGCTGGAGACCGCTGTTGGTGCCGCCATCCGTCACTTCAAGAACGCTCACGGTGTGAACGTTCCCCGTCGCCGCTTCTTGCCCGTCAAGACTTGCTCCGACCTTCTGCTGGTCAAGTCTGATCTCTACCGACTGGAGCACGGCCAGCTGGTCATGGACCCCAACCGCTTTGGTGGTGTCCCCGTCATCAAGCTTGGTTCGGACTTCAAGAAGGTCTCTGACTTCCAGAAGCGCATTCCCAGCATCCCTCGCATTGTCGAGTTGGATCACCTCACCATTACCGGTGCGGTCAACCTGGGTCGCAACGTGACGCTCAAGGGAACCGTCATCATTGTTGCTACCGAGGGCAGCACGATCGACATCCCGCCAGGCTCCGTGCTGGAGAACTGCGTTGTGCAGGGAAGCTTGAGAATCCTGGAGCACTAATTTACCTGACTACACTTCGCGACGGTGACCATTCTTAGGCGTTTTATTCGAGCCATTAATCAACCCCTTTCGCTTTTACCCCACTTTTACCCCAGGTCTAATTGAGCAGGAGCCTGAATTTCCGGCGGCAGATGGAAGGGAATAATAGAATCACCTGGGGCTTCACTGCTATGGAGTAATACATCAGACCTGTGTGCATTGCTTAGGCAGCGTGTTAGCGGCAAGTTATGGGAGTATGCAATAAATTACCTTGTAATCGCGCATTTCTTTTGCAGGGTTGAACGTGGGGATGCCCCTGAGGCCCTGGGGTCTTTGGTTTCTGGATCGGAGCACATACATCATTACATATGCAGCACGGAGGAACAGTCTAATGTGATGTTCATTTCTCTTGTTATTATTCCTATTCATTTCCTAGTCCCTGCTAGTGTATGGTGTAGGTTTGCCTACACTTGATGCGTGCTACGTAGTCGTCGTGATAGCTCTTATCAACTAAGTATGAGGGGTTCCTATCTGCTGTACCCAAGGAGGTAGGTATCTACAGTAGCAGTCAATCATCTGCATCGGAGCGCGGAGTTGATAAGTTCTCTCTCTATAGGTATGTACGGAGTACGGAGTACATATGCGCTGCCCACGTGACCACGTGTCGTGGCGGGCGGCGTCTTTCTCCGCCGTCATCGCTCTTGACGCCTCTCCGTCCCGATCGAGGGGAACAGGCCGGCACACATGGGGGAGTTTATCGACGAACATGTGGATCGATTCGAGATCTGTCGGCCTCTTAAGGCGGTCGGTCACCCGGACATGGGTTAATGCTGCTCTCTATGTCTGCGGTGTTCCTGATCTTTGAGCGCATGCGGAGGTCGCGGGGATCAGACGTCATCGACCGGTCATCCCAAATGGCAAGCTGCGCCGTTCGGATTCAAGGCGTTGGCTGAGGTCATCGAACCAGACATTGGACTCCAGCGTATGCTACCTGCTGCCTCTGCTGGAGAGAGCTGTAGCACAGAATAATCGATCCAGGTTTCAATCATCTGAGACGTGACTGACGACGGCCCATCGCGCGATACACACCCCTCATCCTCCATGTCAATGTCGCGGACGACATGAGCGATCCGCCGACGCCATATCGCCACATCGCGCCTGGGCCCTCACCACCTGCTATCAGTCCGTCAGGGGAATCGACCAGGCAACTGCCGGCGAACTGGAAGAAAAGGGTTTCGACGGCTTGTCTGGCGTGCAAGAAGTCCAAACGGAAGGCAAGTCGGGTTGCCCGTTGTATGATGCTACTGGATAGACCGCTAACGAGGGATATTTGCAGTGCTCGGGAGTCCCTCCATGCGACAACTGTCGCGCCTTGAACAGAGAATGCATCTTCGACGAGTCCCTGGACCAGCGCCGTCGGGTCGCTGCCAAGCGCACAGCCGAAGAGCTGAACTACCACCGGGACATGCTCAATGATCTCTTCAAGGTGATCCGGTCCGCGGAGCAGGCGCACGCCATGAAGCTGCTGGACATCATCCGCAACGATGCCACCCCGGAGGAGATCCGCGCCTACATCGACGAGACGCTGGCCACGATGCAGGCAAGCGGCGAGATCACTTCTGACAGGCGCAGTCGGGAGACGACCGCCAAGCTGAAGGATATCCGGCGCATGGTCAATCTGCAGGGCCCTAGTCCTTCGTTCCGACGGAAGGTGATGGATGTCCATTTCCTGTGCGATGCGCCGCCGATCAAGGTCCCTGCGAAGCCGTGGACGACGGTGACGGATGACGATGATATCATTTCACACCTGGTCTCGTTGTATTTTACCTGGGATTATCCTTTTTATGCCTTTCTCGATTGCAATGTCTTTGTGAAGCATATGGCGGCTGCTAATCTTGACACGGAATTTTGCTCTCCGTTCCTGGTGAACGCTCTCCTTGCGAATGCATGCGTAAGTATTTTCAAAATGCGTATCGGATCTTTGAGAGAGATCTACGGCGAGGACTGACAAATTCCAGCACTTCTCTGAGTTCTCAGAGGCATACGCTGTTCCAGGAGACGTCATGACCAAAGGTGCCGATTTCCTCACGGAAGCAGAGCGCCTGTGGGAACAGGAAGAAAACAAGAAAACCAGCCTGTCGGTCTTGCAAGGGACGTTACTCCTTTATGAGAGGTGTGGATCCAGCCATTATAATCCCAGGATAGCTTGTTGTGGCTGACAATCCCATCATAAAGGTACTCGATGTTTGGAAAAGATGATCTGGGCTATATCATGCTCAATCGGGCCATAGAGATCGGGAAGTCTCTGGGCTACGTCGACGGCGATTCCCTGGTTGAGACCGATGGTCTCTCTCCGGACATAGAGGAATCAAGCAAAAGAACCGCCTGGGGCTTGTTCCAACTCGACACGTAAGTTGTGGAGACTCCCTTGTGTAGTTCTTACTGAACATCTTCAGGGTCGTCCATACAAATTTCCTAAGACCCAACCATATCCACCACGTCCGCCTGAAAAGGCCATCCCGAGCACCTCCTACTGAGGACGGCGTCCCCTGGATACCCTATCCGACTCATCGCGCGCCACGACCCGCATATCACAGCCAGTTCTTCGATGAAGCATGCAGTCTGAGCGAGATTTCGAGTGACATTTCCCGCGGTCTTTTCTCAGAAGGGAGTCCGGTACGAGCGTCACAGCCAGATGAGACTGCACTAGCCCTGTATGACAGGCTGAACCGCTGGCACGAGCAATTGCCTGATTTCTTTGGCCGGGATAAGACCCCAGCGCCACATATTCTGCTCCTTCAGTGCGTCTTTCCCCCTTTCTATATCACTTCTGTAGACTGACAAAGTGAACAGCATGCGCTACCACACCTCCATAATAACCCTCTTCACCTGCCGCAGAAAATCAGAGCCGGAACAACAGAAGTCTCCCGAAGGATCAGCCTCACCAGCATCAGAAGGAAGCCAACAACAGAAAAGCCCAGAAACAAAAACCTCCCCAACCTCAGCACAACCAACAACGCCATCAGGAATATCAAGCACGGAAACAACCCTCTCCTCCGCCCGCTCCATTGCCGAACTCGTCCGCATCCACCGCCGCGAGTACGGCATGTCCCGCTCGCACGCCTTCGCCCTCTACGCTGTCAACTTGGCCCTCTTCGTCCTCCTCGACCATTATCCAGACCACTTCAACCTCTTCGACGATCAGGACTTCCTTTCCCTCGCCGCTGCCTTCTCCATTATTTCGTCCCGCTCCATCCTGGGGCGAAACATGTACCACATCTTCCGCCAGTCCGTCCGCAGCAAGGCCAAGGTCGCCGGCACTGCGGCCAAGGCTAAGGAGCCGGCGACGCGGCTGCCGGATGAAATCAAGGACCTCATTCTAGGTGCCGATGAAGAGGAACCGTCACCGGCGTCCGCGTCGTCCGTGTCGACTGCTGGGACGGCGTTCAGTATCACGAAGGGTCCGAGCAGTGCTGCTAGTGGCGGTGGATCGCCCGAATCCGACGAGGATGACCGCCGTTCCGGCGCGATGGAGGTGGAGGAGGAGACTGGCGGCAAGCGGGAGGGTCAGGGCGCCGGCGGACTCAGTGTCTGTGAAATGCTAGAGCGGTATGAGGCGTTGAGTTTGGGGAAGGATGAGCGGGATGAGAGGAAGTAAACGCGGTTGTCTAGAGGCTTGCCTACTTGGGTAGGTGGTGGTACCTGGAAGTATATACGATAAGATAGAGCGTATGACGATTGATGTACAACCCAAATACGAGCACGAAGGATGGAAAGCAGTAGGGTACAGACCACCACGACGATGAAATGATAACAGTAATGACAAGTTTACAACAGAAGTGACAGAGAATGGAGAATATACAGATATGTTGATTGTCTTTGTTTCATTGAAAATACACTACTTCTTGTTTCCTTTCTTCATATCATTCGTTATTTTTTTTAATTTATCCACAATTTCTTTCCCTTCATTACACATGTCACCATGGAAATAGGTTCTAGAGATGAACTAACCTTACTAACAGCTTATTACGTGCTTTGCATGCATACACAGTTGAAACATGATATACAGAGACAAATAGAAACAGCACTTTGTATCACCAAAACCTAAGATTCAAAAATATGAGTATGCACGTCAGGCGATCGATCAATCCCCTCAACTAAATCAAACCTGAAAGGTGCGGCGACCTCTCTGACTAAATCTCAACCCAATAAGTCCCTTACGGACAGAGAAAGACTCATTCTTGGTCGTCGTCATCATCGTCATCATCATCATGTAGCAGAATGACTCTTAAGTTGGATATTATCTTTTTTTTCCCACAAAATGAAAAGATGAGACGGTTAGCACCAAGGCGGCCTGCACTAGCGGTCTGCTAGGCCTTGGTAACACTTGACGGAAACTTGAAGTTCTTTCATGTCTCCTCATTGGGAAGTCGTTGTGTAAATGGCTCTCTTTGTTTCTGCGTTTCAACCTCTGCAGCTGGGAAGGAAATCCAACACAAATTGGCGCAGCTAATCTAATCTACAGTGTGAAATAAGCGGTGCAAACAGTGTTCAGGCGTGATGGTCAGGGGAGGAGCCCCGATGCCAGTCACGTTCATACAATGGACTGTGTTTGATTCAGTGATAAGCACTTCCCTCCCCCCAGACCCTGGAAACCGGGGACACAAGGAGAGAGAGGACTTCTCGGTCAGAGGCTGCCATATTTAAAGTACTCTTTGCTTCTACTTTTGAAATATGGTCCCCCTTCATACTCTCACTATGCATCCACCACCATGGCAGATATTCATTCAGCAAGAAGCAAGGACTGCTATTGCTCTCGTATGGGGTCCTTTATTTCTTCATCTTCATCTACTGCCATCTTTATTATTCCGTTCGAGATCCAGGGTCTTACTTCTTTCAACCTGAAGAGGGTTATCGGCCGCAGTACAGCGTCAAGAGAATGGAAGAGGCGTTGCACTTTCTCTCGGAGCTTAATCAATCATCATCAACCCACTTTGATCATCGTCCCTCCGACAAAGGCCCAACCCAGTCCACTACTGAGAATAACAAGACCATGTGCATTGGAATTGTTACAGTAAAGCGCCCTCTGGCACAAAACTTGGACGTCACCGTCGGTTCCCTGCTGGATAACCTGTCACCATAGCAGCGATCGACCATCTCCCTCCATGTCCTCTTCGCACACACAGACCCCTCAGACCATCCCAATTACCACCATCCCTGGGTTTCGAATGTCATAGTTAAAGGGGAAAACTGTCCATCCCTCAGTCTTGTCTTTCTTTCATATTTGATTTTGTAGCTGTAAACCATTTATTTAGATCCTGTCATTGTGCGTCTATTAGGCATCACTAATGCAACAGTCAAGCAGTTCCGTACTTCCGACCTTCCAACCTTTGAGCATTGATTAGAAGCTTCCAAGCATCACAAGCATTCAATAATTCATGCCAGTGCAGGGTAGAGTACCTAGTCATCAACTGTGAACAGTGCCAAGTTGCCAAAATAGATCCCATCCCGCAACATAGGTATTGATTGGATCCTGAAACCATTGTCATCATCAAATCAAATCTCCCTGCCAGAAGACAGAGACAAAGTGAAGTCCTTGCCAAAGGCAAAATATGACAACATGGAGACGTGGGTGGTTCAAGAAAACACTGGGGGCCTTATACTTGTCGGCATATGTGTCTGCTTTCCTGATTATCAGGAACTCTCAACATAACCTTGGCCCGCACCGGATAGTTCTAAACCTTCTACTCCGAAGGATACCTGAAATAGCGTTTTTTTTTTTGAATTCCTTCTTTCTTGAATCGAACCTCGCTTGGGTTGAGTGAATATTCCGTCCAAGTGGACAGTCATTTTCCCTTACGCCCTTGTTTGCTCCCTTACAGCTACCCTGGGCACTACTCTGTACCGCTGTAACTGTACTCTAAATGTGTGGCAGAATATTACCTGGTTAGGTACCTGTTAGACCGATACTGCGCCACGCTCTTCTTGATAATAAAATGGGTGTGACAAACAAGGGATCTGATTGGCTTTCATGAGGTGAGGAGACAGGCTGGCGGCTGACAGCTGGATAAGAGCCGCATTTGGTAGTGGGGGCTAAACAGACAGAATAGACAGAACTCTTGTGTGTGTGTTTTTTTTTTCCACCCAGACTCACCAGTGGGAAAGGATTAAATACCTAGTGATAGTAGATACTCCGTAAATCTGTTGCCATGTCGTGCATGTCAAGTCAGCTAGTATATCAGGCCACCTGCCAAGGAAAGAAAACGAAGATCCTTGAATCCATCCCAAGTTTACTTACTTGGTGAGGCTCTAAGCCACTGACTAGGACACGGTCGTGTGGTGTCACCGTCAGAATCAGCCTCGTTCACATTTCGCAGATCGAATGGTTTCCAATAGTTTTAGCATTTATTGCATCTTTTCCCTGTCCTTGCTCCATGGAAAAGAGCCTCCCTGACATAGGTTAGGTATACACTCTTTCTTTTCCCACCCATCTTATATTTATAAAAGAGTGCAACCGGTTTCTCTCCAAATAGGAACAGGCACCTTTTCGCCTACTTTATTATTGTTCATCCATGAAATTCTTTTCATTCTAGTACAGTACTATATTTATTCTATAAACCATGCACCTCCACCACCTGCTCTTCTTCACCATCGCATCATCGTCAGTAACGCACACTACCTCCGCAACTATCCTCCCTCTCCATCGTCGATCTCCGCAACCACAGTCACAGTCACAGTCGCAATCCAACCAGTCCAACCCCGCTCCACACGGCACCACATTCGACGTCGAAGTCCAATTCGGAACCAACAACCAATCATTCCAACTCCAAGTCGACACGGGCAGCAGCGACACCTGGGTCGTCGGGACGGGATATCGATGTTTCGACGATAAAAACGTCAACACAGTGCTGCCGCAGAAGGAATGCAGATATGCAGCAGATAAGACGTACGACGTATCTTCATCTACCTCGTTTCAACGGATCCAGAACCGGACCTTCGGCGCGCAGTACGACGGGACCGGGACCGGGATCGCGACTGGGATTATGGGATACGAGGACGTCACGATCGGAGGGGTCACCGTGAGGAGACAGACCGTGGGGGTTGTGGACAGGACGACGAAAAAGGGCGATGGCATCAACAGTGGGATTCTCGGACTTGGGTATCCGGTCCTCACGGCCGCGCATGCTGGCGGCACCGACATCGAAGGTATTGATACCGATACTGATAATGGCACCTTACTCCTCAATGATCGCATCCAATACGACCCGCTCTTCACGAGCATGTACAAACAGGGTCTCGTCAAGGAGCCCTGGTTCAGTCTCGCTATCGAGAGACCTTCTGCAAGCAATAATACGTCTACGTCTACGTCTACTACCGCAGGGCCACCAGGCGGCGGGTACCTCGGTCTCGCGACCCTCCCACCTATCCCTCACGACTCCACCAAATGGGCCAAAGCCCCCGTCGAAATCACCTCCTCGATCCCTCCATCCTGGACAAACGGCACGCGGCAGATCACCTTGTGGACGCTCAGCGTCGAGGCCGTGACGTGGGGGAACTTCACCACCGCCAACAACCACAGCAACAACTCGACCCTCTCGTCGATGGCGAACTCGACCAGATTCCAGGCCGTCGTCGACAGCGGGAACGCCTTCAACGTCCTCCCGCCCGAGATCGTGATGCAGGTCCACGAGTCTTTCGATCCCCCTGCGACTCCGACCTTTGATCCGGTGATCGGGGGTTACGGGGTCAACTGCACCGCCGACCCTCCGACCCTGGGGATCCAGATCGATGGCCAGATGTTCTACCACCGCGGGGAAGATCTGGTTATTCGGAATCCCGACGGGACTTGCATGTCCAGCCTGCTGCCCACGGGCGGCGGCGGCCCAGAGGAGGGCGTGGTGGCGCTGAATTTCCTGGGCGATCCGTTCCTGAGGAACGTGGTGGCCGTGTTTGATTTTGGGAAGGATGAGATGCGGTTCGCGGCTAGGGACGATGGTGGGAATAGTGCCAGTACCACGGGATCGTCATCAGCATCCTCAGTCGGAGGACCGGGAAGCTTGGTTGCTGTTCCTGTGATGCTGATTGTGGTGATGATGACTATATCGTAGTCTTTGCGTAATAGTGCTGCTATTTTTCTGAGCTTTGAAGATAATCTGATCATCATCTGCATATTGGACACTGTTGCCTGTATTCTCTTCATTGAAAACTGTTAGCATAGGTCATAAAATTTGTTTATACGTGTAGGTGCCTATATTTAATGACACAGCCTCTAAGTGCAGCTTTCCCCGTATTTTTTTTTGGTAACTAGGTAATATATTGATATTGTATTAAGCTACGTAACGCAACGCTAACAGATCAAATACTCTGAACAGCTAAGGATATCCCAACGTGACGCCCTACAGAAAGACGAAGAAGGGGGAAAAGAGCAGAGAAAAAAGAAAAAGGCAACTAGCAACCCAAACCGTTCATGCAATGCTCCGCCTCCGGTATCTCCGGAATTTTTGTGTGCCTAACCTCTTACCTCGGACCTCTCTAAACTTGTATTGAAAAAGATTCTGTTTCCAATAGGGGGGCAACGCCATGGTCATAAAGGAAATGATAGAGGTAACCGTAGCACATCGCACACGTGAAGATTTCATGCGCCGCCGCTTCAACTCCTCTTGGACAGGAAGCTCCTCCGTCCTCCTTTCCTCGACTCAGGGCTATCCTGCAGCTCGGAAGCCGCGTCGTTATTATTGTGGGAGTACGCCGTCCCAGGTCTAGCCGATTCTGAAAGGACGAAGCCGCTCTTGACGATGACATTTCCGTTTCCAACTTTGACTGACTTCTCCTTGCCGACCATCGAACCCTGGTCGTCGACGAAGAAGAGTGCCTCTCCCAGAAGGTCGTCAGAGCCGAAGGTTGCGTGGTCCACTACGCGAATCTGGTACTGCGCATCCGCGGTTGTGTTCGGTACGCGGAACGTCTCATGCGACGCGTCAAACTGCACCGCACCGCTGTTGCTAGCTTTGATGGACTTCGTTTTATGCACCTCCTTCGCGCCCTTGGGGCCGAAAGCCTTGACGTGCACACGCACATTGGTTCCGGTAGGGAACCCGTTTGCCGAAACGATGGTAATTGTGGCCGTTCCCAAGTCTGTTCTACTGCCGCCAGCACTGAAGCCGAGCCTGTCGCTGAATTGCGAGGCTATACTGCGTGTCCTGCTGTGGCTTCTCTGGGGCGTATTTGACTCAGGCGGTGTCGCACCGTCAACGAGGACGGTTGCCCGCTGGGAAGCTGTGTCCACTTTCGTGAGGGAGCGAGTTTCGTCATGGCTGCCGTTGGGGGAGGCTATGGAGGCAACTTCGTCTTCTTCCTCCTCCTCCTCGGTCTTGTCTTTGCCGTGGATGCGTGACATCAGACCATGTTTGATGAGAGAAGCTCCCTTCACAACATTGCCGCCGACAAAGCCGACTCCCTTGACAGGTGCACCGACGATCTTCCCCGGAGTGGCGAATGTGCCATGGAAGGTGGATGAACCCTGCCGGGACCGCATCACGTAGGATGGCTTGAACAGCAGCTTCAGCCGAATGGCTCCCGATTTTCCGTCCAGTGGAAGAGTGACTTCCTTGATCTGGAAAGGCACCAACTGCTCCAGGTCGATCGGTGTGCCGCCCAAATAGTCTGATTTGTCTCCAAAGTCCCAATCGTAAACATCAACTTTGAAATCTGCACCAATTCTGGACTTGACCGGGCATTCAAAGAATTCGTTCCACGCTGGATGTAGAGTCTTCTTCTGCACCTTGGTCTTGAACACTTCCTTACCGTCCAGCTTGAATTTACAGTAAGGGTCGCTGTACCCGTTGCGATCAGCTGACGGAAGCTCGGCGGCATCGAGCACATCTACCCGCAGGGTTCCAGAGTTGTTGATACTTTCAGTTGGGTCAAGATTCATCTTGACCGGAATGTATCTAAGGCTGACTTTAATCTTGCTGACGGCGCCATCATTCGACCGAAGGACAAGTTCCGTCGGAGTGTACTACCAGTCGTTAGCGAAGCCCATTGGATTGGGAGCGTCAAGACTTACCAAACAGCGCTGCAACGTAGGAAGGGTATCACCAGTCAGCTTTGCAATCGTGTGATCATCTTTGTCGTCCTTGCGGTCCGTCTTGTCTACAAGTCGAAGCGTAATCCTCGAAACGTCGAGTTCACGCACGAAAGCATCGCCGACTAGACACAGGTTAGACTGGCTGGCTTGGTCTCTCTCTTCAACAGGTGGACACATACCATCTCCAAACGTTGCAACTTTCGTGCGGATCTTGGGTGATGTATATGACGGGAACATATGGTCATCCATGAGGACTTCCAGCCGCACGTCCGAGTGTGATAGCTGGCCTTCGATAAGCTTGAACACGATAAGACCAGATTCTGTGCTCCGTTAGCGGTTAACGTCCCCAGTTGTCATAAACTTTAACCACCGGGAGTACTGTACATACCGTATTGGGATAGGTCTTCTGGAGGTATATAGATCTTGGGCGCCTCCTTTGTCGCTGTTGACAAGATAGAGGCTGTCTCAGAATCATCAGCGACCTGCTTGGATCTAGTCGTGTCTGTGCTTCGGCGGCCTTCTCCGTTCGACGGCTCCGAGTTGGTTGCCGAAAGCCCGCTCTTGCGCTTGGAATCGAGACTCTTTCGCGGGACATCAGCGGACAGTCTGCCAAGGCTTTCTGCGTCATGTTCCTCTTCCTTGGCTTCCTCCTCGGGATCAACCACATTCAGCGTTGGATAGAACGCAATGGTATAGTTAAGATAACCCTTGACTGGACCCTTGCCGATACGGAGGCCACTGGTTATAAGCTGCTTCTCGTCGTCTACTTCGTACTCCCCGTTCTCGTTTTGGTGAACATATTCGGACGCAGCGATCTCGACCAGTCCGAGAGATCGGTCGTCACCCAAGGTCTCTTCATCCATAACTTCCAAAGTAAGCTTTTCACGAGAATTGTGGATGGGGACATAAAGCACTTCATCCCAGTCAGGATTAAGGTTGTTCCTGAATGTAACTGTGCGACCCCTCTCAATTCCGGAAAGCAAAACCCGTACATACGGATCCGATTTGCCCATGGTTTCGAGGTTTCGAAGGTCACTTGCGCTCTTGAAATGTAGCCGCATAACACCGATGGGATCAACGTAGCCCGCACCGCCGGCGATACCTCGGAGGGCGACCGGCTTCCACTCCAGCCTCATCTTTACACGGCCACTCTTTGCGCCATGAAGATGGAACCATTCGTGACCCTTGTCCATCGCCTTCATCATGTCATTCAACTTGATCTGGTACTTGCCCAGGATGGGGTCCGTGACGATGTCCCTATCATCCTTGATCATGAGGCCAAGCCGAGCCGTCTTTCTGTCAGTGACAAGGAATTCCTTCGAAGAATTCTGGAATATGGGGTTGTTCGTCCGCTTGAGCTTATTCGAGATGTGGATTTCCTTCCCATTGAGCAGAAGAACAGCATACGGATTGAGCTGCCCCACCATACTCTTGCTGGCATCCAGGTCTTTCGCCTGCTCCACGGTGAATCTTGCAATACCGGTGTTCAGCTCTGGTGGGGGTTCCTCCTCGCCGGTTTCCAGTTTCCTTCCCTCCAAGACGGGGAAGAAACGTACATCTACATGCAAAGCGCCACGCGATCTTCCGCTGGACAGAACCTCAAGGGTAAGGTTTTCGTGCTCTGGTTCCTCTTCAAGCTTATCCAATGCGAAGGTTGCGTTTCCAAGCTCCTTATCCTTGCGGTATTCATTCCAATCATACACATGCAATGTCAAGGCATCTGTGAACGACGTGATGGTGATGTAGATGGTCTCGTTCCATTTCGGGTCGGACGTGTCATGGATGATCTTCGTGCGGCCCAACTCGGCTCGGCTGTTGAGAGACACGACGGTGTATGGGTCAGGGGTACCAGCGAACTTATCACTGTTCTTCAAGTTGTGGGCTCCATGAATTGTGACAGCCACCACTCCAATCGCCTGATCCACAGGGTTGCCAGCCAACATCTTTGCGATCTCGATAGGGAAGACATTGGGCTCGTACATCATGGGCCCAAGGTTACCGTGGATCTGCTCCTTGATGAAGCTCTCGAGACCAGGGATGAAGTTGATATCGAAGCCAAGTGTTTCTCCACCGATGGGCTTGCAAACATAGTCGATCTCCGGCCGTCCCAGGAAACATACATCGACTCGTTCGATGTGGGGGAAGGGAATCTGGAGCTTCACCTTGACCCTCATCAGACCAGAAAACGCGAAGTCCTCGACTATCACATCGAGGCCCTTGCTCACAACACCCTTGCCCACTCTGACCTCAAGGACGACTTTCGGGTTGATCTTGTCCTTGATCTGGCGTGCCGTCAGGTCCATGATGTCATTCGGCGTGAAGCTGAATTTCCAGTCCATGAGGACGGTATCAACCTCCGTCTTGGGATAAGTCTTGACGTGTTCCATCCGGGGAGGCTTGGTTCCCAGGATAAACGTCTTCAAGCGTAAGCTTTCCAAAAAGGTGGGAGTAGAGGTGCTAAGGACCTGATCAACCGAATTGATGATCGAGTCACAGAGAACAGGAGCATAAATGGGCCAGAATTTGACAAGGAAACTGTTCATCCACTCCAAGCTTTCGGTGTCTGTTTCCAGACGCTGCTTGGCCAATTCACGGTTGACATCGTCCCTGAAGTTGCGGCGGACCCGGCGAATGGAAGTTCGGTAGTAGGTGCTGCAAGCTGCCATGATGATGAAGACCCAACCAAGCCCTCCACCCAAAACAGCGACAACCCATGACGCTAGACAGGCAAAGACTATCACACCGGCATTGTGGTACCATTCTGTCCGCCAGATTCCATGTGAGCTACACAAAACCAGAGAGTCCGGTGGCTTGGAATCTCTACATACCTCCGAAATACTTGTCATCCAGCTTGCCTTCGAGGAAGGTCTGGTGATCTAACAAAGTTGTCTCGTCTTCTTCTCCCTCCGGCTTCTGTATCTCAAATCGCGGCGCCCACCCGGTCCTGTCACGGGCCCATCTCAGCTCGTCTGACAATTCCCCATTGGCAGGCTTGTCTTCGTCCTCCTTGGAGGCCTCCGCTACAGAAACAGAAGCCGCTGGTTTGGCTGGGGGAGGCAATTCGTCCTTCTCGGGAGCGCCAGTATCCTGCAGAGGTCAGCGACGGCTGGATTTTCGTGTTGACAGTGCGTTGCGTTACTAACGATATCTGTTATAATGCCAATGCCGGGCTGTTTCTTCTCATGGTGGAAGTTCGGGGGCACTCGCTATGTAAAGGGGGGAAACGTTAGCGCTCAAGTGGTTGGGCCAGATTCGCTGATGCCTTCAGTTCGACTTACTGCTTTGACTACTGCCGCCTTCTCTTCTGGAGTAGCATCGGGGTCGAACTGGTATGCTGGAGCTCCGGCCTTCCTGCTCTCCTCCAGCAACACCTTCTCGACAGCTTCCGGGTTGAGGTCGGATTGGGGATCCTGGGCAGCCTCCTGCGCAACCTCGATCGCACCTTGCTGCTTCAGTTCGCCCTTGGAGGACTCGACCGAAGTCGATGCCATCGCTCTCCTCAAGCTACAGAATGATGAGGAACTCTCAGGCTGAAGTTACCTACGTCTTTTCCGAATTATTCACCGGAGAGCAAGTAACGTCAGTCCGGCCCTCGGGTGAGGGAAAAGCAAACAAGAAGGCGACGCCGTCAACTTGTCGAGCTGGTCGTATGTCGTCTGTGGACTTTGTTGTTTGGTAGGGAGGATGGCCTGGGCCTCTTGGGTGTTGGGGGAGCCTAGGGCAGGAGGAGCGAGAAAGAGGCCACCTTACGCGTTGGTCTAAAAGAGGGAGCGCCGAGGAATGAAGGAATGGCGAGGATGGAAAATAGGAATGGGGCCCTCTCTCCCTTCTTTATTTCTCCTGCCCCAAGAGCAGCCGCGACGCGTGTGGCTGTTTGGCCGTCCGGGGGAGGTTCGTCGTGCTATTGAACCGACCCCAGAGGAGCTGTCGCTGATCTGGTTCAGCCAACTGGATGCTATCGAAGGTTCCCTTGGTGCTGGTGGATTCGCGAGCCGCTCGCACTGGGCCAACTCGGATATGTCGACGTGGCTGGTGAGCTGTGGCAATGGCTTTTTTGTCTTTGCAAAAAGACAAACTGGGTCGTCGACCCTTTTTGTGGTAGAAACTTAAAGAGAGCCAGGGCAAGGAGGAAATTATCTGTGACGTACTCGGCGGCCTCCGTACTGGGAGCTGACGTCCAGGGCCGGCCTGGGTGGCCCGTTCCCTGAGACGATCCCAGGCTGCCCAGCTGGCTGAGCGCGCGATCTCAAAGCAGGTAAAGAACGGATTGTTCCGGTGGCTTGTCCAAGGGCCAAATTGGGCGTGGGGCAGCTGGCTGACGAACCCGCAAAAGACTTCCGATCGGCAGCAGAGCAATCGGATCTAGCGAGGGACGGCGTGAGATCTATCGGCCTCAGCCACTAAAGGGACGGCGTCACTGCGCTACCGCTGCGCCGACAGCGTGGATGATGAGCAAATCGTGTGGGCCGCGTGGTGGGCGGGGGCGATGAGTTGGGACTGCAGGGGCGTGACTGAGACAGGAGGGAATGAAGAATGAAAGGAGACTCCAGCACAGCTCCCTGGGATGGGAGAGAGAGCTCCAGCGTGATGAGGGGGATGCAGGAGGACGAAGACGAGGCCGGAGGAGGATGGAGGAGGACGAGGAGGAGAGGAAAAGGAGGAGGAGGTGAGGTTGGCCAAGGTTGCGAGCTCTCACGAGCTCTGCCAGCGGTGATGGCGGCTGGTGCGGATGCGCGGCGCGGCTTCACCACCTCCCTTTGACCTTGGGAGATTAATTTTTCTTCGCCACAAGCACCACTACGGAGACTATCACGTTAAGTTCCTGACAATGTGCTTTCTCGCAGATGCTTTGTGTCCTGCTGCCCCAGCTACAGAATTTTCCACGCAGTGCACGGTTCTCGCAATGCTGACCGTGCTCTTTGCCGTCCTTAGGCTTCAAGATCTGCCTCCGTATCACCCTCTCTCCACCTGCTCTTCTTCGCACCTCGCTGACCATGGATAGCATCTGAGTGCTCCCCGTCTCCATGCTAGATGCCGAAAGCGCCGCTCCTATCCAAGGATCAGTCCTGAGCTTTCCAGGCCAGGCCAACCAACAGACAGCCTGCCCTGCCGAGCCTTACCCACCAGCTCCAGCATGCAATAACCCTTCTGCTCAGCCCTCGCATGGTAACCTCCGCGCAGAGCTGCAGGTCCCTCCCGTGTCTTCCCATGATCTTTTGCTGGGGCCCGAACGGAAGGAGTTAAGGTTCGGTCAATCAGGGCGAACAGCTGGTCCCTCTAAACTCTTCCCGGCTAATCCGACCCTGGGTCATATTTTTTCTGATATGCGCGATGCGCACAGCCTAAGAGCATGCCATCATCCCCATAGATAGACATCATAGCCACTATGCTCCACAGCTTGAATTTTCACTCTACTGTGTACAGAGCGGCATCGGGAAACCCAGGCCTACCCCACGCTGCAGATCCATCTCAAATCACTCACAGCGCAAGAGTTCCAAGCTCTGATAGCACGTACATCAGCCGTAACAAGTGTCTGGGCCCGTCAGATCTGTTTCCGTTGGCTTTCGATACTGCATATAAAGGGCACGTATTGCCAAGAATGAGGGCTCTTGAAAGTTGACACTGCCCCTCTCCACAGACGCGTGACCGCGAGAAAAGAACTGTGAAGGGAAATGTGGATCTTTTTCTGCGAAATCCACAGATCACATCGTACTGTGCAGAATGACGGTGTCGGCGGCGTTTTAGCCTTGAGGACGCACACAAACATCGAGAGGCATTGAATCGGAGCAATTCGAGTATGTCCACGCAGCAAGAAAGTCAGCGGAGGTGGCACTGGGTGCATGACAGTCCTAGCTCCTAGCAGTACATGAGGGTGAAGAATCGCATGCTCCCAGCTGTTGGCTACCTATGTCTCGTGCGCATACGTCATGTGCGTGCATCGCTAATAATATGCGAGAGATTCTGCATGCTCGTGGCTGCGTGTTGCCTATGTTTATATAAAATTATATGAGATTCTTGGCTCCATGATTCCATCCCTAACTTCACCTCAGCACGACATAGATATGCGCACCATACTGGAAAGATATGCCTTTCATTGTTTGCCAATTGTTCGTGCCATCTTAACAGAGGCGGCACTGTGGACGGCTGGACGGCGACAACACATATCTTCTATGACATAATGGCTTATGCAACTATATCATTCATAAACACCAGCAGGCTCGTTGTAGAGGCTATCGTCCCCGGCACGTGGTCGGCCGCCAAGCCTCAGCCTCGGTTTTGTTTCTTAACGAGATGAGGCTCTTCTTCTGAACATGGATCATCCGCCCTAGGCTGTCGATGCAGGCAACCAGCGTGGCATCGAGACCTCTTCGACGCGGTCGCTTGGTTCGTATTGCTGGCCAGTCTGCATTCAGGAGAGCGTCTTATCGCCTCTCTCGGGCCAACATGACCCCGCAGCTAAGAGCTCTGCCTCGCCCGTCTCGCCCGGGGTGAACGTCTCATCGTATTTAAACGGGGCACGGGGCGCTGCCATGATGTCCAAGAGACCTCTGCATTATTGTCACGATTTCCCTTCTTTATTGCACACCAGCGATCCGCCCTGATGACCTTTTCGCAGACGTGGGAGCTTGAGAGAGCTGGGACGAGGTTCTACCCAGCCTGCTTGCAACCGCGAAGTATACGAGACGACCTCGAAGCTCGAGTGAAAACGACAGCCTTGCACGATGCTCTCCAAGACTGGAACCTTCGAAAGATGCAGTGCAGTATACCAACATAACACGACGCTTCAGCTGATGTATTCATGGGACGGGCCCACGCCAGGAATCCCATTCTCCAACACAAGCAACAAGACACGGATTACCTCTGAAGGCTGCCTGGCGGTCTGCGGGCATGGCAGTGACTATTACCCCTGGAGCACGGTGAGCGCGATAATTACAACATGGCTTCTCCCGATTCTGGGTATGCTCCTACAAGCGCCGTTCGAGAGCAACGCTTTCTGCCGCACAGTCCTGGCCATCACTCGATGGGTTGGCAATCCAATGGCCTCCTTGTCCTATGTCCTGTGGAATATCAAGGTATCCGGCAAATGCGCTCTCATGGGTAAGCGCGCTTCTTCCCCTCTACAATCTGGCGATGCTGACGTCGCATAGTCGATATGGCTCTTCCGTATGAGGACGACCGACCCGGCATTCACAGTGACTGGGCCTCCATGAGGGATTCTTTCTACATCCTTACAACCATGAACCAGTACCAGATAAAGCCAAGCATCTCATCGGAAAAGGAAGCAGAGGGCCTCCTGCGGATTGTCCTCTTCAGCAAGGACCTGCGTCTTCTCAAGGGCAAATCCCTCCTTCAGAAACGAGCCAAGCTGGCACAGCAGCTACGGGCTAGCCGCAAAAGAGGAGTTGTACCTGTCTACATATCAACCATGTGGTTCATATTCTCGTTGGCGCTCTCGATCCAGACTGCCTTTGGTGACATCGGGCACAACACCACGGCACATGATCTTGCTCTCGGCATGTTGCTTTCGTGGCTGCCAGTATTGATTCTTTGCAGCATTGTCGATCGCAACCCGGTTACCGCCGATGATGTCAGGAGAAGACTGAACAAGTTGATCGATTCTGTCCGTTACGCACTCCAGGACGAGCAGATCCGGAAGGAGTACATCAGCACTTTCCAGGATCAACCCGAAGCGGAGCGTATGCAGGAATGGGTCAACAACGTCAGCTTGAAAGGCAGATCCATGCGTAACTTTTTTGTGGGGTTTGCCGGTCAAGGTCGCGTGCGCTGGTTCTACGGAGCGGCGCATCCTATCATCTGTAATATTGAGAACTGCTATGTTGCTGAACGTGGACGAAACTGGCTCCACAACGAGGTGGAGGCGAGGACTCATCTTGTCCTCGGACCTGTCGACGATGAAGGACTCCTTTGGTTTGACTTTCGAGAGCTCTGGCAGATCATCAGCGCTGTAATCATTGTCGGTAGTACCATCAGCGGCGCATTTATTCTGTCTTACTGCACGCCGACTGTCGGTCTTGGCTGCCGGAGTGGCGCCTACATGATATTCGGTATCATGTCATTCAGCCTTTTGCTGTTTGAGATGCTGGTCTGGTGGATTTCCTCGCGTCCTTCCGCCTTACTTCCACCACACTGGGTGCGATCCTCCGTGTATCTGCAGCGTCATCCGAGGGTCGTGCGGTTTGGGGAGGGCCTTGCGCGAGGACTCCGAGATACCTGCGACTCCTGTATTGAAAAGGTCGAGGACTTTGTCGTCAAATCCCTTGTTTCCTGCATGTCTATATTGCCCCTGGTGGACAAGGACCGCAGACTTCGAGAGGCTGCATACACCCTCCGTGGCTATTTGGATTCCTTTCATGACCTCACGGTTCAGCAGAAATCTGAGCTTCTCTTCTTCAGGCCCCTCGAAACGGTCAACGCTGTCTGGCTTCTTTATATCGTCATGGCCCAAACTGTCGGCTCCTTTCGCAGTTGCCTCTGCGTTACCTCCACATGGGGCTTTGGTTTAGGCGGATATCTCGACTTCGCCCAGTCCGACATTACGAACAGCCCATGGATTAGATGGTACTGGGCCACCGGCACTGTCCTTGCTGTCTCAGTCATGGGGATTTCGATGATCTACGTGGTAGCTGAGTGGTGTCTGCAAAGCCACTTGAGCACAGAGAACTACAGCAGCGCCTGCAGAGGGTTGCAACACGTGCGTCGCTTTCGGAGACTGGCACACCCCATCTGCAACGCTCTGTACCCTGTCATTGCTACAATAGCAGCCTTAGGGACCCGGATCGAGGGTCTCCTCGGACTGTCGTGCAGACACCAAAAGAGCCTCCGCTGGACCAAGGAGATCACATTCCCCTATAGCACCCTACCCCGACCCTCCCCACAAGACCGCCCCGCTGGTTCTGCTACATACCTCACGCCTCTAACGGGCGTCACCACGCCAAACCCGCAATTTGAGCTCCAGGACCACGACGGCCCTCTCCCACAGCACACGGACGCGTTCTCCCGGAGCCACTACCGATCGCACCGCGACAGCGACACACTCTCGCAGAGACCGCTCATCATTCCACCTTCCACCTCGCATTCCCCGCCGCGTTCTCACACGGGCTTGGACATGGACCACGCTCCTGGATCATCGGACAGGGGCAGCGATTCTCCGCCTTCATCCTACTGGTCTGCCCGCAGTGGCGGCGGGATCCCCATGGAGCGGTCCACCAGCGAGGCGAGCGAGTATCTATCTCCCAGAGCGGAACGGCGACAGCCGTATCCCAGGCAGGGGAGCGACGCGGCGGATATGGGTAGACCTTCGCTGGCGGAATTGGGGCTTACTGGGAGGAGGAGGGGGTGATGGTGTTCAGACGACTTCAACGTTTGATATGGATGGGTAGACTGTACTGTATGTAATGTATGGATTTATGTTTAATTTGCTGTACGTTATATATTGCTGGATAAATAGAGGGAAGGCAGATATCTAGGGGATGATTTGGTTATTTGTCGGTTATGAAAGCTCTTTGGATTTTCATCTGATAAACAATCGATTTGTCAGCGATAACATCGAGGGATGCACCCAAGCACGCTATGCGACATAGAACTTTATAACGTAACTGATTTCAGGTATATTCGTGACAAATTTTAGTAAAAATAAATAGTTCAATTGATGCTGTCTATCTATCTTATCATCTGTTCATTTTACTTGATGAAATCAATCCCGCCGGGACCTACCTACCTAAGTCGGATATACCTCCCTAGTTGGACTACAATACACACCACCAGGGAACATTATGTATCTTACTAATTAATAGTAATAATCTCCACACGAACCTCTTCATATCTTCTTAGATAGGCAAAATTTTCTTTTATCAATTACCCGACCCGTGGGCGCACCCGACATACGTAAGAATCGTTCGTTATCGGGGAGAACCTTACCTGCCCCGCCAGAAACCCCTCATCTTTCCAAGCTTGAACAGCAGGCGGGTGGGGGGGATTCGAAAACAAGCAAGTCTGAATAAACGACTGAATCGTGCACCGGATACCGCTGTTTCTGCTTTGTATTTGATATTTTAGGTATGCGGTCTACTTACACCTGTATCCGTTTATATTTTCATTGATAGATGACTTTTGTATACATGTACATGTACTCATAAGCGTCACTGTCATATGTCTTTGTTTATATCTATCAAGAGCTATCTACAAGACAATTTTATATATATCACTGCACATATCTGATCATGGACAGTGGCTAATCTGTTATATAGGATCTAATAAACCGATCCTGGTTCATTTGTCTGATTCCTCATTCGGAGCGAGATACATCTATATATTCCCCGATTTAGATAGAGACTCGACATTCATGGCATCCTCAACATCAACATTGTTCCCCGGCGTGGCCGTCATCACTGGCGCTGCTGGGACAGGTATGTCCATACATAGTCAATATAGCTATCTATCTCCGCCTAATATCATCATCATACACTATAAATCCCACACAGATCAAGAACGAAAGAAAGGTAACTGACATGACCTAACCTACCTACCCAGGCATCGGCGCCGCAACAGCCCATGCCTTCGCCCGCGCCGGCTGCACCCGCCTCGCCATCACGGACATCAACTCCTCCCTCCTCCAGCAGACCGCCTCACACATCACCGCCCTCTACCCGTCCACGAGCGTCCTCGCTCTGGAAGGCGACATCTCCTCCGAGACCTTCGTCGAGGCCTTCTTCGACGCCGTCCTGGAGCGGTTCGGTCGTGTCGATTACGCGGTCAACTGCGCGGGGGTCCTGGGGAAGGCGCTGGCGTCGGGGGAGATGGAGCTGGCGGAGTTTGAGAGGGTGAATGGGGTGAATTATCGCGGGGTGTGGCTGTGCGGGAGGAGGGAGTTGAGGGTGATGATGGGGCAGAAGGCTCTGGAGGAGGAGGGTCATGAGGGTCAGGGGGATGCTGGTGATGTTGATCTTGATGTTTTCGGCAATAAGAGGACGAAGAATGGGAAGATACCGACTGAGAGGGGGAGTATCGTGCATATTGCGAGTCAGTTGGGGATCGTTGGGAGGCCGGAGGCGCGTGAGTTATTCCCCTATTTACCATACCACCTACCTCCTACATACATCCTACTTCCCCAAACCCCAAATAATGTATGTACTAGGTGCTAATGTATGATACAGCCGCCTACTCCGCCTCCAAAGCCGCCGTCATCGCCCTCACCCGCGCCGACGCCATCGACTACTCGCGCCACAACATCCGCGTCAACTGCATCTGCCCCGGTGTGATCGAGACGCCCATGACCACGTCCGACCCATCAACCCGGGAGGCGCTGGAGCCCGCGGTGAAGATCGCGCCGATGGGGAGGATGGGTACGCCCGAGGAGGTCGCGGAGTGTGCGCTGTTCCTGGCGTCGAGGAAGGCGAGTTTCGTGCAGGGGCATGCGTTGGTTGTTGATGGGGGGTATATAATCAATTGATTTGTTAAATAATTAATTGATCCGTCTGATGGATTGATTGATGAGGTATTTGGTACGGATAGATATGTGCATATGTTATCTAGCAGCAGCAGCTGATATAGGTGTCCTTTGAAATGGGTCTGCATGTTTCCTGTCAGTTGTACCTATTGTCGAAGCCATTACACTAGGTTGCCATATCTTTTATCACCGCCTCCCCTGCCGCCTCCTGTCTTGGCGGATTGCTATTTTACATCCATGTGATTTTGAAGCTATTGGAGGGTACCCAGGTATCAGGATAGGCCACAGACCCTAGCCAAAGCCAGCCCAGATTGCAATATAGCAAAAGCAGCAAGCTAAGGGCTTGAACAGGGGGGAGGGGGTGCCGAAAGATATGGCAACCTACTGTAGATCAGGGATTTGAAATATGAACCTAGTAATCGCACAGTACAAATGAAGAAGGCAGTAAGAATGTAGAATATGCACTTGATTGATCGACAACGCCGTAACGAGCAATAGTACAATACAATATGCATAATCTCCAGAAAAAAAGGTTAAATTTTCATGTTTAATTTTGGAAAACCGATTAATGTCGTTTTGGAAATGAATCGTCAGTCATAGTATTCCCCCCACCTTTCTCATGCTAACATTGGAGTCATGGAATATTAAAAAAAGAGAAAAGAAGAGAAATTTTAAGCCCACATCATCCCATTCCGTATGTACCTACTTGCTAGCAGTTCATCGTCCCAGGCGGATGACACCAGCGGCCATCAGTTTCTGGATCTTCATCCGCACCTGGGCGTTCTTCATATGCTCCTGCAGAGCGGCAGGGTCGCTCTTGGCTTGCTGGAGGATGCTCTGCATGACAGGGTCTTGGAGGATAGACATGATCTACACCGGCATGTTAGCTTCTATCCGACAGGGATGGACTGGAAAGAAGCTCTCTGGGTACTCACCTCTGGATCTCTCTGGATTCTCTCCATAGTCTCAGCCTCCGTCTCGCCAGCGCGAGCGCTGAACTGCGCCTGCAGACACTTCTGCTGCTGTTCATCAATATCCCGCTTGAACTTGCCACTCTCGTCGTGCTCCTCCGCCTCCGCGCAGACATCCAGAGCCTTGTTGTACTCCTTCATGGCCAACAAGGCCTGGGACTTGCGCAGGTACGCGCGGATGAACTTGGGATCACGCTTGATAGCCTCGTCGCAGTCCTGTACGGCCTGAGGGAAGGCCATCAGCTTGATGAGGGCAGCAGCACGGTTGGTGAAACCGCGAGGGTCATCGGGGGCACGCTTGGTCATCTCGGTAAACGCATCGACAGCACCGGGCCAGTCTGCCTCCTGGAACTTCTTCTGGCCAAGCTCACGGGCCTCCTCCGCCTTAGCAGGGTCGATGTAGGCGTCCCGCTCGGCCTTGATCTTGGCCTTTTCGGCGTTGCGAAGCTTCGTCAGAACATCGGCGGTTCGGTGTTCAGTGAGAGACTTGTTGTAGAACTCGATGGCCTGGCTGAGCTCGCCCAGGCGCTCGTATGCGGTACCGATTCTAGCAAAAGCCCTGTTCCAATGCGTCAGCATACGATTTGCTCGTGCGGGGCCAGCAATCAGCGCTTACTTGGCGATCATCTTGAAGTCCGCCCTCATCTCGCGACCTTCATCGACAGCCTTCTGGCAGATTTCAATAGCGCCCTGGTAGTCGCCCTTCTCGAACTTCGCGGCACCGATGTTGTTGAGGTATGTGATGTCCTTGTTCAGCTCCCAGGCCTTGCTGTAGTGCTCGATAGCCTCGTCGAACTGTCTCTTCTTGTAGAAGTCGTTACCAATCTTCTTCTCCGCATCACCGGCCTCCTGCGCCTTCTTCTTGGCAGCGGTCTCCTCATCTTCCGGCTCGGGCTCGGGCTCGGGCTCAGGCTTCTTCTCCTCAGGCTTGGGACGAGCATCGGGCATGGGCACATCTTCCTCCGCCTCCTTTGCCTGTCCCGCTCCACCAGCGGCCTCTGGGGGAGCACCAAAGTTCATGTCGATACCCAGGAGCACGCTCATGACTTGCAGGAATCTGGGGTCGCGCATCTCCTCGCCGATGGCGTTCGGGTTCTGCTTGAGACGCTGCAGCTTCTGCATGAACTCCCGGTCGGCCAGGAGCGCAGAGGTCTTCGGGTTGCTGGCCAGCTTCTGGAAGAGCTGCGGGTCGTTGAACATGTTTCCCAGACCGCCAGTGGGGTCGCCGGACACTCCATCTGCCTTGGCCTCCGCATCAATCGCTCTCTTGACGGCGTTGAGACCGGACTTGGCCTGGTCGTTGTTGGGTTCGAGCTTGAGAGCCTCCTCGTAGGCGTCGTTGGCGCCGACTGGAAACAGTAGTCAGTTGTCTGCAGCTCGTACGCAAAAAGAAAAACGGAGACACGTAGGACTTACGAAGGTCTCCTAGACCGCGGAGAGCAGCTCCCTTTCTGGCCCAGCCCTTGGCCCAGTCGGGCTTGATCTCGGTCGCCTTGTTGGCGTCATCGAGCGCCTTTTGGTATTCCGACTGCGCGGCATAGACAGCGGAGCGGTTCGAGTACAGGATGTGGTTATTGGGTTCGAGCTCAATGGCCTGGGTGAATTTCTCACTGGAGATCCAGTTAGCAGCTCAGCATGGACCACAGCGCGGGGTATGCGTACATGGCGGTCGGGTAGTCCTTCGCGGAGAAGGCCTTGTTGCCCTCTGCCTTCAGTGCGTCAGCCATCGCAAAAGCCTATCTCAGGGGTATAACTCGACAAACAACCGCGTGCTGAAGTCGACGACGGAGAGGATGTAGACTGAGGTCGCGGAGAGCTGCCGACGTTATGACCTTGGCCGCTCGAGCTTCTGGAAATTTCGAGCTCTGGCGGGGCGGCGGCCTGGGGCAGAGACTGACACCTCAGGCACTCTATCTGCCTCAGGCCGCGCGGGGATCGCAGACTCCACGCCGAAAAAACATCCTCCGCTGGCCTCTCCACCGGTTTGCAGCTTTCCCTCGCGCTTCATCTCCTGTCCAACGCCCTGCTCGAGTGATCCGAGGCTGGAGCCAGTAGCGCTCTTTACGCCCGCTCGAACATGATATCCTGGAAGCCCGCACGGTGATCTCTGCTCCCCATACCACTCCCAATTCCAGCCACAAAATGGCCGCCGCGGGGCCTTCTGGCAAGGATAGCACGGCTGCCATCGCCTCCAGACTCTACGAAGAATGCCGCAACAATTTCGACCCCGACCAGCTGTTCTACCAGCAGGATCTCCTGAACCTGGGCGTCGTACCGGGCAATGACCTCGCGCTGCTCCTGCAGTGCACCCAGTGGCTCGTCGACCAGAAGCTCTTCCGCCTGCTCCACGGCAAGGATGACCGCCTGGCGTGGAAGGTCATCTCCCAGGAAGATGCTGAAAAGTACGTTATTCCAAGCGCGTCGCTCGATTATACAGTAGGATAGATACCTAACAACAACCGCAGACTCCAAAACCTCAGCCCCGACGAAAGTCTCGTCTACAATGTCATCCACTCCACCGGCCGCGCGGGCATCTGGGTCCGCGCCATCGGGACGCGCACGAACCTGCACAAGTCGATCCTGGACCGCTGCCTCAAGTCGCTCGAGAGCAAGAACTACATCAAGCCCGTGCGCAATGTCAAGTTCCCCAAGCGGAAGATGTACATGCTCGCGGGGCTCGCGCCCAGCGAGGACGTCACCGGCGGCGCGTTCTTCACGGACGGCGAGCTCGACGCCAACTTCATCAACGCCCTCGCGGGGTACATCGAGCTCTACGTGAGCCGGAAGAGCTGGTACGAGGTCCCCGTCGAGCGTCCCGCCAAGCGGCAGAAGACGGCCGATGGCGGTGTTGTCACCCCAGCCGCGCCCGCGGAGAAAGAGAAGGAATACCTCCCCTACCCGCCAGGTTACAAGGGCTACCCGACCGTCGCGCAGATCACGGAGGAGATCAACAAGACGGGCCTCACGCCCGTCCAGATGGGCGAGGACAACGTCGCCCAGCTCCTCGAGATGCTCTGCTACGACAACAAGCTGATCGCCCTGAACAACGGCCAGGCCTACCGGTCCGTGAAGAAGCCCAACGTCGCCAAGGCCGAGGTTGGCCTGAAGAGCGCCGGTGGCGACGCGGCCGTGGCAGAGGCCGCGGAGAAGCAAGGGAGGGATATCGCCGCCCTGGGCAGGAACGGTATGACCGAGGTGCCCTGCGGACAGTGTCCCGTGTTCAAGCTCTGTGCGCCGGGAGGCGCCGTGAGCCCTGAGAGCTGCGAGTACTTTGATCCGTGGTTGGAGAAGGCGCTTGGGTTTTGAGTGCTATCTACCTACCTACTTACTACGTATTTAGCTCGATTATACCTCTCCTCGACACTTCCTCGCATCATCCCTTTTCCTCCTTCTCTTCTGTCAGTCTATCTACCGACAGTACGGTACGGTACATAGTCCAGACGCTGTGTACAACCACCGCTAGCGCAAGCTTTTTGAAAAGCGTTTGCTCAAAAAAACAAAAGTGCGAAACAGACCGCCGGCGCGAAATCTGCATGCATGGCATACATAGCATAGCGATGGAGTTCATGATCTTTTTCTCTTCAATTCACACCACGGGGATTTAATCTGTTTGTTTATTTTAGGGTTCCAAAAAACGGGGATGGCTTAGGTAGCTAGGGCTTGCTTGAGAACTTTTTTTGTCTTCAGGGATACGGGTTGAAAGCCATCCATTTTTAACCGATTCCAGATTTTTTGACAGGAAAACTTCTTGTTTGGGTGGGACATGTGACATATTGTCTGCGACTTCGATTCTATCTGTTCTATTATAGAGACGGTTAGGTCAGATCTAATGAATGTGTGGATCATTATTCATCACAGTGATTTATTGGGATTAATCTTGACGGATGAACAAGCCGTACTCTTTCAGGAAGCATCCTTGACATCATAACCCATATCGATACCATCTATCCAACTAAATAAAATACAAGGGTATATGTACACGAACGACAGAGGAATGTCATATCACCACCGAATGAGAAAGCGCGCTCACTTCCCAAGCGTCTTCCTACATTCATCACAATACCACGTCCCCAACGGTTCCCTCGTCAATCCCACGCACTTCCAGTGGAACCACTCGTAGGGACAATTGTCATTGTCACACGCAACCATGTCTCCATGGCTGACGCTGCGGCAGGTACAGTAGACCTTGGTGTCCTCGCCGCCTTCGTCCTCCTCCTCGTCCTCCATCTCCTCGTCCGAGTCGCGCCCAGCGGCATGTCCCGCGCGCCGGGAGACGCTTGCGTTCTCGGAGTCGGAGACGTCGGCGCTGCTGAGGACCGAGTCCTCGTCCTCGTCGCCGGCGGCAGAGGGTGACTTCTTCAGGGCTGCGTTTGTCGTGAGCTTCAGGCGGCCGCTCGCGCTCGACGAGCGCTTCACCGGCTTGCCGTTGGCGCCCACAGAGGCCTTGATCTTCTTGACCTGCTGGTGAGGCGCGACTTTCTTCGTCACTGCCTTCTTGGTCACACCGCTGGAGCGCGGTCCTGCGCTGCCAGCACGGTTGGATCCTGGGGTTCCCGCTTTCGGGGTGCCCGGGCCCAAGGAGGACTGTCGCAGGTTTGAAGAAGCCGCTGGGAGAGAGCCCAGAGAGGCGTTCAAGCGCCGGCGCTTGCTATCCACGGCTCCAGCAGACGATTCGCGCTGGCGTTGCTGCAGGTGCAAAGCAGTCGCAGCTGGCGTGGCAGGGGCCGAACTTCTTGCATTGCTCTGCGCATTCAGAGCTGCTGCACTCGCGGAACGGCCAGTGGTATTTAGCCTTTGAGAAGCATTCAGCTGAACATTAGAATTGCCCGACGTAGGATTCAGAGGGGAGGAGTACGAGTTGGATTCAGCAGAAGGGTTGGAGTCTGGGAAGAAGGCTTTTGGAGGGTCACGGTACTGGTCTTTGTTGCGGAAGAGAGAGGGGATAGGAGGATCATTGGAGAGGATGCCTTCGTTCTGCAGATCACGGATCTTGATATCCAGCTTCTTGATCTGGCGGTCAAGCAGGATACACGCCTTCTCACTGAGCTGGATCTTCTCATCCTGTAGCATCTGGCTCTTATCCAGGTTCTGCAAGATGGTCTTGCTATATTGCTCCTCCTTCGGATTCGGCGTGTGGCTGCCGTTTAGTTTGATGAACTTCTGCAGACTGCTGTCGCGGGAGTTGATCGTTGCACGGCATTCTTGGATGATCTTGTCCTTGGCCTGGATCTCCTCCATTAAGTGGGTGATCTCTGCTGGAAGGTTCGCGACTGGTGGATGTTAGCTCATGCCGTCTATATGGATGCTGATAACAGGAATTGAAATGACTTACCATCATGCACGAACTGTTCCAGCACAGTTGCGCAGTCTTCGGCCCCGTGAGCCATGGTTAAACTGCCGGAGAGCCCTCCAGACAATCAGGTGATCGTTCACTTGTATCTGTAGAACCGCGCAATGCAGACTCGCATGGCCTGGTTACCGAAGCGAGGATAGAAATCCTGTCAAGAATAAAGACACAATGTCTCTGAACGCTCTCAAAGAGGGACTATCGGGGTTCCCCAGTCCCGACACCGCAGTGCAGGGGGCGTGGCGATGTGGAGACAACAGAGGCGGAGAGCGTCGATGAGAGAAGCGGAGATGGAGATGGAGAAGGGATCCAGCGACTCTTCTAGACAGAGACGAGGCCACGTCATGTGATGCATGCGCCACCCGTAGGGCAGGGCACCGCCACGGTGGCGCGGTTTCCCCGCCGGTGAGGAGAAGCTGAAGCTGAATATATGTCCTATTTGGAAAGCAAAATAATAGCCTAAAATACCGTCTCCAAATTACCGTGTAGTGATTTGTTCAGGCGGAGTGAGACGTGCATTTTACATAAGCGCTTACTAGGCCTTCGTTGGCAAGAGCCCATGTGAGCGTACAGGGCGTACAGCCAGCTAAGACGCCTGTCTGGAGCCCTCTGATGTAGAAGATGTCGATCAATCTATTTATCTATATAAGGTAGAGAAGATATCTGCTGATTCCTGCTTTCTCTCTCTGTTCCAGGCCATGACGTCGTCGTAAGACGTCGATGTCAACATCACATAACGGTGCAAACAACGCAAACAGCGCCCGCGCGGTTCTCCTCAAAGCGTCTTTTGTACCCCGCGCCGCCGGGGAAAGTCGACGGCGTGTGTTTCCAACTTTTTTGCTGATCTCTCACGCGAGCAGGATCCCACAGGGCCTGCGCGCCAAGATACCCTTCATTTTCATTTCAATTGATCCATCCAGCGGATAGGAGATCCGACGTCTTTCTTTCAAAACCTCAACATGGGTCAGGATGCCCCTCCTCCGGTTCCGGAGGGGATCTTTTCCCTGCTCGACACCGACCTGTACAAGCTCACCATGCAGTGCGCGGTGCTGAAGTACTTCCCTGATGTTTGTGAGTTGATGCGATTCTTCGTCTGCCGTCCGGGGATGCGTTATTTTTGACCGATGGCCGTGTCTGATAGATGTCACCTATGGCTTCACAAACCGTACCCCGCGCATGAAGCTGTCGCGAGGAGCATACAAGTGGTTTCTGGAGCAGATCACCAGTGAGTGAAGAGGCGCCATCAAATAACTGTCTAATGGCTAGTGGCTAATTGGTTTTCGCTTATCAGAGCTTGGAAACATAAGGCTCACCCCCGAAGAGCTCGAGTACCTGAAGAAGCAATGCCCCTATCTCAACGACGCCTATCTCAGATACCTCACCACCTTCCGATTCAAACCCGAGGAACAGATTGACATTACCTTCACCCCCGTGAATGATACCGGCAGCGACACCGATGAGGGTGACCTGGAGTACATCATTAAGGGTCTCTGGGTGGAGACGATACTCTACGAGATCCCACTGTTGGCCCTGACGAGCGAGGCATACTTCCGCTTCTGCGACAGGGACTGGGACTACGGGAACCAGGAGGAGAAGGCATACCGCAAGGGATGCGCGCTGCTGGAGAACCAATGCGTCTTCTCTGAATTCGGATCGAGACGCAGGCGGGATTATCACACGCAGGACCTGGTCATGGCGGGACTATGTCGCGCCGCGGAGGAGGGCAAGAGCAAAGGATGGAAAGGAGTCCTGTCGGGAACCAGCAACGTCCACTTCGCGATGAAGTATGGGGTGCCTCCGGTCGGGACTGTCGCTCATGAGTGGTACATGGCCATTGCGGCCATCACCGACGACTACCAGAATGCGAACGAGCTGGGTCTGCGGTACTGGCTTGGTTGCTTCGGGGAGGGTGTACGTTAATTTATATGATACCTAAACAGGGGTCTGGCTCAGATGGGCTTAAGCTAACTGACGCCTAACAGGTCCTCGGTATCGCTTTGACCGACACCTTCGGCACTCCCGTCTTCCTCGAAGCCTTCCGAAAAGAGATCCCAGACTACACGACCGCCGGCGTCGGCTCCGTAGCCACAACAGCATCGGGGGCCGCCACGACCGTCGAGTCCAACCCGGCCAGCGAGGCAGAGACCAAGGCCCCGGTCCACGCCCCGCTCCAGAACGGCGACGAGAGACCGACACGCAAGACGTACGCGCAGGTCTTCAGCGGCGTGCGCCAGGACTCGGGCGACCCGCTGTACTTCGTGAAGATGGTGCGCGATTTCTACGACCAGGAGGGCATCAAGGACCAGAAGACCATCGTCTTCTCGGACTCGTTGAACGTGGAGCACTGTCTCGAGTACAAGGTCATTGCGGAAGAGGCGGGCTTCAAGCCTGTCTTTGGTGTGGGAACTTATCTGACCAGTATGCCATCCCTCCCTCCCCTTACTTACATCTCTCCTAGTCGCAAGACTTCATACTAAGATATATGCTACAGACGACTTCTCCCGCAAATCCGACGGCAAGAAATCCGTCCCGCTCAACATTGTCATCAAGATCGCCTCCGCCGCCGGCCGCCCCGCCGTCAAGCTCAGCGACAACATGGGCAAGAACACGGGCGACAAGAGCACCGTGCAGGAGGTCAAGAAGCGTCTGGGCTACATCGAGCATCACTGGGAGGAAGGCGACGAGAGCCGGCGGTGGGGGAAGAGGGGGGAATAGAATAAATCAGAAACAGTTGAATCGAATCGGACTGGGTTGTGTGGGCTTTTGATTTGCGAAGGACTGTATATGCCGTTCTACCCACCTATCTATCTACCTATCTAATAGGTACCTAACCTATCTACGATGGACGGATGGACGGATTCGTCGCTTGCTCGCTTGCTTTGCTTCGCATTGTTTTGTCTAGTCCGGTTTGATCCGGTGAATGAATGGATGGATGAATGGATGGATGGATGGATGGACAGTGATCTGCATTATATTACCTGGAAAGATCAAATCCTCTATTTCCGTTCAGGTTCAGGTTAATGATGATTTCTTGATTATTAGGTCTGCAGGAGGCAGTAGGGTGTCATATCATATCCTTCGGCATCTCTTTCCTCTGCACTCTGTCCAAGCCAATCGATCCATCTTTCTGCTGTTGTCACATTTTAATCTTGGATGACTTTTCTTCTAGGATCTGTGGCCCGGCCTAGCATGGGTAGTGTCCGGGTACCGTCCAGTGGTTTCAAAATCATGTGGTCCTGCTATAGAATAGAATGGAAATAGAAAATAGAATAGAATAGCAATCCGCCAAGACTGCTAGTATCTCTCCCTCTCTCTCTCTCTCTCTCTTTGTACTGTACTGTACATGGTACCTATCTAGCTTAGGTACCTACTAAAACAAAAACGAAACGAAAAAGGTAACATGTGGTTATGTGGTCAACTAGCTTCTAGAATGACACCCGCAGTATCAAAATTGCTACCTTCTGCTTGCTTGCTCGCTTGCTCATTGAATTGTGTTTTGTTTTGTTTCGTGTCATGTCATGTCATGCCATATCATATTCATATCTGCATATCGTATGATTTAGAGAGAAGAAAACACAGTTAAGGTGTATATAAACCCTCCTACATCACAGAAATCCAAGATCCTTCTCCAAGTCCCCGGTGATATCTCTACTATTCAATCGCGATGTAATAATATTCGCCTTGTCTGGTGGTCCACGTTCACTATGGTCGTCTCTTCGATTAGAGGTTGTGTCTTCTTCTTCTTCTTCATGGCTCTCAGGGGCTCCTCCTCCCGTCCATCCGCTGAAAATATCCAGGGTCCAGGGTCCGTCCGGGGGCTGACTCTGCTGTTTGCTGTCAGGCCTCGTGAGAGACGTCTCGATGTGATGATGGTTGGTATTGGACGGTGGAGGGTCGGCCGATGGTTGACAAGAGCTTTCGGTTTCCGGATAGTCTAGGAAGAAGTCCATGTCGAAGTCGTTGGAGACTGGATGGTTTTCATTAGTGATTCTAGGTCCGTTCGCAGCATCGTGAGACTCTTCAGCGTTTATATTCGTGCTGTGGGTCACGTTGATGTCATCGTCAACGCGGTCGGCTCTATGCAAGGCTCTTCCTTGTGCATTCCGATCGTAGATTGAGTCGCTCGGATCTGGACTATTAACCTGCATCTCCGGTGGTGACTCGGATGAATCCAGCCGATTCACGTTCATAAAACTATAGATGTCGTTCTGTATGGTGTCGAAGGATATATTCAAATTCGTGAACTGCTTCTTAACAGCTGCCTCAAGATGTGCCGCTTCGATATCCGCAGCGGGGTATATGTCCTTCAAATCCTGAAGCGCCTGGACGCATCTGTGGAAATTGTAAATGCTCACTTGCCGGACCGTCGGATTCGAGGATGTCAAGTTCACAAGGTGGGCAACGGCAGCTGGCAGGAGTACCGTCACGCCGGACTGGGGCAGAAACTTGGTCAGGTTCAGCTGGCTAAGACCCTGCACGATATGCGTAATCCCCGTTGCGGCATCTTGTAGTTTCGTGCGCGCCGTAGTCGACCACTTGACGCCCGACTTCGAGTTGTCTCTGTTCGCAAATGTCAAAGCCCGCGGTCGGTGAAGTGCGCTGGAGGTGGCGTGGTACATCATCCTCAGCATGGCGCTATGGAGAAGCAAGACATTTTCGCCATCTTTTATATGGGCTCTGGAGGCAGGGATAAACTGAGCATCCTTCGGAAGTCCACTGAGCCAGGAGTCAAGCTTCTGACTGCAGCGAGCGAGTTCCGCCTCTGACACCTGTCTTGGAACGAGAGTGATCGTCGTCTTATCCGTCGCTCCAAAGTGGTGATTCGAGGGAGAGTATTGGGCAAATAATACCCGACCGAGACACTGGCAGAGCTTCACTTTCTCTATAAACATGGTTGCCAGGCATCTTTGGTGGGATATGTCCTCCAGTTGACGACATCGCAGCAGCTGGATAACCGATTCAGGAAACGGTTCGATATCGAAGTCGCTCAATCGAAGCATAGGAACGTCGCAGGTCCCTTCGTTTATGTGAGTTGGGCGTCTCAGCCCCATAGCGATCAAACGATCACGCGAGTACAGAGTCCACCATAGGCGAATCCGTAATCGCTGGGTTGTCGGATCCATGTCAGACTTTGTAGGATCTCTATGTAACCCAATCGAATGGGCTTGAGTATTGCACACCCCGACCCAATGCCAAATGTCCTTCTCAGGACTGCTCTCCTCATCAGCCCAATACGTCATAAGTAAAAGTGTCTGCAGGATCGCAATCCGATCCTCCTCGTAGTCAAATGAATATAGAAGCTGGTCAAAAAGTCAGTTAGATAAGCCAAGTTCGGGGTCACCTCTCTTACTTTTACACGGGTGAAGAACGCCTTCCGGGCACTCTTCCTAGTCGCATATCCAGCTGCCTGCAGATGCTTTAAATCGACAAATGCCGTCCCCGCAAACATGACGGCTTGGAAGAGCAGAAGGCTGATATCGCCGTTGGGATCGTCCTCGGCAATGCAGCGTAGAAATTCCCGCAGGTTCAACATCGGCATAAAGTTGTGTACCCATTGGACATAACATCGTAGCAGTTCATCTCGTAATTCATTCTCTGGAATCGTGAGAGCACCCTTGTGTCTGAGGAATTCGACATCCTCCGGAGCTATTCGAGAGGGCAATGGCTTCAAGTAACGCGGCTCATCATCCAAGACAGGTATCAAAGGGTCAAACTCGGGATCAATGAGCTCTTGGACGGCAGAAACCATATTCGACAATGGCAAGGAGGACGGAACCGCCGGGGTGCCCAAAGTCCTCCATTTTCGCCCAAGCCTGCCCCTCCTTCCTGCTCGCAGGCCGTCGTAATCAAGCGGAGAATTTTGCGAATCGGGTGAAGTGCTATCTCGGGGCACATGGAAGAGCATATCAAAGTCACTCAGGAACAGGATATCCGCCGTCGTCTTCTTGGCCGCCGGCTCATGCGTTGGCTCCGCGTCGAAGCCATGGTCGAGTTTGCGCTTCTGAGCCATGGCCATGGCAACGCTTCACATAGTTTGGCTTCTTCAGCTGCCGCAGAGCTGGCGGTGCATCCTTATTTTCTTTAGAACCACATTCAGATAGTCGCAGGCAGTCAGCGGCGGTGAGAGGCGTGTTCGAGAACCCAGGAGAGACGGCGCTCGGAAACGGCGCACGTTGGGCTAGCCTGTGGGGGTTGCGGGCTCCCCAGCTTTTCGCCGCTTGGCTGTGGGGTCGCTTACATCAGTCGTGGTGATTAGAAACGGTGCACCCTCTCAGTGAGTCAGTCTCGTGTGCTGCTGCTTAATCTTATCGATTTATTCAATGGCAATGCGAAAATACGAAGTCAAGTGGGGTAGAGAAAGAGTGCTCTAACTTCATGATCCCCGTGTCATAACCCCCACATCATGCAAAAATATATTTCTTCAAAGGGCTTGCTGCTCCTGGCGAGAATACATATTCTATGGCGGTGGAATTTTAAATTGATCCGCTGCTTTAACAAACTACGTTGCAAAAATTTCATGCGAAGGATGTTCTAATGGATACTAGTTCGGGATATGAGCATGAACACGACTCGAGCATTCAAGGCGCTGGATCTATTCCTCAGTCGTATTGGCTACGGCAAATGTGATGATCTGTGCATCTGCATATACGAATACCTTTCCTTTTATCCAGAAAATTAGAACCGGACTCTCTCCTCGTGCCTAGGGTTTACTATAATTTATGTACATGTTCAGGTAATTCAGCCTATTGCAGCTGCAGCAAACTGCCCGAACCACTAGCTACCTACCCGATAGGAATACCGGACGAAACCCGGAGGCGGCGATGGTTGCAGCGGTGCGATAATTACCGATATTTCCTGCCAGCATCGCCAGATGAACCTATACGTTCGGAGTGAGCAAGACCCTGCCCATCATGATTGCATAGGTAGGTTTTCGTAGTATCCATCCCCTACTCATTAACAGATGGGTGGGCTGGATACACGATTCCTTCCCCGCCTCTGTAGCATATAATACTTAGCATCTGAAGTTCACTGGTTTCTTGGAGTTGATTTCACATCAGTCACCTTGGGAGGAGCAAGAAGGGCACATGTCTGCATCTAAGTAATAGAAGCATAAAGCGGAATTCTGGGCAAGAAAGAAGAAGCAGGTAGACACTTGGCAACGGATACTGGGTCAATTTCTTTTCCCACGGTATGTTTGCAGGTAGGTCATGCTCCTGGTTGGATAATTGCGAGTCTAGACGATAATGAGAACCCATTACTTGGCTTGGCCATCTCATCTTTCGTGCAACGTGTAAGCACTCTACTATCCCCCCAATACTGCCACTAATTAAAGCACCATCCTCGTGTTAGCTCCTTTGATGAGTAGTGGTCGTGAGCGGGCCCTAACATTTTATTCAAGAGCCTGTACGACAGATTGATAGGCCCACTTCAGCAACGATATTGCGTCACGCTTCAGACTATACAGTATCATGCTCCCACAGTTCTTCTACTGTGATATTCCCTGCTGTATATTCGTATGCTATAGCAGAAAAAGGTTTCGTAGGTTGCTCGATAGCATCGCATCCATAGGGTTGTTGAATTTGTCCCGACATTTGTTGGAACAATCCTGGTTCTTTGCAATGTCGTTAGGTCTTTGCGCTATGATTCGATGCCAAGTCTGATCGACTATCTATTCGAACGCACGGTATATAATTCTGTTAGCTCCAGTTGGACAAACACAGGTGTCGACAAGCATTTTGGAGAATATCTGCACGCACCAAAACCCCATAGATCCGGCCCGCTTGGCCTGGATATTACATCAAGTCTTTTGCGAGTAGTAATAAGACCTGATTAAACTTTCCTCCAACAAGGCAGGATAAAGAAAAAACGATATTCAAGAGCACAGCCGTTCCGATCCGATCAGAGCAAGCAAAGCGGACCAGACGTCAACGGGGCCTCTGAGCCAATCAAGAGCGGCTGCCCGAGGCAGTGCATGGAGCGAGCCACCGATCCTATTTTGAGTACCGAAAACGTGCGGGCGGAGCAGCGTTGGGAAACCCAGATCTCTGGCCTGCAGCGCGTCATTTCTACGCCAGCATGTGGCGCGGAGTTGCGATGGAGGAAGGAAAAAAGAATTTTCGATGTTAGTCATGCCGCCTGCTGGACATTATTCGTCGTGCGGAGGGGCTTAATTTGGAAGGCCGCGGCACGACGGTGGATAGGATTAGGGGCGCGGGCCGCGGCGACTCGAAGGCTTGTGAAACAGTCCACTAAGCTTCAGGCCCAATGCAAGCCAGAGCGCTCTTACGCACAGTGGCTATCGCTATCGTGGATAAGCCCAGCTTATGGGGAAAAAAAGAGCGCGATAAGAATAGCATAGTGTTTCAGCGTTGGCATGCTTTGGGTGCTGCAGATACTCCAGGTACAACGGATGTCTGCACATCCAAATATGTCCATGCGTTATGAAGTACTCCGGACGGCACCCACCGTGTTTCACGGTCCAAGGACACAGAGCAGGCAGAGGAAGAAGACGAGAACTGTGATGCCTGCAGGCAGCAGAAGTACTGTGCAGGACTGGAGAAGAAAGGAGAAAAAAAGAGTTAATAATATCTGAGCTCTTCCAGCCCTCATTCCATGGATACAACGCTCGAGGCCTTTGGTTGGTGCTTCGGATGCCCGGGCGACGGACGGGAAGGAGAGGCGTGAGACGGGAAAAGCAGCTGCCTGCGCGTCGAGATCCCAGCCGCGACGTCGTCCTCTCCTCTCTTTTCCCACTTCTTCATATCTATCGTCACCCGTGTTCCTCTGCAGTTATCTCGTCCTTCTACTTATATTACAACCCTGTAAAAAGACGGAGCACGCGGTAGCGCTACTGCCGCTCCTCGTCTCCAGCCAAAATAAGGGGCTCGACGATCATCCACCGGTTCATCCTCGGCCGCATCCCTCGAACCCAAGACCGGCTACCCGCCCGTCTCTTCGCGAGCTTGAGGCCTGACTCCCCCCCAGACCAGCCTGAAAACCTCAGACCTTCCTCTGACCCTTCGTGTGTCTGGTTTGGGCTCTAGCGCGGCGGGCTGTGTCTGCTCCTTCGCGGCCGGTCGTCTGTTCTACGGAGTAACTGACCCTTCCCTACCCGCCACTCATCGCCGCTTTCTCTCCCCCCCGTCTCACGTTATTTTCCTCTTTCTTCTTTGACAAGTCAGCCCATCTGGGGTCCCTCATTCTCTCTCTTTTGTTAATCTTTTTTTCTTTCCGCTTTTCGTCTTTTGCCTTTTTTCGTTTAATATCTGCCGTTGCGATTCCCCCCATAGCGCTTTCGTTTTCCGAACCCGTTGCCTCCCTGGCTACGTTTCGCTCTTTCGGACTGCAACTTGCATACATTACGAACCCTGAACCACGCGCCACAGGGGTAATAATATATTTTGATCGGGCACGCGCAAACATCAAAAAGACGCCAAGATGAGCGTAAGTCATCGATGTCGTTTTTTTTTGGCGGACGTCAACTATCGCGAGACGGCCCCTTTCCTCCCCCCCCCCCATCGAGCTCGAGGCGCTTCCGTCAGTGCGAGACCTGTGCTGATCTGTGCGCGCTTCTCAATTGATATAGTACAACCAAGGAGGCTACGGCCAGTACAACCCATACGGTGGGAATGGCGGCTACCAGGACCTGGAGCAGGGAAACGGTGGATATGGTAAGATGGAGATTTTTCCAATTTGGCTATCTCGATTGTCTAGCTGTCTAATACCTCTGGTTCTTTGCAGAGATGGCTCAGATGAACCAGAACAATGGATATGCTCAGCAGCAACCGGCGGGCCCCACGGCGATTCTGAACGAGTGCAGGAAGATAAACGATGGCATTAATGAGGTTAGGGCGAAGAGAGAGGGTCAGCTCGCGATCGCACAGAATGCCCTGCTGGATTCGGCCACCGAGAAGGAGGATCAGGCGATGCGCCAGAACTTGGACTACATTGAGGATGAAATCAACAACACCTTCCGCTACCTTCGCGACCTCCTCAAGAAAGTCAAGCAGACGCCCGGATCTGGAGACGCTCGTGTTCAAGGCCAGATCGATGTCACCAACAGGAACCTGCGGAAAGAGATTGAAGCGTACCAGAAGACGCAATCGGATTTCCAGAAGAGACTGAGGGCACAGGTTCGCAGACGATATGAAATCGCGAACCCTGAGGCCACCCCGGAGGAAATTGACCAGGGTGTTGAGAATGTCCTCCTGGGTCAGGAACAGAGCTTTCAGGTACGGGCGGATTCCCTATATTTCACGTACATGATGGGAACAGTTCTGACACTCTGCAGGTCGCTGGCAGCAGATCTAGACAGGCGAACGAGGCCAAGCAGGCTGCGTTGGAGAGATCCGCCGCGATTCGGAAGATCGAGCAGGATATGATTGAATTGGGAAGATTGTACCAGGAGGTGGCAGAACTTGTTCACCAGCAAGAGCCCGCCGTGGAGCAGATCAACCAGGGCGCGAACGAGGTTGTCGAGAATGTAAACAACGCCAACCAGCATCTCAACAGTGCCATCAAGAGCGCACGGAAAGCCAGAAAGTGGAAGTGGATCACCCTTCTTGTCGTCCGTAAGTATCTCTTGACCCCATGTATGGGACGAATGCTTACGTTGTCAGTTGCCATCATTGGTATTGTTGTCGGTGTCGCCGTCGGTGTCTCGGTGAACAAGAAGTAGTCCTTTTTTATCTCGTTTGATAGTTTGATAAGGATGAGCATACCGACGCGGATGGTCGGTGCGCCGTCATGCTATGATCTTGCTTGGAAGGGGGTTCTATGATCAGTGCCGGTTCGAACCGGATTGAATCGAGTCCCCGTCCGTTTGCCGTCGTCGATCCGTCCTATTTCTGGTTCTCTGCCTTGTGTTAGTTGTCGACTATTCCCGATACTCGCTCTTTCTGTCTCTTTCCCGGTTCCCGTTCTCCATGGCATTTTACTGTATTTCTTGGGCCATTTAACCAAAAGCACGTCAACCCTCGTGTTTGCAGACCACCACATCGCCCGTGTTTCCTGTTTCCTTGTCGTTTTCTTTCTTCTACCGTGTGTTCGGTCGTGTACAGGTCTTACTGCGGTTTCTTCTCCCTGGATCATATGCGACCTGATGATTGTCTCTGTTCAATGGCAAGGATACGCCTGATGCTGTTGTACATATTAGATTCTTTCACCTTTTTTGGCGCTAGACCATATTATAATAATCGACTATTCACTAGTATGCAAGTGCTCTACTTGGTTTTCGCTGGACCGGGGTTTAGCGAATGCCTGGTCCAGTCTTACATCCTTTGCGATTCCGCCACTCAGCAGCATGTGCGACCGCCCTACACAGCAGACGGAGTCTCACATCATCTCCTGTGGTCTGTCAAGGCCCCGGAGGACTCGCCCGTCTTCTGTGGATCTCGCAGTCTGACCATCGACCGCTTCCATCTACATACTCCTACCAGAGCGGCGGGTGATTCAATCGCAATCGTTATGCTCCTATCTGCGCACCACCACTACTTTACTGCGGCTGCTCATCCTTCAGCGCCTGCGCCTGCCGCTCCTGTTGCTCCTCCTCCTCGGGCGTCCTCGTCTTCAGCTGCAGGGCGTGGATGCCACCCTCGCGACTCATCTCCTCCTTCAGCAGGGCGTAGACCATCCGGTGCCGGGCGGGCTGCGGCTTCGATTGGAACGCGGGGGAGGTGATCGTCACGCTGTATACCATACTGTCAGAGGACTAAACTAACCAATTCCGTTTGGGTATGTATGAAAAGGTATGGGATGGTTGGAAGGGGTATGGACGGACTGGAAATGCGTCTCCTTCGAGGTGCTCCCCTGCATGGGGGCGTGGTGCGCGTGCAGGTGCGAGTCGTTCCGGATGATTAGCGTCGAGGGGGAGAAGGCAGTTGTCAGCTGCATCATCCATCCAGTCAGCTTGTTAGCCTTCCGGATACTTTTGAGGTGGATATTATATAGAGGCGCGCGAGTTAGTATATTAAGAAGAGGAAGGAATTGCATACCTTCTCACGAATCGCATCCTCAACGGGCGTGTTGGACGAGGCCATCCTGGCTGCTGTCGAGGTCGAGAATGGTAGGCGTCGCGGAAGCAAGCGCAAGCCCGGAAACCTGGCGCGGGGGAACATCGATCCTTGCACACGGTCCGATTGGAGCGAGCGAGCGATCTCTCAATCTCCAGAAGCTCCCCGTTGAGCCCAACTTGATTTATTATTATGAATCTGGATAGGTGCCTGACAAGCTGGACAGCCCGCGGAGGAGGAGGAGGGGAAGCGGGGCGATCGGTATTCCGTGCCAAGAGGGCGCGGTAATGTGAGGCATGGCCCCCGAGGTCCCCGAAATATAGACAAAAGGATATAGCAAACAACGGGTTCTGACCGATGTTACACAGCGGCAAGCATTGTGCACATCGCAGGGGTCTTGTAGGATTAGAGAGGTGGTCCTCTGAGTATGTGCCCTGTGTTACGATCAG
>NW_027192528.1:192229-194491 GCF_041956765.1 Thermoascus crustaceus | reverse complement strand
CAAGAGACTGATGGAACCCTCACAGTGGACAGGCAAGCTGCACCTGCTCTAAGACTAGGGCCTGGTACATGGGCAGAAAAGATTAAGGAAGCATACCAGAAGGATTCAATGGCGAAAGAGCTTGAGGAAATCAAGAATGATCCCAACATAACCAAGGGAGAAGGAGACATCATCCTATTCAAGGGATTGGTCTACGTCCCAACCAAGCTAAGGGAGGACTTGGTCAGAGACATCCACGAAGCCCCGGCTCATGGACATCAGGGAATAGAGAAGACCATTGAGAGGATTACCCGGAACTTCTACTTCCCAGGATTAAGGAGGATGGTGCGATGTATAGTGTCACAATGCAATCTTTGCATCAGAAGCAAGGCAGTGTGACATGCACCATATGGGCTCCTACAGAACCTGGATGCACCAGAGAGGCCCTGGCAATCCATATCACTGGACTTCATTACAGATCTACCGGCGTCCAAAGAGCCTCTAACAGGAATAATATATGACTCCATCTTGGTCATTGTGGACAGACTCACCAAGTATGCCTACTTTTTACCATACAAGAAGTCATCTAATGCAGAAGAATTGGCATACACCTTCCTACAGATCATTTTTGGGAATCATGGAATGCCAGAAGAATTTATGTCCGATAGAGACAAGCTCTTTACCTCAGGATTCTGGCAAACCTTGACCCGCCAACTTGGCTCCAAGCATAAGCTCTCCACAACAGCTCACCCCCAGACCGATGGGCAAACAGAATGGATGAATCAGACCTTGGAACAGTATTTGCGCTGCTATATCAACTACCAGCAAGACAATTGGGTGGAACTCCTACCTATGGCCCAGTTCGCATATAACAGTGCAAAAAACGAGACTACCCAAGAATCTCCATTCTACGCCAACTATGGATTTGAACCAATGGCCTACCAAGAACCCAAACCGGATGGGGTCCTGGCCCAAAAAGGAATCCTCCGAGCTGACCAACTACAAGAGCTCCATCAACAATTGAATCTAGACATTCAATTTATTGCATACCGGACCGCCAAGTACTACAACCAGCACCATAAGAGGGGACCAAACTTGAAGGCAGGAGATAAAGTATACCTCCTTTGAAAAAATGTGAAGACAAAAAGGCCAAATAATAAATTGGATTTTAAGAAGATTGGCCCATTTGAAATTGAAGAAAAGAAAGGAGAGATCAATTTCCACCTTAAATTGCCAGATACCATGCAGATACACCCAGTTTTTCATATATCACTGTTGGAACCAGCACCGGAAAACACCCAACCAATTACCAAGACTGAGGAAATCCTACCCAAGAACCCGAACAATGATCAAGACTATAAGGTAGAAAAGGTGTTAGACAGCGGCATAATTAATGGGCAGTTTATGTACCTTTTGAAATGGAAGGGTTATGATGACTTTGAGAATTCTTGGCAACCTATAGAAAACTGCAGTGGGTGCAAGAAACTCCTCAAGGAATTCCACCTTTGAAACCCAGATCGCCCAAAACCAGAAGACCTGTCACACCAAAAAAGAAGAGGCTGACCCAAGAGGGGATGTCCACAAGGGACATCCCATTAGGGTCTTTGGGAACCACCAGAAGCCTCCTGCTCAGAACTTCCGGAAGCTAGGAACTCTGCAATGAAACCTGGAGAAAGCCCCTTAAGAGGCTGTGGGTCACCCGGCACCAAGGAATTCCCAGATTGCGGGTGACCCTCATATTCATTGGCTAGGTGTTCCAACTCGGCAAGATCTTCGGCAGATAAGGGATCATCCTCATTCAACTTGTCCATCACAGCAGTATCATGATCCAACATTCTCAACCCACATTCCTTAAGAAACTTACGCTGTTTGCGCAAGTGCTTAATCTTTGCCATAAGAAGCTCAACCTGGTTCTCAGCCTCCTCTAACTGAGCGTTGATTTGCTCCTCAGAACGGCTAAGATCATTCCACTCCTTATCACTATGGAATCGCTTCTCACATTTCCGACCACGACGGGTACAAGAAGAACAGTTGCGACTCTTGGAATCCATGATGCAAGGAAGATGATGAGAATAACAATATTGACAAGGATGTTCGACAGGGGAACTGTTCTGCTCAATGTGATCAGCCTGACGACCAAACTCGCAATAATGATTACACTTAGGAGGCATGATGAAAAGAACTTACAGAAAGAAAATACGGCACCAAGAATCAGGAAGTTGGCACAGTTTAAATACTTTTTGGGATGAAAAGCTAGAAGGGGGGGGGTAGTGTTACGATCAG
>NW_027192528.1:183845-190851 GCF_041956765.1 Thermoascus crustaceus | reverse complement strand
CTGCCTACGAAGTCCTAGGCCCGTCGTTACACCCTGCCCTTCGGAGGACCCAAAAAATTATTGGTCTAACCGGCCATAAAAAAGCTGTTTCTCGATTTGAGAAAAAGACAACTCTGTATCTAGGTCTCAAATGTGCCATCCTTGCTCATAAATATGCTGAAAGATAGGTTGAAAGCTTTAAAAAAAAAAGGAAGTTCTCATATGCTTATCACGTGAAAAAAATGGACCAGAGCGGGTTCGAACCGCTGGCCTCCACATCACCATACAGTATCTATACACGTTATATAGAATACCATATAAGAGTGGAATGATAACCACTACACCACTGGTCCTTTCTCACCTCTAATATACCTGGATAAAATTTTTAGTACTCTCTGTCAGCCAGGGCTCCGGTGCGGATCTGACCGGTCGCCGAGCTCTCTCCGCATAGGTACTCCATGAATACTTTCAACTTCTTTGTATATAGCTGGACAGGTGAACGGCCTTCTTCTACTGAGGTTTGGGAGCCATGAACCCTCTTTTTCCTAGCACACTAATCTCTTGATTGTTTTTTGTATTTCTCTCGTTGAAAAAGAAAGAGAAGATGCTATCCCGCACCTTACTCTCGTCATTCACGCGACGGAGCAGCTTCTCCGCTAGCTCTGCTGCTCCCGCCGCCAAAGCTCAATTGAGATCAATATTATCACACAAGATAAAGCGCCAGGGAGGTCCATCAGCGTATCGAACACACTCGACTCTCCCGAACCTCCCCCTGTTTCGCGCGCTCCAGAACCACAACCAGTCCAGCACGGCCATCGTGCACAGTGTCTCGGGACGGAGCTTTACCTACGGCAATCTCATCGGGGATGTGATAAGATCGAAGGAGGCGCTGTCTGCGAAGACGGACGGTGTCGAGGGAGAGCGAATCGCGTTCCTTGCTGAGAATAGCTATGACTACGTAGGTACTGTTTATCTTGCGCCGTTTCCAGTTACCATTATCGCTACGATGTGTCAAGTTGTAACAGGCTGTACGTGTACTGATTATATCAACGTCAGTGACTCTGCTCTCCATCCTCGCCAGCAACGCGATCGCGTTGCCCCTCTCTCCCGCCTTCCCCGTGGGCGAGCTGAAGTATATCATGGATAACTCGGGCGCCAAGGTGCTTGTCGCCACGGAGAAGTATGGTGACAAGGCGCGGGATATCCTGAAGGCCGGGCTGGAGAGGGAGCCGGTGCTTGATGTTCGGGAGAAGATCAAGACGGGCGCGAGCGCTGGTGAGGCGGTGGAGCTTAAGGATCTCGAGGAGAGTCGGTTGCGTGGGGGGATGATGCTGTATACTTCTGGTACTACGAATCGGCCGGTAGGTGCCCTTCCGCTGTTCTAGAGGGTGTTTATGGACTGTGGATGGTCTGACTGGGACTGCAGAAAGGTGTGCTCATCCCGCAGTCAGCACTCACGGCTCAAGCAAAGTCGCTGATCCAGGCTTGGGAATATTCCCCTGCGGATCATCTTCTCCATCTTCTTCCCCTTCATCATATCCATGGCACGGTTAATGCCATTCTGACTCCGCTACTGGCGGGCTCCTCGATTGAATTCATGTTCCCATTCAACCCAACCGCTGTGTGGAACAGACTCGCCACACCTTTCTTGCCAGAGACAGCAGGGCAAAGCAGCAAGATCACCTTCCTAACCGCCGTCCCGACGATCTACAACCGTCTCATGGCCAGCTTCCCTGACCTCCCACCACCCACGCAGGAAGCGGCCAGAAAGGCCATCTCCCCGGAACACCTGCGCCTGAACATCTCCGGCTCCGCGGCCCTCCCCACCCCGACGAAAGAAGCCTGGAAGCAACTCAGCAACGGCAACGTCCTCCTCGAGCGCTACGGCATGACCGAGGTCGGCATGGCCATCAGCTGCGGTCTCGACTCTGCCGACCGCGTCGACGGCTCCGTCGGTTGGCCTCTGCCGTCCGTCGAGGCGCGTCTCTTCGACACCGACGCCAACGAGGTCATCCGTCGGGGCGAGGAACTCGACGCCAACGGCCGCGAGCGCGAGGGGGAGGATCCAGCTCCGTGGGCCGACGATCTTCCGCGAGTACTGGGGCAATGAGAAAGCGACGCAGGAGACGTTCATGGAGAGCGATGACGGGAAGGGGAAGTGGTTCAAGACGGGAGACGTCGCTGTTAGACGTCACGTCGAGGGCGCCGGCAAGGGCACCAGCGGCGAGTGGGCCAAGGGCCCGATGTACTTCATCCAGGGCCGACGGAGCGTGGATATCATCAAGACGGGTGGTGAGAAGGTGAGCGCGCTCGAGGTGGAGAGGGAGCTTTTGTCTCTGTAAGTCCCAAGTCCCCCCATCTCTCTCTTTTTCTCTCTCACATGAGGTTTGCAACCTCGATACTAATGTTTCACAGACCAGAAGTAACAGAGGCAGCCGTCGTCGGCCTTCCCTCCGAACAATGGGGCCAGAAGGTCGCTGCCGTGGTGGTCCTCGACCCGGCGAAAGCACAGACCTCCGGCCGCGGCGGTAAGCCCTGGGGAGCCATGGACATGCGGCGTGCACTGAAGGACCGGCTCGCGGGCTACAAGATCCCGCAGGAGATGAAGATCATCGAGGGGCCGATTCCGAGGAATGCGATGGGGAAGGGTGAGTCGTCTCGTCATATGTGCCTAATGTTTTGGGTGTGGATTTGGAAGCTGATGTTGTTTCTTGATGATGCAGTCAACAAGAAGTCCCTCGTCAAGGAGATCTTCCCGGATAGGGTGTGAACCTGAACCCCGAACCTGAATCGCAGCGCAGCAACACAGTGCCATGTCCATTATTGAAACAGCATGCTCTGTGTTAGGTACATGATATGACATAAACAGTGTGATTCGACGTATGCTAAAAAGACTTTGGATGTATGTATGTATTATATAGTTGGTATATAATGTACATAGCAACGGACCATCTCATCTTCTTTTATGTATATAAACTAGGTTGCCATATCTTTCGTCCACCCCCCCCCCCCCTCCGGGTGCCCTGCTACCTACTGTCTTGGCGGATTGCTGTTCTATAACCACATGACTTTGAAGCTATTGGAGGGTACGCAGACACCACCATGATAGGTCACAGACCCCTACTAAGGACAAAGCTAGCCCAGATCGCAACACAGCAAACAATCCAATCCAGTAGTGTACAGTACATGTATGTATACTTGCATGTACATACATGCAGTGAATAGGACGAGCCGAGCCGAGCCGAGCCAATTGTTGACTCGAGCAGGTCTTTCTAGGTACATACTTAACTGGGTAAGTAAGTAGGGAATGGAAATTATCGATTAAGTAGATAAAAACAAGATCTAAATCACACAATCCAAGTGCAGACGGCGCAATAGATAGAGACTATTAGTCCTATGGGGCGGATAAGGGGCACTCACTACTAACTTAGGTAATACTTGCATAGTTCGTGGAGAAAGAAAGGGCAAGAAAGGACTGAAAGTTTGTGTGGAGTTAATTACCATCGTCCTTGTTTCTGCTTTTGTTCTTCTTCATCATACCGACCTAAGCTTGTCAGGCAAGGTCCACAACTTTCTACCTAAGTGATCCTGTTTTTGCCCCCTTTTTTCTGGAGTCTCCCTCCCTCTGAATCAACAAGACACATGTACATGTACATGGTGTTACTGTCTCTGTGGGAATCGGAGGTTCATTTCATTTCATTTCATTTCTTTCTTTTTTTTTCTCCCTGACTGAATGAATATTCAGACAACCATTCATTCAGCACATGAACAGTTTGTGTTGATCATGACAATCCATGTCCAAGATGCGTTTTTCTTGTCCTTCCTCGGAAGGGATTCGTCATCGTCATCTTCGTTTCCTATTCTATTTCCCCATGGGGATAACCGGTGATCCTGGGGCCCTTCAGTCGGCGATCGGCGAGTTCTTAACCCCGACGTCTAATCGTCTAATCCGTCAGACAGTTCCAAAAGGTACAGTACCACTGCTAGTACTGCTACTGCATGGTACTAAGTACACCTACATGTGCCTAGCTAGCTTCAGCGGACGACAAAGTACTGTGGCATCCAACGGTTTTGAGGGTTGCGAGTTCTGTATGTACGGTACAATTGTGGCATAAAACCTCCATCCGTCAGAGGGATGGTATTCCATTTCTGTTTACCCACCTAGCAATATGAGATGAACTTCCGAGATCCAAAACGGGAGAATTCGTTTCGAAGTCTCCAACTTCAAGTTTTTCCTACTACACATCTGCACTAAGTTCTGACCTGTACTACTTACTCGACATACAGAGCTACCACCTAGAACCATGATCCCCGTATCCATCAGTCTCTTTTGGAATCGGCCTGTCGGTTCTATGCTCCTTATTGCCACCGGAGATTTATCATGTGGCCGACTGGCATCGTTACAGTGCATATATCTCCGCTTTGTTTGCGTTGCTTTTCTTCCTGGGCTGCCCTTTTTCCTCTGCTTCTTCTTTTTTTCTTTTTACGTCTCCCTTCAACCACTAAGTTAGCTACTACTTGCTCTCTACGGAAAATAAAATATTTGCGAAGTGAAAGAAATTCATAGTCAGAACAAACAAGCGATAATGGCATCAACCAACGGCACCACCACTACCACAGAAACCCCCTCTTCAGACAGCAGCAGCAATCCAAAGAAAAACAAAACATTCATCATAGCAGCCGGCCTCCCCCGCTGCGCAACCAGCTCCCTCCGTGCCGCCTTCGAACAAGACCTCAACCTCTTCCCATGCATGCACATGAAACGCATCATCCCCTCCGTCCCCCTTATCAGACTCACCTGCCAGGCTCTGGCTCTAAATCTAGATGAACCAGAGAGCAAATCCCGCCGGCACCAACTCCTCCACAGACTCTTCGATGAGTACGCCGCGACGTGTGATTTCCCGGGGAGTCTGTTCATCGATGATTTCATCGAGATGTACAACCCCGGTGGTGTAAAGATCATCCTGAACAAGCGCTCCTCAGCCGAAGCATGGCACAGATCCATCACCGACACCATCGCCCGCGCGGAAACGCGGTCGTTCTTCTGGCTGACGTGCCCCCTGTTGCCGACGAGCTACTGGCTCTCGCGTCTCATGCAGGCCACGACGGAGATGTGTAGGCTCCGGTACGGCGTCTCGCTGTTCGACATCCGGGTATACGAGCGGCATAATGAGTGGGTGAGGCGGATTGCGAGGGAAAGGGGGCTTGAGTTGCTCGAGTGGGAGCCGAGTATGGGGTACGACGAGCTGTGCCGGTTCATCGACCGGCCGGTGCCGGTGTCGCCGCAGGGTGAGTGCAAGGAGTTCCCGCATGTCAACGACACGGTATCTATGAAGATGTTTCTTCGGGCTATGGTTGTGAAGGGGTGTATGTATTGGGCTGCTGCGCTGGCAGTTCCTGCTGCAGCTTATTATTCGTATCTGAAGTTTTGGCGGTTGCGGTAGAAGCGCTTTCTTTTCTTTTTCTTTTTGCCTTTCTTTTGTATGGTGTGAACATCATCTCTCAAATTTCTGGATAATGGAGAACGGGATGGAGTCTTTTTCCTATTGATTAGATCTTACTGGATTGATTATGTCGTTCAAATAAGCTACTGTGAACGCCAGAACACACAACAAAAAAGCTCCAGGTCATCTCTTCTCCATGTCGGGTGGTCCATAGTATCCCATACCAAATCCATTCACATCCTCCTCTTTGGCATTTAGATAGTGGAAAAGTGTCCAGACCAAACATCCAGTGATGAAGGAGGAACAGCACGGACCGACGTACGACAACAAGATGCTTGGGTCATAGGCAGGAGTCAGAGCCTCACTAAGCACGCAGCCAAAGGCGTTGGTGAGCAAGAACATGGTCGAGACGGAGGACTTCATCGTCAGTGACGCTTTAGTGCAGGCGTAACTCAAAACCTGACGCCAAGATGAAGACCTCGGAGATACCAAGCAAGACCCAGGCAGGGGCTTGGATAGCGATATGGACATTTTTGCCTGGGTCACGCCATCTATCTTTGATGCATCACAAAACGGCTTATCGTAGCAGGGCCCAGAGGAGTCGATGAGGTCCTGCACGATGGCCCCATATACTATGGCAAACGAACAGACTATGAAACCGAGAGAGACACGGGTGATTGGTCTGAATATGATGTGCAACCGGCGCGGTAGCAGATGGACAACCCTTTCCAGAAAGACAATCAAGATGACGATTGTGACGGGACTAAAACCCTGCATCAGATCATTCGGAATACCGTGGCCCTGCATTTGTCGGGCCTGGCTGATGAAATGGCTCGAGGCCTGCCTCGCGGATAAGCCAGAAGATAGGGTAGAAGGCAAAAACACCGCTTGATCTCATCGACAAAGTGGTAGTCCCACGGTATATTGGTCCAGCCGCCCTGGGCTGCCTGAAAGCTAGGCTTGGGAGCGTCTTGGTTCTAGTTGTAGACCATAGCACTAAGAGCCTTAAAGACGCATGTAGCAATTAATTACGCCCTGTAGAGGCTGAAAGACGTAGAACTGGCTGCCCAAGATTAGCACCGCAGTGATACAGGCGAATGTGCGCACACAGGCCGACCAAAACCAGAAATCGCACTCTTTCCAGGGCGTTATCAGCAGCGCAAAGAATCCGATGTCGAAACAGGTGTAGGAGGCAATATAAATCAATTGCATCTTCCACCCAAGATCCAACATGATACGCTTACCATCCAACACAGGCAGTTAGGGCCATTTTCTTGCGCGGATATTGGTACGCGATCTGTCATCTGTCAGCTCAGTTTTGTGCCCTCTAGCCGAGAAGCGGAAAGTACCAGTGGAGGGGGATTGCTCTTGATACCAGTAGGGCCCAAACCGATGAGGATGGTGGCCCTGATAAAACTGCGGATGTCCATTCCATTCTGGAGGGCTACAGGAATTGATGCCAAAACCAGGATAAGAAGATCCCCTAGATAGAGATCAATCGCCATTTGTCGCAAAGAGTAAATCTCGACTAAGAGTATCTTTTTTTATATATCTACTTGGGCCATGGGATGTTAGGCAGTAGG
>NW_027192528.1:95554-178704 GCF_041956765.1 Thermoascus crustaceus | reverse complement strand
TCCTCATTCTGAACTGGTAGTTCAGAATGAGAATTGCAGCCCAGGAATCAGGGTCTATCATAGCCGGAAGGCTCCATATGGACGTTAAACTTGATTAGTAATAGTAGTAGTAATCCCCTAGATAGAAAATGCGGGCCAACATAGTGGCCTTGCTGTTGCCATGGTATAGATCCTTGATAATTGCACCGATAATCAGATGCCCTAGAAACAGTTAGGCCCCTTCACGTATCTCAAAGAGCCTATCTCAAGGAGAATTAAAGACCGGAAGACTTACCATAAAACCAGAACTGGCAGATGGTGCAGAGGACAGTGGCCCCTCGGCTTCCCATACCCGGCAGCTGGACATTGTCACGGAAGACAGCAGCTCCGCCATAGTACGCCAACCGTTCACACAGCCAGAGGGTAGCCACGTGGGAGGCTGAGATAGGCATCTTCTCTGCAATAAACTGCACACTGGGCTCACCATCTTCCGTTGACATGTTGGTGAGGTGATGCTAAGAGAAAAAGAGGAGAAGGGTTTAAAGAGATGGCAGCACGAGGGCGATGAACAGAGTCAAAACCATCTATCCCTCACAGGTGATGAGCGACGACAGAGAGATTGTGTAGGACACAGCTTCAACTGGTCTCTGGATCCCTGATCAGTGCCAGTCCTGTCAGAGAGAAAGAGACTGTAGGCATGAGGAGGTGCTCCGGGAGATCTTATTTATATATCAGACAGAATATATGCGTCCGTCTCTCGATCGGCAGGCTCGACCCGTGCTCCTTCCCGCTGTAGCTCTTGAACAACCGCCATGGTCGCAGTTGCCTGCTTGGTGCGCCTTCCCCGTCTGCACTGCCAGAGCCCGCCGCTTCACGGGGTTGATGCCCTAAACTCCACAGTAAGTCTGCCAGGAGTTAGTAATCTGTCATTCTTCCTCTTAAGCATTGTCGATATAGATCTCATGAGAGGCAAGTTGCAAGTTCCAAGCCTCGGCAGTTCTTCGAACGCTTGATCGTTCCAACCTTCCCCACATTCATTCCCCTCCACCCAAAACGGGCAATCATCGCCCGCGCCGTCAGGACGCCGTCGCGAGTCTAACACCTTTAAACAAGCATAAGATTTGGCTTGGGAGCTCGCTTAATTAGTCAGATTCGTCTAGCCCAGCCGTGATATCCATGAAGTCCCGTCAGTCTCCTTGACTTACTATAGCTAGGTGTAGTAACAGCAGCAACAGAAGCAGTAGTAGTACAGTACATAGTTGAGAGAGAGAGGCAGAGGGCTACTACAGTCATATGCTATAGCTATCCACGGACGACATAATCGCAGCTTAAACGGGAGTAACGAACGAGGAGACGTCTGTGGCCAGGCTATGGATGACAAGCTATAATATGCCTGCAATATATAAATAAAGCAAGCTGATCTTCGTTGTAATGAAAGCCCAATTCGTTGGCAAAATACGAAAATAATCGAGATTCGGGTATATACTGGAGACACACTACAACGTATGTGCTTGCTGTTTAGCCACACTCAGTTCTCACAGAAGGATCTTAATCTTAACAACGATGGGCGGTCGAAATGCCTACTGTATTAAAAGCTAAACATGCTGAAATAGATATATTTTTGAACTCGAATTCAATTTCAGGAATCTAGAATAACCTGGATGCGATACAGAATTACGTTCAATGAAGGCTCAAACTAATTGAACCCGAAGAGTGGTCAACTCCTACTACGACGCTCACATCTTTCCACACACTCAACTTTTCTAGACAACTGCAACTAAATAATCTCGCTACTCTACTCCTTCATATTCATGTATCCTCTTTGCACATTATCAATGATGACTCTGGCACGTCGCCCGAGTCAATAACACAAATAGAAAAAAAAAAAGAAAAGGGTAATCAAGAACTCAACATGAACAAGAAAAAAAGAATAAACCTAAACCTCATGAATATGAAGTGCGAGAATAACATACAGTTCGCGGAATGCTAAATTCAAGCCTGTGTTTGCAGAAACGGCAGAGCAGGTAGGGTCCCGTGAAGCTCTTCGATCCACATCCCCAATTAGCTCGCCTTTCCCTCCTGCAATCGACGGTCGTCTCATTCATCTATCATCCCGTGACCCGGAAAAAAACATAACTCTTTTTGAACCATTTCCTCTCCAGTGAAAACGTCAATGGTCGTCAATCTCCTCAGACTGGTCCCTTAGACAGTGTACTTGGCCTTGGCTCTCGTGCTGCCGCTGTGCGCGCTGTCCGTGTGTCCCGAGAACTCAACAACGTCCGTCTCCTTGAGTCGCAGCACCTCCTTGAATCTCCGGCCAATGTTCTCCAGGATCTCCTTGCCCTTGGCGGCCGACCGACCCTCAGTGCCGTTCTTATCACCGGGGATGCTCTTGCCCACAGTACGCGTCCACAGACCGATACGGTAGAAGCCCTTGCGCACGTTCACCACGACACCCATAACCTCATTGTCGCCATCATTCTCGAGAGTCTCACCGATGGCAGCGAGTTGCGCGTGCAACCACAGGTCGTCGATCGCCACGGAGCGCTTGTCCTTAAACGAGTAGGACCACTTGCCACCGTGCTTGTTCTGCTGGTCCTCCCACTCGGGACGGATGCCCTTCTTGAAAAGGTGGTAGTCTGCTTTCAGGCCAAGTTCGGACGTAGGAGTGATGTTGTTCTGGAAGACAAGTTAGCTCGAGTCCGTCGTAAAGTGACCGGCGGGGATAGATAGGGAATACATACATAGATACCCCAGAATTCCTCAACAGAGCCAAAAGTAACAACTTCCTTAAGCAATTCATTCCAGTTATCACCCTGCGCGAACTGTCAGCTCTGTCTGTAGACGAAAACAAGCGGGAAGAATGCTGCTTACCTTGCCACTTGGAGGCTTAGTGAACCATAGCGTCCACTCGTGCATGAGAGGGTGCTTGACATTGAAGTTGTCCGGGTCGTGGAACACAGTCACGATATCACCGTTGGTCTGAGTCTTCTCCTCCTTCTGTTCAGTTTGCTCAGTCTGTTCCTTCTGTTCGGCTGGCGCCGCATCAGGAGCGGTGTTCTCGTCTGGCACAGGCGCGTGGCCGTTCTCGGTGGCGGTAGCCATGGTGGGTGGGGTGTGTTCGCTGAAGTTCAGAGGATGATGGCGAAAGGTGCGATGGAAGGATAGTGTGAGGAATTTATAAAGCTAGGGTCGAGGAAGGTGAGGATGTGTCGAGAGGCGACGGAGGCTCGGTTCGGAATATTTGAGGAGATTAAAAACTGCGTTGTCGCCGCAGTGCGGGTGGTCTGCGGAAAGAGCTAACGCAGTGAAGCCACACCGGGATTCGCGAGTCGAAGGAGGAAGGGTCGATTAGCAGAGGTCAGAGGCAATGCCCAGTGCTCTGCGCCAGGCAGATTAATAGCAGGTGATCGGGGTTGGTGGGGTTGGGTGGTCTATGCGGGAAGAATAATCTGAAGATTTGAGACGTTTGGAGATGTCGGAGTTGGACAGGCAACTTTTCTACTTTTGGCCACACGCACGCATCCGAGGCCGCGACTCGCGAGTGGCCAGACCACAGCCCTCGTGAGCACTCAACCCCAGAACCTTTGGCAGACTATTCGCGAATTCAAATGCATTTTTTGAAAGTAATATTAATGACAGGAGATTGACTTCAATTCGACAGCGGTCTTCTAATCCACACAACCCGTTAAAATTGAAAAATAAACAATAGAAAACGCTCTAATATCTATCGTATTCTATACAGGTTATCCGAAAGAGCCATCTATCCCGCAAGTTAAGACCTGACAGAAGTTCGCAATTACGCAGTAGGGGTATTCCTTTTCTCTATTGCCGAGACCGTAACCGCTTAAATCATTTCTCGCCGCTGTTGATCAAACTCAAAATGCAATTCCAGCCTACAAAGCAACTCAGCCATTCGCACTCACCTATGTTTTTGCTAACGAGAAGTTGAAATAGGGATGAGAAAGAAAATTACTTACCCAAGCTGACCAAGTTGACGACAAGGACACGGTGTTCCAAAGGAACGATAGAGAAGTTGACTGCCTGCACCGCTGGCCAGATCATCAAATTGGCCTTGTAGCTGGGCAGAAAACTGGTGCGCAGCCTCTCCACGGGGTCATTGCCTTCCATGATAGCCATGGACGACAAGAACGCGGTGAGGTGCGTCGGGGTGAAGAGGCACTGGTCGGCGGCCACACGTGCGAACAATGTAGCACGGGTAGACTTCAGGACAACATTCCGCTGGAGGAAGCCAAACCAGGTTGTAGCAGCGGGGCCGAAGATGGCTGGAAAAGGGGCATGTTAGAGATAGTCGCTAATAGCTTAGAAAAATTGCGATCATGCTTTCGTACCTCCTCCATAGAGAGCCATGCGGCCAGTCCTCGCGAAGTCATGTTTCTCGAGGCCTTTCTTGTCGACGACTTGCTGGGCGAGGACGTCTCCGCTGCCAAAGAGTATCTGAGTGTTGTCAGTATGCAGGTCAACATGAAAGATAACAGAGCAATTCGTACCGCACTCGCGACACTCGCGGTGAGCAATGGCTGCTTAGCCAGTCTCGCCTGGTACCTGGGAGGTTTTAGCACGAGGTATCGAATTTTCACGGCAGATCTAGGGTTGATACGCACCACCGCAACATTTTTGCCTCTAAAGTTGGAGATTGATGTGGTCAGGAACGCTCGTATCACGGAGCAAGAGAGTGTCTAGGTGAGAAAGAACATGGTGACACGGCGCAGGAGGCAGCTGTCCGCCCCGATGACCCTTAGGCTAGGCTTTCTTTGAGATCCTACAGGCGAACTGCAGCGCATCCAAACCCGATCGGGCCACCGCAGAAGTTGGATCAACGAGGGCTTCCCCAAACATCCCCTTTCTGCCACGCGCCACAGCCCCGGGTGGAGCTGGGGGAGGCGTGTCACATGACAGCCCGCGTTTTGAGCGCAGAGAGTTAGGTTTTAGGGCCTAGGGCTTGTGCAGTTAGGGCTCGCGCCTCGCTTAGCACACCCCCAGGGAAATTTCCCAGCGCGCTGCATCCAAACCGTCCGGAAAGCGAAAGCAACCTCGACGTCGACAACCCCTCAACGACTTCCTCCTCCCGCCGTCACCCCTCGATCTTCAATCGCCAGATCTACCAAAATGGCTGACGCTCCCCGTGGACGTGGAGGATTCGGTTCCCGCGGCGACCGTGGTGGTGACCGGGGCCGTGGCCGTGGCCGTCGTGGCCGTCGCGGCGGCGCGAAGGCCGAGGAGAAGGAATGGCAGCCTGTCACCAAGCTGGGCCGTCTCGTGAAGGCCGGCAAGATCCAGAGCATGGAGCAGATCTACCTGCACTCGCTTCCCGTCAAGGAGTACCAGATCGTCGACTGGTTCCTGCCCAAGCTTAAGGATGAGGTCATGAAGGTACATACAGACCGAACTTTCCCCCGGAGGACCGAATGGAGGCGGTGATATTTGTGGGAGAATAAGGCAGAAATGGAATGGAGGGAAACTGGGCAATCGGAATTGGAATCGTGTGCTGACGGACTGTGTCGCAGATCAAACCCGTCCAGAAGCAGACCCGCGCCGGTCAGCGCACCCGTTTCAAGGCCATCGTCATTATCGGCGACTCTGAGGGCCACGTCGGTCTCGGAATCAAGACCTCCAAGGAAGTTGCTACCGCTATCCGTGCCGCTATCATCATTGCCAAGCTGAGCGTTCTGCCCGTCCGCAGAGGATACTGGGGTACCAACCTCGGTGAGCCTCACTCTCTTCCCACCAAGGAGAGCGGCAAGTGTGGTTCCGTCACTGTCAGAGTACGTTTCCCCTGAAAATTTGGGTCGGGATTTGCAATAATAGGAGCAATTGGTTGCTGATTTCTCTACCAGCTGATCCCTGCCCCCCGTGGTACTGGTCTCGTTGCCTCCCCCGCTGTCAAGCGTCTCCTCCAGCTCGCCGGTGTCCAGGACGCCTACACCTCCTCCTCCGGTTCGACCAAGACCCTTGAGAACACCCTCAAGGCCACCTTCATTGCTGTCGGCAACACCTACGGCTTCCTTACCCCCAACCTCTGGAAGGAGACCAAGCTCGTCCGCAGCCCGCTGGAGGAGTTTGGTGACGTTCTGCGTGAGGGAAAGAGATACTAGACGGTCGCAGAGATGGAGAGGTGTTTCTGAGGCTTGCATGAATGTTTTAAAAATCCACCAGTTCTTTTCTTCCGGTTTGTGTTCGGGCTGGAGGATCCGGGGAAGCTTGAGATGACTTCTGTTATGCTCTGCTACGCTATGCTATGCTCTGTGCTATGCGGTCCATGGATGTAGATGGTTTTTTTATCGAGGGAAACAAAAAGCATCTAGCGTGGAGTCAATGAGAGCTACCCATCTGCCAGTCGATCGTATTCCAGTTCCGCAGAAAGTCCAGTTCAGTAGCGTGCTGGGTCTGTTTTACATGGACATGAAGTGTAATATATCATGATCTACGACAAAACTATCAAAAAGTTAAAAGGGGTTCAACCCGATCTGTAGGTCTAGCAGATCATGTCTGTGTGATAAGCAACAACCGAGGGAGGTATATCGGGGCATCCATCATTCAAATTTTCATCTATGACATAGCTTAATCCCTCCAGCGGTAATCCATGCTTTGCAGCTTTCTTCCAAGGCCGGCCAATCAAAATGTTCTTCGAGGTCCTCCGAGCGTAGGCATCTGACTCCTGGATTTTATATCATGAACTAAATTATACATACGTTCCATGACTATGTCAAGAAAGCTACAGAGCTCTGAACTTCACAGAAAGAGGACGAGGTTGCCTACCTACCTGAGACATCATTTTCTATATATATATATGTATATATATATATATGTGGACCTTACTAATGTTGTTTCATCTCTGTTAAATATATTATACTTCCCTTGGGGTGTTCAACGAATTCTTCCGAGAGCACTCTTACATTATTATCACAGACAAGATGGAAGCCCTCGCAGCAGTTCTTTCCTGACTGCAGAATACTATCACTCAGCTGGATCACAGATTTAGGAAAGAAAGAACTCTGATCGCACGGCTGATCATGCACCAACACATTCCACCTTCTAGGTCTTTCTTCTGGATTTTTGTGAGCACTTCCACACGGATGAATTGTCGATATATAAACTTACTTATCTAGTGCCATCTTATTTTATTGCGTAGTGTACATAAGTAATATTTTCCCGGGTGCATCTTCTGCTTGCTGTGTTTGAGGAGGACGGGAAAGAAGAGAAGCCTAGCCACGGAAACCAACAAGTCTATTCAGCAGAGGAACACGCTGGTTAAAATGGCGTCACGGTGTTATAATATTCCCGACTCGGATGATTGTATACATACCTAAACTGGAAAGTTAAAAAGCCGCTCCAACCTGCATGCGGGCTTAAATTTTCGAGTCTTTCATTGTCACAAGAAGTCTTTCGGAAGTTTTCAAAGACCATTATCCAATATCGAACTATAATAACAACAACAAAGGGACTCGAGGAGACGAAAGGGAGAGAGGAGAGATACTATTAGATTTCTATTCCTTTCTTATCCATCTTGATCCTAATACTTACGGTCTACCTACCTATGTATACCTAACTAGCAGGGAGCTATCATCCGCGAGATCTCTCATATCGCGGTGGACCTGAGCTGAAGGTCGATCATAGGCACTGAATTAAATACAGGAAGCTATAAACCCCGGGTTTTGCTACGTAGCTCACTGCGGGATCCGACGAGTTTCTGCACTGTCAACTGAGGACTGGAGAGGGGACCTGCCCATACATACCTAACCTCAATAGACAGGCCACATCTGGAGGTCACCTCAGCTCCAGGGCGGCCTCCGTTACTTTGCTTTGCTTTGCTTTCCTCCACTTCCTCCAGCGCACAGCGGCCAAGCGGTGAATTCAGCTGTTATCCATCCCCCAGACAACAAGCTATACACATACGCGCGCGAACGAGGGAGTTACCCGCGACACGACACTTTCATCATCGGACGACTCACATTCGCCATCCTTAACTGGATAATATCATCTCCTTTAACAGCTTCATCCCAGCCAGTTAGCTATTCACAGCGCTCAATGCTATTGAGATGATACCTCGTCAATTACCGATTCACGCGTCCGAGACGAACGATGCCCTTAGATGGGACAGCACGTTGATGGGGGCTGAATTCTGGAAAATCCGGCAGATGAAGAATATCTTTGATGATGATATCTATTCAGGTCAGTTGTCTCGACAAGACTCAGTCGCTAGATGAAGCTGCAAGCTGGATCTTATCAGTCGCTAACTTTTCAAGTCCAGGTTATCCTTCAGTTCAGCGGAAGAAGCTAGAGGAGATCAGAAGACCATCCACGAGCGCAGCTCACGGCGGCATTGGTATCGAACACGAGACACCAAAGAAATCCTTCTTCAGACGTCGTCGTTCGAGCATGACGGACGTCCACATGCTCGATGTGGAATCCAGCAGCAACACCATGCCCATGCCCAGTAGTAGCAGCCGTTTCTTCGACTTTGGAAGGAGAGCCAGGTCCCGCTCTCCAGCTAAAGTTCTTGACTATGCTAGTACTAGGCCTGGTCGTGCCCTATTCCGCCCGTTTGGACATAACAGCAGCAACAACAGGAGACATGAGAGTAGTGAGTCCAGTGTGGGATCCTCCGCGCTGGATGTCAGCCTCCCTCCCCATCCCCAAGCGTTGGGCAGTCCAGCCAAACCACTGCTTTATTTCCGCGGAGGCGCCTGCTGGGAGTACATAGAACGCGGGCTCGACACCCTGTGTCTAGACCTCTTCTGGCCCGTCAGAGAGGACTCGCAGCAGCAGGAGCAGCAGAACGCGGAGAACTTGGAGAACGACATGCTCGACATCGAGGACCTCGCGCCGCTCTGCTCGTTCCGCGGGCTGCGCGTCCTCAAGCTGACAGGCATGATGCAGTCGTACCAGAAGTACATCTGGCAGACGGCGTGGCTCAATGTGGATCTCGAGGAGCTGGACCTGGAGATGATCCTCGAGCCATGTATCCGCCGTAACTTTGATGGCGACTGGCCGTTTGTCAAGGGAGATTGGCAGCCAAGGATGATGGGAGCGGATCCGCCGCCGGTCTACCAGTAAGTTTTCGTAGATTGACAGAAACACCAGATGGAAAACGAGAAGAATATTAACATCGAACTATCCAGCGGCAACGACGGCGACGGCACCCTCGACCGCGACATCGGCATCGGCGAATACCTCGACAAAAACATCATCGAGGCGGCCAGGATACTCGCCAGCACGATGGGTCCGACCCGCAATCGCCTCTCCATCGTCTCCCTCACCCTGACGGGCTTCGTCGTCGACGCGGACCCGTTCTACCTCTGGTTCAACCCGGGCCGGCTCCGCCGCATCCACTTCAAGAACGACTGCGTCGACGCCGGGTTCTGCCTTCCCCAGTCCATGCGGGGAGGGATCGTCACGATCGACTTCCCCAGACAGGTAAAAGAGCACGCTATGGTGATCCGTCCGGTTGATCCTGTTCGGGAGATAAAGCTCGTGGAGTTGCAGGGCGGAGAGAAGGTCTGGGAGTGGGACTATGGCGGGTACAGAGGGGGGAGGATCTGGGATGTATTTGATCTGGGGAGTAGTAAGGAACAGATCAACGAGGAAAACAGCAGGTTGCTCGACAATTATAATTATAACGACAACGATGACGACGAATATATAGCTGTCTTCCGGGAAGAATATCAAAATCAAAACCGATACCACGTCCCGAGCGACGTCATCGACCAGGACCAGGGCAAGGACACCAAATCCAAATTCAAAAACAAGACCCAGACCAAACCCAGCAAGAAGAAACTTCAAAAACCCACCAAAAACAAGAGCTCCAAAGCCCTCCGACACATGCCCAGCCAGGCCTCGACCCTCGCGTCAGCCTCCGCCTCCCCGCGCCGCCGTCGCTCCGGCGCGCTTCTCTACGGACGACGCGCGATCGTTCGGATCCCGGGGTGGTGGGGAGGAGGAGGGAGCTCAAACTCGTCGCCGGCCAAGCTTGAAGGTCAAGCTCGAGCTCAAGCTGCGAGGGATGCCCGCGGTAGTCGTCCCGCCGGGGCGCGGGGAGAAGTACAGTAGCGCGATATCGATTGATTGATGAGATCCTCTGGATGCTGAGTCAGCATTCTTTTTTTTGTTGTTATCTTTATCTCCGTATGGCGTACGGAGTTAGTTTAGTACTTAGCTCTTGTTGTGTATGGAGGACGATCACTTTTTTTCTTTTCGATTCGTTTTCTTTATGCCTTGTTTTATTTTCATTTTTATTTTTTATTTTTTTAAGTGACTGTGATATGATACCACTCCCTACACTACTTCTGCAGCCCTCGGCGCGGTGGTAATGGGTAACAGTAATGTGTTCGTCTAATTCCCAATTGTGTGCTCAAAAGCGGCAGAGAAATAAAGAAATAAATATCCCGCTTTCGAGTAGATCGAGTAGAATGATAAATTAAGATATTCTTTCTTCACTGTTCACTGCGAGCTATGTTTCTTCTCTAAAAAGTAAACAGACAGACTCCGGCAGAGCAAGACCTTTTAAAACGGTGCGGTATGTACTGTAGAAGATGATATGATACCTTTGTGATACTGATAAAAAGAAAATACTACAGAATCAAAACTTCCATTCCAACGTAAATAGATACAAGCATCTGCTTGGATGAATTTAGATTATTAATTTATACATATATAGCACCTCCCCAACTATCTATGTACCTAGATACCTACCTGGCGTTACATTCTTGACTTGATGGTAATTTACGGTTACGGTTTACTATTATTAACCTGGACACTCTCGATCATCATCATCATCATATAATCACATCAGATGATATGACCCGAAATGAAATATCTCAGATAGCTGATTCGTTTGCTAGAATATTAGATGTAGATTACATTGCACAACACGACTGGATATCGACGCCATCCCCGCGTTTTTTCGCGTTAAAAAAATAAATATTACTTGACCACTTCGTCTTTTCGTGGACTTGTTTTTCTTGTTTTTTTTGTCTTCCCCATTCCATCCCGGTTCGTTCATCTTGCTCTGTGCAACTCCGTTTTGTTTCACCGTCGTTTTCCCTCTCAGTACAATCTCTTATGGGCCTACGACGTTGCGAGGTTCTCGGCATCAGAGATTGGTTTCGACCTGTCTTTCCGTGCTCGATAGGCCTGTCTGGCCTCATTCTTTGTCTTTCTTTGGTTGGACTGGGCTAGACTAGGCGCAGCTACCTAAATCTAAGCGCGGTCCTCCTCACCGACGCGGATCGCGCCCTCGTTGCCGATTCCTTGGGTCCAGAAGCCGTCGACGTAGAGGGTACTGTTGGTTCATCGTTAGTATCAACACTATCTCTTCCTCGTGGAGTGCATGGGGAATAGGTAAGTAGGTGAAGGGACAGCTTACATCGACGGGGAGCTGTCATGCGAGACCAGCAGCCAGTAGCCGAAGATGCCCTGGGTCAGGATGTCCAGGACCGCGAAGGCGACGATCTCGGTGTCGATGCTGACTCTGTGCGCGAGGGAGGATGTCGCGAGGATGCTGTAGACATCAGTCAGTTTCGACTCCATCCGGAGTATATGAAGTAGAGAGAGGAGACATACATCGGATACAGCGCAAAAACAACCAGCACAAACCCGCCAATGGACCCGAAGAACCTCCTCGTCTGCGAATCCTTCACGCTGGCCGCCCTCCGTCCATTGAACGCGATCTGGTGCACGACCGTCAGATACGAGAGGCAGGTGATCGTGAACCACACCCAGCGACGAGGATCATGTGCCGCGAACGTGCCAAAGATCCCGCCTACGAACATGAGCAGGTCCGCGAAGATGGCGATGACCAGGTGCGCGCCGTTCAGACCCGACAGGAGCGCCAGGTTGATCAGGATCAGCGGGGAGGTCAGCATCCAGTTGACATAGCGGATCCAATACACCTGGCGGAAGATGTCCTGGTGCGTGTCGGGCACGTGGCGGTGGGATTCGTGCAGGCGGATGTGGTTGTAGGTGATGCCGTCGCCGGTGGACATGGCGAGGTAGGTGATGAAGGAGATGGTGGTCACCAATGCCGTCAGCGTGTGAAACATGCGTTTTGGCTGGTTGCGCATCAGTTCGCATACTGTACAACTTCTAGAGATTTGGAGGATTTGGATAACATACCACTGGCACTCGGGCCGCCAGGATGTAGAAGATGAGCGAGGAAATCCCCATGAGCACCGTGACGACCCTGCGATTTTGTGAGTATACTGTACAGCGCTAGAAATCCTCCAACACAGCACAACTTACCATAATGTCCGCTTCCCAACAGCATGAGTGTCCTGGAAGATGGGCTCATTGCCAGGAATGACCGTGGGAATCGGGGCCACGGATGTAGAGGTAGGAATGGGAGGAGTGGGAGGCGTGACGTGACCAATCATCTTGCTGTTGTTTCATAAAAATCTCGAATGCTATACTTCGAACAAAATCCGCGAAGACAGCATCTCAATTAAAGGAGAGGAAACCTCAAGAGATATACCCATGGGGAAGAGCCCAGCGCGTGATCCATCATCTATGACGAAACGGACCGTATGCAGAACGATCCATTGTGTCTCCCAAGGGTCGTAAGGTCTGGAGAACAAGCGAAGGACGAGCCAGTCAGTGCCGTCACAAAGCCAGACTCAGCGCGCCACAGACATTTTTTGTCTGGTTGCGCGGTTTTCTTGAACTGGTCGTCTTGACGAGAGCATTGCGTCCCTGCGTCATCCTGACTTCGATGACCCCGTTAGCGAGAGCTCGGATGTCCCAATCGGGAGCTTACCGTACTGGATGAAATGTGGAGCGCCAGGCGAGGAAGACGCGAGCGGAAACAATACGCATTTCGAACAGAACAGCTGTAAAATAAGAGGATCGAGATTTCATGGAGGATCAGACGTCGCTGGCCCTTCTGGGCTGATAGTCGGCGGAGAAAAAGCGGGCCGTGGGCGGTTTCTATGTCCCAGATCGATGAGGATGAACATACCCATTGTCAGCCAGCCACAACCACACATGTTTTCCACATCACAGATCGGCAAGGAACGGATCACAGAGTCCAGCATCGATCTACATTTAATTGAATAAGCAAAAGAAAAACACATGAGTGGTATATGTAAAATCTAAAAATACACTCTACATCATATAGACATATGCAAGACATTATCCATGCATGCATCATGAACGGGTATCCTACGCGCTCGCTTCGGAGCTAGGGGCTGCAGATGCAGCTTCATCCGGAGCTCGAACGACCTCATCACATCGCTGGCAGAGCACGTCCGCGCTGGGCTCGGGCTTGGGCACCGCATACCGCCAGCAACGCGGGCACTTGGAGTGCTGCGGCGCGTAGACGTGTGCCGTTCCCTTTCTTCCATCAGGCAGCTCAAACTCCTCCGCGTAGCTCCATTCCGCCTGCGCGATTTCAGCTGGGACGGGCTCTCCCTTGCCGCTAAGAGTCACGGAGGAGACGACGAAAAGGTCTGGCAGTTCGGACAGGTACCGGTGGAAAACAGAGTCAGCGATAGAGCTCTCGGGGAGAGCAAGGTGGACAAATGACTGCAGAGACGAGCCCATCTGCTTTTTGGACCGGGCAAGCTCCTGCACCGTCTTGATGGCCGAGTTGGCCGCCATCAGCTCGGGGAATTCCTTCTCAAGAGCGGGATCGTGCCATTCGGATGGGGGAGCGGCCACAATGCGTCTCAGCGGATGTTCGCACTGCGACTTGATCGCCTCAGGGGTGTGTTCCCACGACTCCTCAACGAGCAATGGAGTGAGGGGACCAAGGACCGTCTGGAAATGCTGGTAGATATGGAAGAGGGTCGTTTGCGCAGCGCGCCTGCTCGGGCTATCCTCCGCCTCCGTGTAAAGCCGGTCCTTGACGGTCTCCATGTAGAACGCGGAGAATTCCATGTTAACCCAGCGGTTGATTGCATTGACGGCTCTGTAAAACTCGAAATTCTCATACGCGTCCCGGCAGGCGTGGGTCAGGTTGGAGAGATGCATCAGTGCAATACGGTCAATCTTGTGCAATTCCTGGTACGGACGGAGCTTGTTGAGATCGAAGTCTCCCAGAGCACCCAACAAAAGCTTGAAGGTCACTCGGTATTTGTTCAAACTGGTGTTGACCGTCTGGAGGACCTGCTGCCCGATCACCACATCCCGAGTATAATCGCTGCTCGCGACCCACATGCGGAGGGCGTCGGGCCCCAGACCGTCGTAGACTGGCCCGCTAGATTGCGCTTGCTTCTTGCCCTTGCCCTTCTTCTGCTTGAGAGGAGGAAGGAGAGTACCATCCATAATGGAGTTCGGGTGCACCACGTTGCCGATGGACTTGCTCATCTTGCGGCCGTCCTGGTCGAGGGTAAAGCCGTGAGTAATGAGGTGCTTAAACGGGGCCTTGGGAGTAGTCTTCCCTGACACGAGCTGATGAGCGACGAAAGTGAGCAGTCCGGACTGGAACCATCCTCTGTGCTGGTCACTTCCCTCAATATAGACATCTGCAGGGTGGTTGTCTTCACGGCCGGTCCTATCAAGCTGGGTCCAGCTCGTGCCACTGTCAAACCAGACATCCATGGTGTCGGTTCCGCGCCTGTAGCCAGGGCCTGCATCATCTCGCAGAGACGGCGGTACCCAAGCCGGGTCATCCAGATCGTCCGTCCACCAAGCGTCGATGCCACGTTCTTCGATAACCTTCATGATATGCGACACGCTCTCCTTGGTCAAGACAGCATCACCCGTACCCTTGTGATAAAGAGCAGGGATCGGGACACCCCAGGCACGTTGACGGGATATGCACCACTCGCTCCGGTTCTTCACGAAGTTCTCCAAGCGTACTCTGCCAGAAGAGGGAATGAAATTAACATCTTCCAAGGCGCGAACTGCGGCATCCCGGATATCTCCAACATCAGCGAACCACTGCTCCGTTGCCCGAATGATGATAGGCTGCTTGGACCGCCAGTCGTAGGGGTACTTGTGCTCGTAGCGATGCTTAGCGAGCAGCTGGCCCTGAGATTCGACGTATTCAAGGATGGCAGCATTGCCTTCACCCAGCACCATTTTCCCGCTCAATCTTGCTGGGTCGCTTGGCATAGCCTTCTCCGTGAATTTGCCCTCGTTATCAACTGGAGCGAATGCCGGGATGCCGTGAGCCAGACAGACTTCGTAATCCTCCATACCATGACCAGGAGCACAGTGAACAAGACCAGAACCGGACTCGGCGGTGACGAACTCTGCACTGATCAGCGGCTGCACTTTCGCGTCGGGTCCCTTGAAGAGAGGTCGATACGTCGTCTCGCCTTGCAACTCGGAGCCACGAATGGAGGGAACCAGCACGGACAGATCATCATTCAACATCTGTTGAAGATACTCCAACCGAGACTTTGCAATCAGAAGCTGACCATGGTTCTGGGACTGGACGACGGTGTACTCGAGCGATTCGTTGACCGAGATGGCGGCGTTGGCAGGCAGCGTCCAAGGAGTAGTAGTCCAGATCACAGCACTGAGATTGTTCACATCTACCAAAGGATTGTCCCTCAATTTCTGAGGCAGCGTAACCAAAGGGAACCTGACGAGCGTAGCCGTAGACACATGATCATCCTTATATTCCAATTCCGCCTCCGCAAGCGCAGTACCCGTAGAAGGCGACCAGTACACAGGTTTGAACCTCCGGTAGATCAGGCCCCTGTCGACCATCTCCCGGAACACGCCCAATTGCTTCATCTCAAACTCCTTGTTCATCGTCTTGTAATGGCGCTCCCAATCGCCCATGATCCCCCAGCCGCGGAATCCCTTCATCTGCTCCACGACCGTCTTCTCCGCCAGCTGCCGCGCAGCTTTCCGTATCGCGGCGGCACCAGCCGTCGTCCCTTTCACCGCACCCAGCTCCTGCTGCCCCTGCAGCGCCTTGAGCTCAATGGGCAGCCCATGGCAGTCCCACCCGGGCACGTAGTCCACCCTCTTGCCCAGTCCCAGCTGCACCCGGCAGATGATGTCCTTGAGGATCTTGTTCAGCGCGTGGCCGATGTGCAGGTCGCCGTTCGCATAGGGGGGTCCATCGTGCAGGACGAACGTCTGGTCCGCGGGCCTGGCGCGCCGCTGCCAGGTGTAGAGGTCGTCAGTGCATCGCTGCAGGTATTTCGCCTGATCGGCCGGGGACACACGCGGGGGGAACGTCGACTTGGGGAGCTTGAGCGTCGACGACCACGACCGAGCGAGCGACTGCGGCAGTTCCGGCATGCTACTGCTGCAGCATATCCTGCCCTTTATTTTGAGCTTGCTCGAAGTTGGGGGAGAGTTCGAGTTGCAGACGTCGGTCTCTTGATTGTAAAGTTCTCTGAGCCGCCGAGAAATATATATCGGAGCCAGACCATTACCCGCCGTTACTTATGATACGCTGGAAATATGCGCGGGAAACCGTATATTTGGTAACATTACAGAAATAAATTACACCACTCGATGAGTCTGAACAACATCAATTTGGATTACTACAGCGCGCTGCATAGAGGTATATATGTCTGGTTAGTTATCCCCAAAATCCATGGTTACGAAAACTCCAATCGATCAAGCTCGAGAACAATCAGTAAATCGTCAAGCAGCTCACCGCACCGTTCTTCAATACTTCAAACAGCAGTCCGGGAAATCCGAATAACTCCGTGTTGCCCAATCCTTGACCTCCTTCTTGGCCAGCAGATCCAGATCGATGCTTGCCTCCAGTGCTCTCCTCCCAGTCGCCTAGGAACTCCACACTGCTCTCCGGGCTCTCTCCCCAACCTCTGTTGAGCACCATGCCACGCTGCAGAGCTCTCTCTTCAGCGCCGTTGGAGTAGGAACCTTTCCAAAGCTCTTTGAGTCGACTGGAGATAACCTCATATGGGGTTTCGGAGGTCAAGGAATCGTCTGTAGAATCCAAGTGGATAGTCCACCGGCTCCGTCGATGGCGGTTGAAGGGATATGACCCCGGCACATTGCCGTGTAAGATGATCTTCGTTACGGTCAACTGAGAAGAAGATGCTGGAGGCGAAGGATCTGGCAGATCAGAGCCTGGGAAGGCTGGCCCCGGTGTGGTAGGGTAAGAGATGAAAGCGTCAAAACCATGATGGAAATAGTTGAAAAAGCATTCTGCTGCCAGTTTCGAAGGGTCAACAGCTGCGGCTGGGGATATCTCTTCGTCGTCTGAATCATCGGTAATACTGTTACTCGAAGAGTGATCGGTATCGGTGCTGTCGACGCCTCGACTCGGGGATGGACTCATTTCGCGAGCGGTCACACCGCCGGCGGCAGCACCATGGATCATTATTCTTCGATCGTTCTTACGGTATATAGCGTCTGGCGGTCCAAGTTCTGCGACCAGGTCCTGCGGAGTGGTTTCGGAGAGGGTGATCCAGAACGGCGGACTGCCCCTTCGAATAAATTCGATCTTACCAGCACCGTGGATTTTGACTTCCTCTATCTCATCTGAAGCAGATTCCTTGGTCTTCCCGATCAAGGCCGGGGAACGGGGATACTGTGGTTGCTGTGTGAACATTTTAGAACGTACCTCAGGCCAGGAGGCACCCTGGAAAATCGCCATCGAGGTCGCTGGAGAAGCAGCTGACGAGGACATCAACGCTACAAAGTCACACTGCTCCGACCAGGCAGAGCTTTGTAGGGGGAAGGAGAAGGCAACCCCAGGGTACGACAGCACGTATGTCCCATACGGTGAATGCGCAGCAGGCGGGATGTACTCTCCCGGATACGATGGCCCAAACAGTCGATTATAGACGTGACGGAAACTGGGGCCCGATTGGGAGGTCTGGGGCTCACCCGGCTTCAGGCCCTTGACCACTTCCAGGTTCTTGTAAGTAAGAATGATCCTAGAGAAGTCGAGTACTTCGATCAGGCGGAGTCTCTGGTCAGGGCCATCGAACCGCAGGCGGAGACCATTGGCAGGAAGCTGTACAATGACGGGTTGATACAGAGGCTCCGTCGGGGAGTATGCGACATCGATCGCGGGGTAGGTCTGGGGATGCGCCTTAAGACGGGTGAGGACATTGTGGAGCGACATGCCAAGGGCTGTCCAGGCAGTCAGTCTCGACCTCACATAGAATACCAGACAGGGAGAGAGTGGACGTGCTTAAGAATCCAAGCCCCTTGCCGGGGAAGATCTGGGCGGCCGAAGCTCTGGAGGTCGCCATCGCTTCAGGCTACCTTGTCATGACCGGCGGATGAGAAGCTGACAGGAATTTCTGCACTGCTGGCAGAAAGATGCAGTGCAGTACAGCGCAGCGATGAAATCCCTCGTCTGGAGGGTCCAGAGAGAGACGAGATCGTCGATCTGGCGACGTCGCTGACGCTCTATATATCAGGTCGATGCGGTCTGGACAGCCGACCGCATCATGTGAGACCCGCGTCACGGGAGCTGGGGCTGGCCCGAGGCACGTGCGCGGGGACGCTTTGTTTACCTTTTGCCGTGTTGATCGCCAAAACAAGCCGGCCCTTGCATCTTGTACTGACCTCCACACCTGCAGCGTCACCGCGCGTCAGTTCATCGAAGCGCGTTTTCTGACTCCTGTCTGAACTGCAAGAAGGAGTCACGAGCATTCCTTATTCTAGGACAGATCCCCTTTTTTTCAGCCATCCGGTCGCATCATGGCTGGCCCGCAAAGGCCCGCCTCCGGGATGGCGACGAGGAGAACCGCGATGCGTCCGCCTACACGACGAGCAGCTGCCATGTCAGATCGGTCGCACTCTCCAGCAGATGCCATGAAGCCCAGTACCGCAAGCGGACGCGCTCTGAGATCACCCAGCGAGCAATCCACCGCTGGCGCGAAGAGAAAGGAGAGAGATTTCGACCATGAGACGAGCGCGGACACCAACATCCATGTCGTTGTGCGCTGTCGAGGGAGGACTGAGCGTGAGGTGCAAGAGAATAGTGGCGTGGTTGTTGCGACAGAAGGCGTAAAAGGGAAGAGCGTGGAGCTGTCCATGGGTCCCAATGCACTGGGCAACAAGACCTACACCTTCGACAAAGTTTTTTCGCCGGCGGCTGATCAGGCGATTATTTACGAGGATGTTGTGATTCCCATATTGAATGAGGTATGCAATCAGGGAGATATTCCGTAAGTTTCGTACTGATCAAGGATTCAGATGCTCTCGGGCTACAACTGCACCATCTTTGCATACGGGCAAACGGGAACGGGAAAGACTTATACCATGTCCGGAGATATGGACGACACTTTGGGCATCCTGTCCGACAACGCAGGAATCATCCCTCGCGTGCTCTACTCCCTGTTCCACAAGCTCGAGGAAACAGAGAGCACCGTGAAATGCTCTTTCATTGAGCTGTACAACGAAGAATTGAGGGACCTGCTCTCCCCGGAGGAGAATACCAAGTTGAAGATCTTCGACAATGAGGGCAAGAAAGGCCACAATGGCAGCACATTGGTTCAGGGAATGGAGGAATCTCATATTGCTTCCGCGTCTGCTGGTATCAGACTTCTTCAACAGGGCAGCCACAGGCGCCAGGTTGCTGCCACCAAGTGCAATGACCTGAGTTCTCGAAGCCACACAGTCTTCACTATCACTGTATATATTAAGCGAACTACGGAGGGGGGCGAGGAGTACATCAGTTCCGGCAAGCTGAACTTGGTCGACCTGGCAGGCAGCGAGAATATCCAGCGAAGTGGAGCGGAGAATAAGCGAGCTGCGGAGGCTGGCTTGATCAACAAGAGTCTGCTCACGTTGGGACGAGTGATCAATGCCCTTGTCGACAAAAGCCCACACATTCCATACAGGTCAGTCCAAGTGTCCCACACGCTAATGACAAGACGTTCACTGACTGTAACAGGGAATCGAAGCTTACTCGGTTGCTCCAAGACTCCTTGGGAGGTCATACAAAGACGTGCATCATTGCTACAGTGTCGACGTCGAGGAGCAACCTGGAGGAGACGATATCCACTCTGGACTACGCGTTCAGAGCGAAGAACATCCGCAACAAACCGCAAATCAACTCCACAATGTCAAAGAAAACTCTCCTTCGGGAATTCACTGCTGAAATCGAGAAGCTCAAAAGTGAGCTTATTGCCACGAGACATCGGAATGGTGTCTACATGACGGCTGAGGCGTATGAAGAAATGACCGTGGAGAGTGAATCCCGACGCATCGTTAGCGAAGAGCAAAGAGCAAAGATAGAAACCATGGAGGCTAGTCTTCGTAACAAGGTTCAAGAGCTCTTCACATTAACGAGCAATTTCAACAACCTGAAGAAGGACCACGAAGAAACACGGGCCGCTCTGAATGAGACCAACGATGTACTCGAAAAGACGGAGATCGTGTTGAGAGACACCAAGCGCAACCTGGCAGAAGAAGAGATGCTACGGAAGGCCCACCAGGAGACCGAGGAGAAGCTGCGTGACGTTGGTACAGGCCTAATCTCCACGTTGGACAAGACAGTCAAAGATGTGGACGGTCTTCACTCCAAGCTGCGTCGTAGATCAGACCTCCACAGGATTAATCGTGAAACGTGGGAGGCCTCAACGTCTGAGGTTGTTGATGTCACGACGCTGGTTGACGCCAGGATGGAAGCATTCCAGTCGCAGCATTCAAGCCTGCTTGCAGATTTCTCCAACAAAATAAGCCAATTCGTGACCACGGAGCTAAGCAACGTCAGTTCCAGTCAGTCGCAATTGGACGAATTCAGATCCTTGTTCGACCAGGCGGAGTCAGAGATAAAGGCCCAAACTTCCAGTGCCCATGATGAGATGAACAACGTCCTTGAGGAGATTAAGGTCTTGCGCGAAGATGTAAAGGAGAAAGTGGGCGAAGGCCTTGATGGACTGTCAGCCGCAGCGGCCCGGATATCCGAGGAGGTTATCGGTGAATTAACCGAATTCCACACTCAGGTAAGCCCCCCAAAGCATTCTAGCGCTATTGTCTGCTGACAGAACCAGCTCCATACTTCTTACAGCGCCCTCGGTAGAGATCTCAAGGCGATGTTTGAAAACATGGTCCAGCATCTGGAGGAGCAGAAGGCTGAAGCCAATGCCTTGCGACAGCAGTTGCAGATAGCAAACCAGCAGGCCATGGAAGCCAATCAACGGGCCTCCTCCCAGCTGCAGCATACTCTGGAAGAAGAGCGTGAGAATGCTGAAGCCGATCGTAATAACCTTTTGTCGCAGATCAAGCTGCTCTTGGAGGAATCTGGCCAGAAGCAGGCAGATCGGTTGAAGGGCAAGGTTGACGGCATAAGGTCAGATATGGCGTCTTCTAGTCAATCGCTTGAGCAGGCAAACGCTACATATGGAGAACGAATGGATGAGTGGATGCGCAAGGAGGATGCTTTTGTCGATGAGGTCACTAGCTCCAGGGATGCTCTGAAGACCAAGATGCAAGACGACTGGACGGTAAGATTGAACTCCTGGGAATTTGAGAATGTGCTAATAGTGTTAGACGTTCGACGAGCGTAATGCTTCAATTCAAAAGGCGACCGAATCAATTCATGAGGAGACCGTGCGGATTGTGGATGCTCAGATGAAGGACATGGCTACGCAGATGGAGGTGCTCGATGACTTCGTCACGAAAGCCCGTTCTCAGAACGGGCGCTACCTTGAAGCTCATCTGGAGAACCTCAACGATCTTGCAAGCAATGTCCGTGAATCATACTCGAGTCTCCATGATCACTTCACTGGTTTCGGTGATCGCGTACGTGGATTCCATGAAGATGCCATCACGCAGAAGGATACTGTGCAAGAGTCGATTGCTCCTCTATCGGAACAAGTCCGCAAACCGCTCACGGAGCTCCAAGCCAACATACGAAACGCGCCACTCACCGAGTATACGGCCACGGGTGAGACCCCGCCAAAGAGGAAATACGAGTATCCGACGACGCTACCGCGGACGGAAGCCCATGAAACATTGATCAAAAAAATGAGGAAGCTGAACGACCCTGCAGCGTCGCCGTTTGGTGGGGAGGACTTTATGGCTCCCATACCGGGCCCTGTATTGGGCTCCCCATCCAAGCGCTCGCCAATAAAGGGTTCTCCATCAAAGACTCGGGTATATAATGATGCTGAGGACGAGGTAGGGACTCTCCCTCCTCCCACATCCACGGCTACCTCAGCCAACATTGGACTTAGGGAGGTCGATATAAACGTCGCCGTGAAACCGCTTGCGTCTAGCACAAGCTCAGACAGCTCAAAGGCCGATCTTGAAAAGGACATCCCGACTGCAAAGGACGACACTGCCCCACCACTCTCGAAGAAACAGCTCCCTGCCTCTGTGGCTGCGGAGAGTAAGCTGCCACAGAAGACTATCACTAGAAAGATGGCCGGAATGACAGAAGGAAGGGAAAATGTCCCGCCGCCAAGTGGGATGATGACTGGACGGAGGACAAGGAGTGGTAGGCTTTCTGGTTGATTTTTTGTGAGTTTCATGATTTTCGCTTGTTTGCATTTGGCTGCATTCTTAGCTTTTGTTCTTTTCATGGATTGACAAAAGATACCCTCGCTTGTTCAAGTTACTTTTCTGGGTTCTGGGACCGGTCTGGTCTCTTTTGTCTTTTGTTCTTATCTTTTTTTTTAGCTTGTGCTTGGTTTTTAGAGTGACCAGGTCATGCTGGCTTTTTGTGGGAATGGAATGGACTGGGGAAATTGGTCATCCTGGTATCTACCTTTTCTTTTTGTTTCTTTCGAGGCAACCCCCATTCTTTATGAGATACCTCTTCTTTTCTTTATCTTTACCCCTTTTTGTTTTGTATGTTTTCTGGAGATTGTTGGGGATAGAAATACTGGGAGGAGGCGTTCTTGCTTCAGTCGGTTTTAGTTGCAGGTTCCTACGCAATCTTATCGATTTTTCGAAGTTCATCCCTTAGATTGTATTGCATGGTAGTATTGGTGGATGCTTCTAGAGTCATCAGTATGATAATAATCAATCAGGTGAAAGATTTCAACTACTGATGGGAATGTGTTGACATATATAGGCTACGTTGACTCTTGTTAAGGCAGTAATGTGCGAAGAAAGGATCTTGCAAATGCCTATCAGGAAGTAGACATATATAATCTACCTGGGTAGTAGTAGTTGTCTGCTCAGGGTCTTCCTGAACTAATTATTTCTCTGTTTATGTAATTTTTTATTTTCTCTTCTCTTCTACTTCAAGCGTAAGATGTCTAGATGTTTATTTAGGCGGGATCTAGGCTCCAACGATGATCGTGAGGTGGTTCCCCGAGGGTAGGTAGGGGTGGAGGATTGTCGCATTCAACAAAATGTTGGTTACTATCTAATTTTTGTCTGTTTTCTGGTAACATAAATATGTACGTATATCGATATCGATATGGAGAGAGAGTGTGTGAGCTGTGGTCTGATCTGGGATTCCCGGTTTAATAATTATTACAGTACAGTAAGTGATCGATTAATGGATTTCACGCTCCCTCTCTCTGCGTAGTCTCGTCTTCATGTTCATCGGGACCGGTCGTCGCCTGACCGCCCTCCTCCTGCTCGTAATGCGTGTCAGTCTGTTCCATTCCCACTTCATCGGGACCAACATCCTCCGCTTCCATTCGTTGTTGTCGTTCCGCTCCAGCTGCGGTCTCCGCACCTTCTTCTCTCTCCCTTGTTTCTGGTTCCCGTTCTCCTGCTGGTACGTGTCCGCCAACCTCGATGACCCGTCTCAGCTCATCCATCCGCCTCTCGAACTGCTCCATCATCTCCTCGAGCGTCTGGCCGTCCCTGTCTCTGACAATCTTGTCCCGCGGAAGACCGGCCGTGCCTTTTATCTTGAGCATCAGGCTGCCGCTGCCCGGATGTTCGCCGTTTGTGGTGCTGTTCTCAAATGTTGGGGCGGGAGTTAGCTGCGTGTCGAGGACTTGCCAGGATGGGGTGAGGCTGTGCGCGGAGGTGATGGTGAATGGTAAAGAAGGTGGATATGTTTGTGGCTGGTTTGGTTGGTGATGTTGGGCGACCGGGGATGTGGACAGGGAGGTAGTTCCGCCGGGTGCGGCAGTCGCAGGTGCAGTAGATGTATCTGCCCCTTGCGGCTCCGGGTTGGACGGCTCCATATCTAGGATAATGTAATGCTCCCGCACCCCAGGGATTGGGGGTGGTAGGGAGGAGGTCTTCCTCGGGCCGGATTGCCGTCCTTCCAGCTCATCCTCTTCTCCGTATGGCTCTTCATCTTGCTGCTCAACAGCAGCTTGGCGCCATCGCGATGTCCCTTTTCCTGTCGGTGGAGATGTGCCATGATCCGCTTCTAGAGCTCGCAGGGCTGCCTCTGTCACCAGATCCGTGTCGTCGTCAGAGAATATGTAGTGCACAGTCGGGTGGTGGTAATCGGAGGAGTTGGCGTCTTCGATCAGGGTGAAGAATGGCCGGAATTGCGGATGGGGCGATGATTCTAGGCTCTGGCGCCGTTCAGCATGATCGTGCGGAGTAAATCCCTCCTCAGTCTGCTGCTGCCCATGGAATTGCTGCTGGTCTTGGGTAGTGTCGTATTGCTCGCGTTGCTGCTGGTGGGTCGAGGCTCGTCCGATGGCCCATGGGCGGGAAGGCTGGGCCCCTGCGTTTCCTCGGGATGATTGCTTGGACGGGGAGGAGGACAGGGGAGATGGGGTATGTTTGGGAAAAGACATCTCCAATGTGGCTGGGCTACATGATTGTGGTGGATTGCGACGTGGGGAGAGGTGATCGCTAGCTAGCGTACAGCTGCTGTCCGGGGCTGGAGATGGAGAGGAGACGAGGCGGCGTTATCGATAGCGTCAGGTGATCGGCTCGTGATCGGCTGGTGACCGGCGCCGCAGTCGAGCTTTGAAGGCATTTTGATGCGAGTTTTCAGACGATATGTGAACTATTTACAACGAAAAATGCTGTCGATTGAGATGGATATCGTATGTATATGTCTGTCTGCAGTACCCCTCCCCATGCGCTTGTGGAATTTCGGGGTAAAGGACTTATTCATCGCCCTGCTTCCATTCGAATTCTGCGATAGTTAGCTGCAGCAACAGGAAAAGTCGCAGATGAGCATACTCTGTCTGCACATAGGGCAGAGTCCCTTGGAAGACTCTTGCTGGATCCAGGTCAGGAGGCAGTGCTGTTCGAAGAGAAAAAGTCAGTATCTGGCTATCGCAAAGTGAGCTCCACTATCGCACCATATGAAACGAATGGCCGCATTTTCCCATCACTAAACAGAAAAATTTTCTCAGTCAGTTTCCGGATCTTCGAAAGAGTGCGATACGTGAAACGGTAGACATACACAGAGAGCAATCATCTCCAGGGAACTTGCAAGTGGGACAGGTGCCGTCGAACTGGACGCGACAGATACCGCACACCTCGTCTTCAGGCATGTCCCAACGCCAGGAGGCAACAGCGTTCCATTCCTTGATGGTAACCTTCATAATTGTTAGAAGAAATCGGAGAGGAAATTGGTGGTGGGAAGTGAGGAGCAGTATCAGGAGTGGTGTAGGATTATAGACTGTAGATGGTCTCTAGCGCTGGTTGTTTACATGCTCTGCCTCCGGTGCGGGCCATCGCCTTCACACGGGTCCCGAACTTCACTCCGCATCTCTGTATCTCCCCACCATAACGTCGCGTGCTTCATAACTATCGCTTACTCAGCTGCGCAGCTTCTGCTCGATATGAAGTAATTGTTTTGTGAAAACAATCTCTTTCCAACAATGGTTCTCGTCGCACTTCGTACTACCTTCGCGTCGCCTACTAGGCTGGTGCGCCGTACCATGTCTTCCCCTCACGCACTGCCCCAGCGCCCGCAGCAGCGCCAGTTCTCCCTTTCTTCCTACATTGTTACCCCCAAAGAGCTCCACGAGGCGCTGAAGAAAAGTCCGCCTACTAAGATCTCTACTTCTCCTCGTGTCATTCCTCTATGCGCTGCCTGGTTTATGCCCAATGACCCTGAGGGCCGCAAGGGGATCGATGTCTTCCGCAAGAGTCGCATCCCACAGGCACGTTTCTTTGACATCGATGCTGTCAAGGACCATGAGTCCCCTTATCCACACATGCTGCCCACTGCAGAGACGTTCGCAGAGGCAATGAGCGATCTGGGCATCCGCAGAGATGACGCGATCGTGGTTTACGATACAGAGGAGCTGGGCATCTTCAGTGCGCCCCGCGTGGGCTGGACTCTGCGGGTCTTTGGACACCCCAATGTGCACATTTTGAACAACCACAGGTTATGGGTCCGCGAGGGATATCCCACGGAGTCTGGAGAGCCCGCACCGGTCGAGAAGTCGAATTACCCTGTTCCGGCGTATGACACTGACCTTGTGGTCCGTTTCCCGGAGATGAAGGAGATTGCCAAGGACTACGGAAAGGAGGGATCAGAGGGCATAGAGATCTTGGATGCGAGATCCTACGGCCGCTGGGCCGGTACGGAGAACGAACCGCGCCCTGGCTTGTCGTCTGGACATATGCCTGGTTCCAAGAGCATGCCGTTCCAAGAACTACTTGATCCTGAGACCAAGACCCTTCTTCCAGGACCCGAGCTGCGGAAGATCTTCGAGGCGAAAGGAGTCGATCCGGCGAAGACCATCATCAGCTCATGTGGCACGGGCGTGACCGCTGCCATTATCGAGACGGCGTTGGGCGAGGCGGACTACGGGGAAACCCGGGAGAGGAGACTTTACGATGGAAGCTGGACGTAAGTATAACCATCTTGATGCCATCTACCCGGGGTCGTCGCTAACTGCTGGCAGTGAGTGGGCGCAGCGTGTGTCTGAGGACAGCGGCCTGATCAGGAAGACGACGACCTAGCCTTGCAGGTGGATAGTCGGCTGTGACGCAGTGGCAACGGGTTGATGGGAGCATGTATGTCTGATGGCCTGATATGATTATGTTTTCCTTGACTTTGTAGCCTTGTTCCATGTCTCTTTAGGGCGTATTTTTCCCTTTATGATAGCAAGTTCTTTGGGCGTTTTGAAAAAGGTTCCATGTAGCACAGGGTCCCCGGACGGTTTCGGACACGAAAAAAAACGGTCAACTATGAAATATTATCCATGGACAGCAGCCGGGTGCGTTCTAAAAAGGACGTAGTAAAGAAAGGACAAAGCCACAGGGTGCTCCGAGGGCTTAGTCAGGGACGAGGCCAGCCTCGCTTCGTCCCGCGGCGTTGCGGCGATCCGCCGTCTCGTTCGTCTCCCCGTCATCCACCGCGACGGCGCATTCATCACCTCTCCACCATTGTTGATTCACCGTCCGTCTATTGTCTGCCAGCCCCGGAGACAGTCGAAGATGCTGCAGACCAATAGCCCCAGTGAATCCATCTTCGATCGTGAGCACGCCCTTCCTTCCAGCCCTCCCAGCTCCTCGAACTTCCGCTGCTGAACCACCCCCCCACATTCCCATCTGCGCCTGCGTCTACCAACCTCGCCCTGTAGCGCTGGCATCTGCTGACGTCTCCTGCGCTTCAGTTGCGGCTGTCAACACCTGGTGTTCTCCGGTATAGTGCAGGTCTTTAGCCCAGCTGACGCTCTTTTGACTTGACCTTGTTCCCCTGTGGAAAACCTTCTACCATGGCGACCGGACGCAAGGTCTTCCACTGCGCCGTGGATGACACGGCCCTAACAACGAACATCAGTGAAATCAAGAAGTGGACTTCCAACGGTGCAATTTCTCTCATCGTTCCTCTTTACAGTAAGTCTTATCTACCTGCTGTGCGCTTCTACCTGGCGACCGCTGACCGGGCTATCCGTCAGCCCTCGAACGTCTCCATGCGCTGAAGAGAGCCGGATCTCAAGTCGCCATCAATTCCCGCGAGGCCGTCCGCTTTCTCGACCGTGTTACCTCCGGAAAGGACAGCATCCCAGCTGATCGCGTCGTTCTGCAGGGGCCCATGGAGCAGTACGAGACTTGGGCGGAGGCGGAGAAATTCTTCCTTCCGGAATTTGAGGAGGAAGCTGAGGCAGTTGAGGCGATCACTGAAGACAGATCTCAGATCGAGCCGCAAAAGCCCGTGGGGAGGATTAAAGAAATCAAGGACGACGCTTCTTCCAGCGATCTCTCGCAGATGCTCCTGAACAAGCTGAACTTCAAGAAGGAACCTGATGCGGCTTCGATTACGTCTACTGGAACCCACAGTGCTGCTGCGTCGCGGTCTTCCTCTAGGAGCTCTCGCACCAGCCCTGAATGCGTGGCTGCTCAGTTGACGTCCGACGAGGTCCCCGCGGGGACCACGGCTGGACAGGTAAACGGCGTCCAGCGTTCCTCTACCGTCCCCACGGTCCCTATGGCGCTTCGGCCCCTGCTGAGTGCACTTCTATGGCGCCTGCACAGCGGCCCCGATGCTTCCAACCCCGCAAAGGCCTGCATCCTCGTTACCAACGACCGTACTACGCAATCCTGGGCCCAGAAGTTCGGCATCGCTACCAAGAACATCCACCAGCTGCGTACCGCCATCCAGTACGAGGAGAAAGAGTACAAGAACCGCTGCAAGTATGTCGAAAAGACCCAGGCGGCCGAACCGAAGCCTCTGCTTTCCTACGAGAACGACAGCGACGAGGATGAGCTGGTGTTTGTCCCGCGGGGCCGTGGCAAGGGAACCACTACCCGGGGCGGCAATGCCCGTGGCGGCAATAACCGCAAGCCTGCCATGAAGAACACTATCCCGGCCCCAGAGACGACGATCGAGATCCCATCCCAGCCCATTGACCCGGATTCGTTTAGTCGCAACCTCCGCGTCGTCAAGCAGCCCACCGTGGACCTGAGCTCCCAGGCGGGTGCTGCGCGAGGCCTTGCAGGAGCCTCCCGCCGCTACTCTGGCGGTCGTCGTGGAGCTCCTCGTGGCCCATCCCACGGTAGCAGCCGTGGCCGTGGTAAGCTGTGGGTTCCTTGATCGAGACGGAGGTTCCATTGACCCGGTCGGATCAATGGACGGATTTTTGAACTTTTTCTCTCTACATAAGCAGTCACCGAACCCGCCTTGCCCGGATGTCAGCACAGTCGGACTACTTTTGTTAAGGCCAGTGGCATGATGGTTGAAGCCGATGGGTCGTTTTGACTGGTTGCATGGATGCGGATGGCCGTCGACTCAGGCATGGCTAGACCACTGCCCATTATCTCTCAGCTCAGTTCGTGGAGGATACCATGGATGAGATGGGACGATAGCTAGACTGGAGTGTCGACGCGGGAATCCCATGGTCGCTCTCTGCCTTTTTACTTTCGAGTTAGGGCTGTCCTGTTTGCCGTTTCACTTGCACGTGGAACAAGCAGATGTGGACAGCGGCACTGGGGCATGTTCTATTAGACTACTAGCAGGCTGGGAGGCTGCTCCGGTGCCAACACCTAGCTTTCAGCAGACATACTTTGCAGTTGCAAAAAATACACGCGGAAAAACTAGAGGAAGACCGCATCCAGACTGTTAAGCGGTCGAGAGGGAGTTGGTGAGATGCATCAGCTTGTTTATGCCTGTCTATTTCCTTTGCGAGAGGGGGGTGATTTGTTTGAATACATCTTGTTTACAGTGGAGAAAGCACCAAACCAGTTGACCAGAAGTATGTAGGTAGCCTAGGAATTTAGTCTCAGCTAAATCCTGTCTGTTGACACCATCACCCTGTGCAAAAAAACGTGCTGTGCTGTACTGGCCTGTCAGCGTCATCCACATAGTAGAGCTGGCTGCAAGCGGCGTTGCCCCGCCCGACCCGCGCATCAACAAAGTCTCGCCCTCCGCATCACATCACTTGACCTTGCTCCCTCATCATCCGCTCCATCGCTTCTCACGCGCCTCACTCTCTCCTTGAGGTGGCTGACTTCATTGACTTTCGTATAAATTACGCTACAGCTCTCAGCATTTATCCATACGCTCAATCCACTTCCCCTCCTAGAATTCCAAGCTACTCCATAGCTACATACAGCTTCCAGATTGTATACACCGCCAGAATGGTCCACCCCGACGTCGACGAGACCCCCCTCACTGCGTCTCCCATCGAGCGCCGTAACTCCCTGGAGAAGCACCTCCAGTCCCGTCCAGACCAGCAGGATCTGAAGGATCGTCACATCCTGCTCAATACCAATGTTGCTCCGTATGTTGCTGTTGCAGTTTACCCTGCTCTTCCGTTCAGACTTCCGCAGCTTGGATCATGGCGTTTCGTGGTGAATCAAGTATCTGGATGGGATCAGAGACTAACGGACGAGGTTTATATAGCTCCCTCCAGGCCGCACGCCAGGAACTCGCTCGCCAGCGGATTACGGACAGCTTGAAGAGGAGCCTCGAGCGGAGGCCCGAACGGGAGGAGCTTGTTGAGCGTGCGTCCCTTCCCCTCCTCTCTCCACGTTCCCAACAACTCTACAAGCTATACTACACCATAATCATTTACAATTGGCATGAATTGACAGGATATGGGATTGCATATAGGAAACATCCTTCCCGCCGTCAACGCCGCTCCCGCGCTGCAGGCCAACGCGCGCCAGCTCGAGAAGCACATGCGGGCCGACAGCCTCGAGCACAAGATCCAGAACCGGCCGCAGCCGGAGCAGCTCATCTCGCAGGGAATCCTGGATCCGGAGGAGGATCCGAGGAATGCGGCGTAGGCTGTGAATGCTTTTCTTTTACTTGAATTGATGTCTTGGATGGGGCGTTTGAAGGTGTTTCTTCTTCCTCCCTTTCTCTACTGTTTCTCTCTCCTTTTGGTTTTTTTTTCATCCCGTTGCGGGAATAAATTTTGGAACCAACCCCTGATTGGTTGCCTGCGCGTTTTTTCTGCCTTGCCTGATGCATCAATTACGGTCGGTTTCTTTCCTCTCCCTTTTCATTCGCGAATGCACATTGCAGATTATGACTTTATGAGATAAGAATGGGTCTCAGAATGAGAAAAAAAAAGTCGAATAAATCGAACCGGGTATGATTACGATGGGGAAAGTGCTTCTTTTTAGATTATGCGGACATCTTTCCCGGAGTGGACTGCGTCTCTCTTTTTGGACTTCAAGTTGGACCTGCTGGTTGATGATCATTGTCATTCCCTCTGTCGACTTTGCTGTGATCAAACTTTCCTGTTGCAGCCGTCTATGGTGTTACCAACCGCATTATGGCTCTGTATGAGAATGAATTCGATTCGTTGGTTGAAATCAAAGTTCCTGTGCAGAGGAACAGAAGTCATACTGACTGTGCCAATTGGACGGTCATTTGCAGCGATTTGGCATATTTTGCTTACCTTTTACCGCTGCACCTCTTAGCAGAGGATTTATTGTCATTTTTTGACTGTCGTCTGAGCGTCACAGGCATTTGAATGATGGGAAATGCATGTCCCACTTCACTACATGGACAAGACCCTGGGACCCGAAGGCAATGTCTTCATAGACGAAATAAGCATCGTGGCAATTGATCCGTAATTAGGATATAATACATGCACATCTCAAGCTCCATGGGAGTACCCCGTGCAATCGCTTTTACCTTCGAACCTTACCGTCCCACGAACTCCATGGCCCTTCCAGATACGAGCATCACATGACATAACAAAACAGAACGTGCATCATACAGACCGCAACCTTACCCTCGCATGACTTCCACGCAAATCCACAAACCTGGGACCAGAGAACGAGAAAGATCAGAAACCCAGACAAGAAGCAGACCAGGTTAATAGGTCTCAACCTCCGCCGGGCCCGTGAGATCTGGCGTCCACCCACCGGGCCGCTCGCTGCCCCGGACCAAGATCCCGTACGCCGCGCGCTCGACCTTCTCCACGCTGTTCTGCATCACCTCCATCTTCTTGGGCAAGTCCTTCATCATGAATGCATTATGCCTCCGTGGCACATTGAGCGCCTCGAACTCGGACCGCATCGCGCGCAGATCGATCACGATGCCCGCATGCGCGGGCGGCAACTCGGGAACCTCACTCCGCGCCTCCCCCTCCGTCATCCTGTCCATATTCGAGATCTTCTCGACCGGCTTCGTCGACGCGCCCGTGACCCCGGGCTTCTTGACCTGCCCGCCCGTCGACAGCACCGTGACGGCAAACCGCATCATCTCCCCCGTCAGATCGAACAGGCCCATCAGGTAGTCTTCCTCCGTGACGAGGATCTCCCGTGGCAGCACCGCGCGCACCTCCTCGAGCGTGATCAGCCGCTGCGTCTGCACGTAGTGCTGGAACGAGAGGGCCTCGATGAATTCCTGCACCCCGCCGCTGAATTGCCGCTGGTACCGCCAGCTGTTGGGGCCGTTGGAGTCCATGTCTGGGATCAGGGAGCGGAAGAGGTCGAGGATCTGGTCGATGCGGATTTTGTTCTCTTTGGCGATGGAGGCGGGGATGGGAGCTGCGATGGCGCGGACGCTGTTGTCGTCTCGTCATTAGTTATCAACGTAGATATGTGCCTAGGTGGGTAGATAGTTCGACTACTAACCGCTGCAAGGAGAATATTCTGCAAATAACCCCAATTGAATTAGCATTATTCACACAAAGGCACTCGGACACTATCTCAGGTAGACCAGAAATAGAGAACATACATCTTCTTACTCAATGCCGTAATATCCCTCGTCGCCTTCACGATCCTCTCCCGCCGATCATAATGCTCGTCCAGCTCGTCCCGGAAGTTCTCGAAGATCAGCTGGATCTGTCGCTGCTGGGTGTCGTCGATGCTGACACCCTTCTTCTCCATGGGCTCTGCCGCTTCGGCCATGGTCGCCTCAGTCGCGACGTCAGTCATGGCTGTGTCTGCTGCGACGGCCATTGCGGTTGTCGTGGTAGGGCTGGGATGGTTGTCGGTTGAGGTGTTGCTGTTGATGACGGGTAGGGGTTCTCCTTCGCGGGAGCGTTTGGTGCCGGCCATGAATGAATGGAATGGAATGCAATGAACGTAATGGGTGGATAGATTGAGAAAAATTGCGTCAGAGGTGGTGAATGGCTAAGGTTGTTTCGCGGGGACTTTTAAAGCCCGGCCACAGAGTCGTAGTGACGGTGCGGGGCTGGGCTGGGCCCGCCCGACGGAGGGAGTAGTATATCATTATCTACTGTGGGCGGAAACTTGTTCCTCATTTCCTCTTTTCTTTCTTTCTTTCTTCCTACTTGTATAGCAAGGATGGTTCTCTTAAATTGTATCTTGGCTAGGTTGTAGTCTATATTATATTATTTAATTTGGGATCTTAATCATTGTCTAATCTAAAGGATTTTAACAGGTTACCCTTTCGCCACCACTGGCTTCCGAAGAGTCCTATCATTCATCATCTAAGTATTGCCAACCTTCAATCTACAAGATCCTATATGAATTTCCCCTTGGCAGATACGGCTTTGAAGCACAATACTGGCTATATTACTCCCTGATTCTAATTCCTGGATGCACAATCTTTCCCGCACCAGTAAAGCTTATTTATTGCGCCTGCCAAAGCGCGTCCATTCATTGGTCTTTGCTTGAACGCTCTACCCTCAAGCACGCTTCCTCGTTCCTGTCTTGTCTCTTCTCCGTCCCAAATGTCAATCTTCACAGCCATTGACTCATCTTGCCTCCTCCTTGAGAACCTCCAGGGAGGCGACAGGGAGGAGGCTCTCCACGATCAAAGAGCCTAGACCATTCGACCTGAGGATATTCTTTTTATATCTTTTCGAGGATCGATGGAAAATTCCGGCAGTCGTTTCGGAGGAGCCGATGGCAAATTCGGGTGTCCGTCTATTCTTTTTTTTGTCTTACAACAGCAATTTTCCATAGAAGAGAATCAAGGCCACTTATAATTTTCGAAAGGACAGAATGCATTCTGATCAGATAATGCTTGCTCAACACACCGAAAACAAGTGCAACAGCTCACATCCTTAATGTATATCTTCTAAAACGAAATGGCGCCCCATAAATCTTAGAGCATTCTTTATAATGCAGAGATGCAGAGGCCATTGCAGGCCAGGGCAGCTGAAGTCATCGAGTGACAGACCCAATGTGCTCATGAACTTGTCATAATCTACAATCCACATCATTATTCTCCTGGGAAGAATATCAGACAAGGCCTCTCAGACAGCTTTATCCCCCTCCCATAACGTGGACTGCGTTTTATGATTCGAATTATGATTTCCTGCACGTTATCACAATGAAAAAAGAAAGAAGGTCTCGAGATGGCAGTAGGTCCTGTAAACTTCTGAAGAAAAGATTGACTTATAAATCTTCTATTATTCTATACCTTGGCAGCTCTTGGCCTGTCGGAAGATCAATCATCCCCATACACTTACTAACCCTATCAATGCCAAGTATTTCTCTTTCTAGCAAAGAACAGCCTTCTGAATTTCTCTTGAGTGTCTTAAATGGGATAATTATTCTCTTGCGGACATCCTCAAACGGGAGTGTGTGTTCCTCCAAAGAATGAGAAACTTGAAATCCACACTGGATTCTAATGCAATTCTAATCGTTCCAGCTGCTATTACTGCTGTCTCCTTATCCATCGTTTTTGCCTGTATCTATACTTTCAAAAACGGATCTTTATAAAAGTTTTGGATAGTATACCTCGAGCAGGCAGTAATTCGTGTCACCGCCTTCCGGACCATCCCAATGATTACACTCAGCGCCTTGCAATATTTGCGTCATTTGATAGGAGAGGAGTCTTCATGAAATGGAGAGCTTCCTGGGCTTACAGACCGGCAACCCATCACACCAGACGAAAAAAATAGCATTCCAAAAGTGGGAGAATGTTTTGTCACCATTACCGGCTCCACTCAGAACATCTCCCCGTTTACAAACTTCTTGTATCATCTGCAAGACTGGAGAATATCGACCGGTTTGACGATTATAGATGCCACTATATGTGATCTGCTTCATTGTCTCTTCCTCGAAACTACTTGATTTCAACTCGGTGAGTATTTCCAATTGTCTTCCCCTTTGTTCCCAGCTGCTTTAGGAGCAGCGAACCAGAGTTGGAAATACTAATATTGTCAGCGTCACTCACGAGAACGAAAAGCTCTTTCGCACCTAGCATCCTGCCCTCTCCAACATGGCTCGTTCTTCTTTACCTCTTTGCTTCTTATAGCCACTGTATCCATCAAGCTGCCTCACTCTTATCGGCCGCATCCGGTTAATGGACATTCAGCGGATGCTGGATTTGGATTTATTCTTTGTAGCTTAAACACCTCAAGGACATGAACTTTCAAGTTGAATCATGAAAGCCATCAGCTGATTCTTGGGCATCTGACCCCATTATGACTGTTATTTTCGCCTATTCTATGGGTGCATGTTGATACTGAGTCTATTTATTTATATCCACTTCTCTATCATGTTGCAAAAAGCATCTGCCGTTGACACTAAGCAATTCCACTGTCTGCCCCTGTAATGTCATCTCAGGTAGTTATACCTACAGACATCATTGCTGGATAATGGCCGCCTTCATCTCTCAGGCTCAACAGAATTATCATATGTCATTATTATAACGATTCCATATTGTGTCTTACAGACATAACATTTATCATATCTCTGATTATAATGGACATCTGAGTAATATCTTCTATTAGTTCAGACAATTCAGCATGCTGAAAAGCGACTATACAAGCTGCATTTCCGCCTCAACCGGAGAGGTTTCTCATGCGTATGGATTCAAATCGACTTATATGCAGTATACATAGATCTATAACAATCGTACAACTGGAATTAAATACTGGACTTTTCCAACCACCTTCTCAGAATTAGAGTTCTGTATCTCGATAACTAGACATTCTGCCGCGCAGGGAACTGCATATGCTCGGATGGGATACATACTGAATAAGATTGTACAATTTAAATCAATTAATTGAACATCATACCCTCGATAATATGTGCCTGCTTCGGGGTGAAGCACTGACAAGGCATTGCAGGCTGGCCTATCAAGAATATACAAACAACAGGACTGCACAAGCGCAAGTATGAACATATAGGGACAAACAAGGGGGAAAAATGATCAGCAGCTAGCACAAACGCCATGCATTTATCTGCCGTCTCGAGGAAATCGTCACATCTCAGGGGAAATATCCGCGCAAATCGAACTCCCACGGCACAAAACTGCGTGGATCAAGCATGGAGGATGTTTTATCTAACCAACACGGGATCCTATGTGCTCTGTAGGTGCTTTTAGCCTCTTAAATCAAGACATTGGACAAGCTGGCTGATACTGCAGATACACTGTTCCAGATGCAGACACTCTGCTCCTATGAGGTGAACAAACTCAAGGACAATGACTGGGAGAACCTTCAAGGAGACTCCAAGCAAGCGGATGGCGAAGCCGAATTGTACAACTGCGATCTTCGAGAGAACTGGGGAACTTCGTGACAAACCCAGCTTGTTGTACTTACCTCACCTGAAACATGTCACAGCAGGTTTAGTATCAGTGATAACTGTCCCATCGCTGTAAAGCTCCCGTGGAAGAATTGGCCGGCCACCATAAAAAAATTATGAAAATGAGAAATTTGGATGTGTCGCAGATTAGATGGAGTCACATTCTTATCGATGAGTGTCATCGGCAGCAAAAGATACAGGAAGTTGCGGACTTCTTTCAACTAGATTAAATCTGATCCAGATATGACTTAGTCCTGTCGAGACGCTTCTTTTTCAGCACTACTTATTTCATCTTGAATCTTATCAGGCTCTATTTCCCGTTGTTGAAACACCGCCGAGGCCGTCCGCCTCAACGCTCATGTTCTTCGCCCGCATGTTGTCGAATACCTAGAGATGAGGGATTCGTCCCGCTACTTAAACGTCCATTCTCCTGATGTGCTAAGTGACTTGAACTTACTTACTTAGCACGTCAAATAGTATAGCTAAAGCACTTACGGAAGAAGAAATCCAGTCCGAAACTTCTTAAAGAGCATCAAGGGAAGTTATCTCACATCGTTTATTAGCCAATGCTGAATCTTTTTCGAGTGCAGACGAGGATATGATCTCACTTCAAGCCGCCACTCTGGACTAGTGGAATTCACGTCTTCAGAGGCATATTTTAGTGTTGAATGTGATTGTACGGGAGGCGACAGGCAGGCCTCGATGACCAAATCGAGAGGAGATTCAAGACGGTAGCTATACTGGGCCAGAGTACACGCAAGGGACCTTTCTGGAAACTTTCTCAATCGTTGTCAAGACTATATACAACATGGACCTTATCCTACTGCTAGACAACCACATTCAATGGACTATGCTCCATCCTACTATTCTATAATGTATATTTTCTACCTGAATGTATGCCCGTACTGAGAGATGTGTCCTAAGTAGGAAGATGGTAAAACTGCTGGCAATGCTGTCCTGATCTCCTTCCTCCCTGGTCCCTGTTGGAGAAGGACCCCGTCCCCCTGCTTGGCCTGATATCCTCCAAGTGATCATGTCCCTGTAAGAGCTTCGGGATCTGTTTGACTCGTATTCGTACATATACAACAGAATAGACGCCGTTTGATTAAGCAAGCGCGCATCAATAGGAATTTTTTGGTGTTATTTCTGCAGCTTCAGCTTGGTAAGGATGCAAGTTCATTATTAAGATTGCATCCATTCAACGGCATCTGTATCTGCAATAATGTCACGAGGGGACAAATCCCGAAGTTATATAGCATGGTCACTAAGAGATGTTAGACGATTCAAGTAATCTTTTTTCCGAGGTAGAGCTGGTATTGACAGGAGTACATCCCGTTCTTAACTCGCAAGATCGGCTGTCCGAGTTCTGGCCCACACTGTCTGTCTTACTTGAGCTGCTGGACAACGTGATACTGCATAACAGATTTTCCTGCCTTCGGCGTCTTCAACTCTTGACGCAGAGCATTCTGCTAGATGCTATCCCAATCGTCTCCAGTTACACAACGGCGTACTTCTCCGGAGATAGGCGGAACGGGGTTGTCGGACGGGATTTGGAGCAGAAGTTGGTTATAGGGCGAAAACTGCAGCAGGATAGAATATCTCACAGTGGTTTCCTGCATTTTAGTGTCGCCAGAATCCGATGCGTAGTAGGATCACCATTCGATCACAGGCAAGTAAAGCACAGGGCTATACTCATTCATGGGTTCTAATCCTAAGCATGATTTCCCAAAAAGATATTAAATACCCCATTGATTTCAATTCCAATGCCAACAATAAGTGAATCTTTAGACATCAGCGACAATACAAGCAGCTACTGGTGTAGGTAGTTACAGTACCACAAGTTCAGGTTCCGGGCACCACGCAGACAATGTGCGGACCGGAGAAAAAAAATACCACAACCATCCAGCCAACAACCCCCAACATGACATATTCGCTTAGTGTGCACTGCGGACTAGGTAAAAATAAGGAAAAATTGTATTAAATTAATACAACAAAGAAATAGGAAAAAAAGAAAGCAAATGTGCTCCCAGACGGGGAATCGAACCCCGGTCTCCCGCGCTTGCGCTTGATTCGGAAATCAATGACAAGCGGAAATCATGACCACTAGACCATCTAGGATTTGCTGTTGCAAAAATCTTACGCTATATTTCTTATAAGCCACTTCGCCCGGCTTGACGCTCACCCAAGAAGCCATGGACTTAACTGTTGGCTAGCGTTTTTTTTTCGTAACAAATATCTATCGCAGTTGTTATCTTCTATCGTCTCATCATCTCCGTGGGTCCGGAGTAGCGTATTATATATATTTCCTACCTAGGTAACCTCAAAATAATGACAATCCCCAAACAAAGCACGCAAGAACTGCATTATCGTATATCTCGACACCTGATAATGCAAAAGGAAAACAACGTGACCATCCGATGGAGTTGATATCTCCGATAGAGAATCTCGAACCGAACCTTCTTGTTGGTGTAGCCCCTAAAGGGTCTCACGAGGTCTCTCTCAAGAGGTAAACAATCCGAGCATAAGTACCAGAAACCATCCGAATGGAGCCTTAATTTGTCACCAGTGCTGCGATAACGGGCCGTATCCACTGAATTGATCCACTCACTATTGAAGAGGATCGAGAAGTATACCGTATTGGTAGTCAAGTGCGACGATCGGGACCTGAGGCAACTGATAAGATCTGTCTTGGCGGGACATGGCTTATCAGTAGAACCCGAGTGATGAGAATGCTCGTCCAGGGACTCGGGATCACGGTATCCCGGCCATTCTCCCTGAGCTCTTTGCAGGGATGAAGGTCGTTCTGCCTTTCAGAAGCGTCGAGACAGACGTTCTTCTTGTGAGCTTAGCAGTGATATCACATCCACTAGCTCAGGTACCTCGACCCTGACAACCGGTTATCTCGTTGACATCGATCCTTCCGACGAACATTTACCTTGGTACGAACCGATCCGATTTCGCCAACATATTCCGATTGAGTCATTCCATTGCAGAAAGCCATCTTATCCGACTGACGATATGATAGTATCAATTCCAAAGACCCATGACGAATAAAACAGACAAGGAATCGCCCTGTTGCGTTCGGGATTTGGTTTGATCGCCCCTTGTGGATCACCCCTCTCTGATAACGCCCACAGTAACCACCAACCAAGTAGCGCATCATACGACAGACCAACAGCTCACCCCTCACTGGGCTGGAGCTCGAACCGAACACTCGAGCCTCTCGTGCTCCAGTTCGACAGCTCAATTGCATGTTGCTAGTGAATCAGGACTCGCAATCGTCATGCAGATCGATTCCTGTTCCGGTCTCTGCTTTCCGTACGGCATTCTTAGCCGTGTATCATGTATCATGTCCAGGCTTGTGTAACTGCAATCAGTGATATGGCTGCTGTCCCCGCACCAAAGAAGGGAGCAACCTTTCGAGAGAGGGCCGAGAGAAAGGCAAGATATCACAGAATGAGCTCTTGTATAGTATCATCTTGTTGCAAACCAGATCCCGAACGGGCTTTGCACTGCAGCTTGATTATTGAGGATTCGCAAAGATGCAGCTAGCTACTACCTAGATACACAGGTAGATAGGCGCTGTGGTGATCTGAGTGAGGGATTATAAATATGTGAGGGAGCATCCTCCTTCGTCGTGGATTTGTAGAGAGTCAACAGAGCATCACTCCTGCTCTCTGGACAAAATATCATATACAATGGCTCCCGTCCTCAAGAAGTACAAGGCCGCCGCGGTCAACGCTGAGCCCGGCTGGTTCGACCTCCAGGAGTCGGTTCGCAGGACCATCCACTGGATCAATGAGGCCGGCAAGGCTGGCTGCAAATTAATTGCCTTCCCAGAGCTATGTACGTTGATCCCTCCAGTCGTATCGTTGAGTATCAGTTCTGACCTAAAATGATCGTTGCAGGGATCCCCGGCTACCCCTTCTGGGCCTGGACGCTCAACTACCAGGAGACCCTCCCCTTCATCAAGAAGTACCGCCAGAACAGTCTCCCCTCTGACTCGGAGGAGATGATTCGCATTCGCGAGGCCGCCCGTGCCAACAAGATCTACGTCTCCCTCGGCTACTCCGAAGTTGACCTCGCCAGTCTGTACATGTCCCAGGTGCTGATCTCCCCGACGGGTGACATCATTAACTACCGCCGCAAGATCAAGCCCACCCACACGGAGAAGCTGATCTTTGGCGATGGCACCGGTGACACGACCGCCTCGGTCGTGCAGACGGAAATCGGACGCGTTGGGCAGTTGAACTGCTGGGAGAATATGAACCCGTTCATGAAGTCGTATGCGGTGTCGCTGGGCGAGCAGGTCCATATCGCGGCGTGGCCGCTGTTGCCAGATGTTTCAGTTCGCAAGGAGCCGGACCCTTATACCAACACAGCGGATCCGAATGCGGATGTAAGTGCTGAATTCCGACTTCCAGAGGCGGCATACGTAGATTCATACAACCGGCAATAGTAAAATGCGTGGTGCTGACATGAATCGAAATTAGATCGTGACACCAGCGTACGCCATTGAAACCGGAACATTTACGCTGGCCGCGTGGCAAACCATCACGGACGAGGGACTCAAGGTCAACTTTCCAGAGGGCAAACAGCTGCCTCCCCGTGAGATCTTCAACGGTCACGGCCGCATCTTCGGTCCTGACGGCCAGAACTTGGTCCCTCATCCGGACAAGGACTTCCAGGGTCTCCTGTTCGTTGATGTAAGTCAAATAAAGCACATATATTGCTGAGAAGATGCGAAGGTGCTGATCTATATCCAACAGATCGATCTCGACGAATGCCTGATCTCCAAGTCCTTGGCTGATTTCGTAAGTGCCACCAAGCCAGATGGTTGCTTTTTTGACATTAACCGACTCTTGAGCAGGGAGGCCATTACATGCGCCCAGACCTCATCCGTCTGCTGGTTGACGACAAGCGCAAGGACCTCGTCGTACGGCAGGAGGGCGCCGATGGGGGGATTGCGTACACCCGTACAATCGACAGGGTGGGGCTCTCCAAGCCTCTGAGTCGGAGCCCAAAGAGCGAGGAGTAAACGTAGGAGAAGGAAATCACGATTCCTGTTAGGCCTTGTCAATTGGTCTTAATGTTTGAGTATCATGATTGCATAGCACGAAGCAATGACAGCAAAACATCCATCTCTTTTAAATGAAAGAAATATAATGTAAAAGAGCCAAAAAATAATATATTTATGAAGAAAATAACTATTCCCAAAACGTTACATCGCAGGCATACCGTTATCTATCGGGAACCAGTCCCTTCTCGCATTAAAGAGGTCTCATTTTATCGGCGTTGATTCCGGCGCAGTTTGCAGTAGACTCTGGAAAACATCCGTTGCTAGGATTGTTGGGTTGATAACGCCTCCTAATAAACGTTTCTACCACTCCCTGCTCACGCGAAGGCGCCCACAATTGACATGCCCGCAGCTACTTTCGTCAGTATGTTTATACTCAAATCTCAAGTTGAAAGTGGCTCATACCTCCCATCAGGACATAGCAAAATGCAATGATCTTTTGCTTCTTGGACATTATGTGTCCTTCTGTAATGAAGTCCGCGGCCAGGAGATCTACAAGGGCAGCGTAGATCAGAAGACCAGACGAGCTGTACTCGCGTTAGACTGGTTGATGCACAAAACGCCAATGCGCCGAAGCCACTTACATCGCGTTGAAGGTTCCGACGAGGATAAGTGCAAAGGCGCTGTTGGGGTCATAGCTAGACCTCGCGATCAACCCAATCGCCTGTCCTGTAGGGGCAGTTGTGCCGAAAGCAAAGACCAACAACCAAGGACGGATGGACTTCTTAGGATACGGCACGGCAGCAATACGGGAGCCCAGTCCGAGGCCTTCGAAGCTCTGGTGGAAGAGAATAGCAATGAGCAACACGACGAAGCCCTGAGTCTCGATGGAGACCGTCATGCCGACAAAAACCGAGTGGAAGAGAATACCGCCTTCCAAGAGAGTGATATTGAGTGACATCTTGCGGTATACCTCTGGGTCGACGGGGCCCTGCTCAAGGTCCTGCTCCGCTGGTGCGGTGTCCGTGTGATGCCGATTGGCTTCAGGGGTCTTTGGCATGACTGATTGAATCATTGATAGGATGCGCTCCCGCTCGCGAATGTACTGCTCGTAGAATGCCACGAACCATGCTGGCATATCGGACTGTCCATTTGAGTATCGAGGGTCTTCGGCCTTCAAGGAATTTAGTCTAACCCCGTCAGCATATGTCTTCTAACAAGCTGCATTATAGCTCATACTGCTCTGTTACTGCATCCTTTTCAGCAGCTGTCAATTCGCTTGACAAAGAGTCCTGGCTATTCTGGTATCTGTGCTCCGGTCGAACAGGTACGGAAGGTACAGATGAAGGAGCATTGTTGTTCAGTTCTTCGCCAGTCAAACCACCATGAGAGTGTCCTCCGGTCTTCGAATGCAGCCACAGCTCGATAACAAAGAGAACGAAAAGTGAGGCCATCATAATGACGCCCGGCAGAGGAGGATACTGGTCTGTAAATAGCGGGGGAAGGCATGGATCGTTTAGAGATTGAAATGCCGTCGGAATTAACTGGCAAGGTTAGATGGCAAATCATTCACCAGGTGATTGGAACTATCTCACATGGACAAATGCTGTAGCAATCAGAACCCCGGTACCGAAATGCTTACAAAAGAAGAAGACCTTAAGCGGGATCTTCATCCACCTGATCTTCTTCGCAACGACAGGAAATCCACATCCTTCAATCAATCAGACCTGAACGTGGAGCTGGGACTGGTTGAAGCTTACCTGCTATGCTACTTCCAAGGACGAGAACTAACGAAGTCAGCGTGGTGAGCAGAGATCCCGTAGTTAATCGTAAACATACAAAGAGCGACTACGTGCAGAGGGAGGTCATAGCTATTGGAATTAATGCCACCTCCTCCACACTTAGGGCGGGAATCTGACATCTCGGATGTCCTTCCTGGTCCAGACCAAGGTAAACAGAAACGCAATTGAAAAGGGAATAGAGCTGCTCCAGGCAGAAGAATTAAAATGCAAAATAGAACATAACAGAAAAGAAAATATTGACCTTGAACCAGCAAAGGTCAGATCGGATGGAGGAACAAAGGGATAATGGAGCCCCCTGTAGAAAAGGAATCAGATATTGAACGGTTTCCAAGAGCTGATGTTGTATATATTGGCATTTTCAGTTCTGATATAATGTCATGCAGTTAAGAAATCCGTATGGCCAGTGGTCCCACCAAACAGGGGGCAACCATGTTTGAGATCGTGTACTCCATAGGACCAAGTTTGAAGCCAAACGCGAAGGCGATGACGCACAAGAAACATAGAAGCGGATGATGAATTAGAAATGAGAGCACTTGACGTGACCGAATCCTGGAACTTTTGAACTTCTTACTCCACAGAAAATCCAGGTTTCTGTACTCCGTACTCCGTACAGTTCTGTGGATCAAACGTCGGAGGTTCGGTGCCTTTATCCACTGTGATGATTCCAAAATTTGCTCCGTAGTTACATTTTTCCACGAGGCGAACTGCGTGAAGGTAGGAGAAAATGTGGCACGCTAAACGCCTAAGGGACGGCAACAGAATTGACCATTCACCAAAGATAAGGTCGGGTCGAGGGATGAAGAATTCAACATCAATGGGAGGGTTAGGAGTCGAACAACAGCCTTAATCCTAGAAGCAGACTGTCATGCATAAGAAAATGTCCGCTACCACGAGTAGACGTTTGAGAGCAGGGCATAGGTGCGACTAACCGCGGAATTCGGAACGCTGTGCTCGGATGATTATCATGATCAGAATCAAAGCCAGACCTGATATAGAATGATCTTCAAGATTGGCAACCCACTAAGTCCACTTCGGTCGCAGGTATGTCGCTTAAGTTCACGACGCTGGACTGCCCAGACAGATCACCATTGGCTAGCGCATTAAGTGAGGCACTGAGGCCGGATAGTGTCCTGTCACATCTCACCGTGGAGAGTCGCAGAGTATGGAAAAGCTTAACTGCTGCGTAATGATCCGCCGCATGAGATGCCAGCCGCCAAGCAGCCAGAGCTTTCTGTAACGGCGATCTGCGGTTTTACGACGAGTACGGAAGCTGGCAACGCATGGTCTCATATTGTCGATCATCGCGCTTGCCATGACGCTATTTGCACAGTACATTTTGACGATGCATCTGGTTGTTTTCCCTGTGCTCGATCATCATCCTCTGCGAAGACGATAACCGAGAGGAGCATGTGGGCACCAGTTTCATCGTCGACCCTGACACGAGAACATCTAGAACTTGACGGAGAAAGCGATAGCAGGCAAAAAACCTTATTCTATATAGTTGAGGACAAATCATCAGTACTATTCCTTGTAGAGCATTGTGCCAGGAAGGACGGCCAGATTATAAGGTGCTGACATACTGTGACCATACTTTAGCCGCGCGGAGAAATGACCATCCGACTTACTGGCATTACTTCTTGTGATGAACTGTTGGTCAAGATGTCCATGACAGTAGCGAGAGGACGCGTAGATGATAATCGAGATGGCCAATGGTTCGCAGGTGGGGTTCACTTGGCAGGTCTGAGCCGTCGCAGCTATTATTTGGCACGACGTGAAGAACTCTGAATTCGCAACGTCCCAGCTCCTCCGGCCATAGGTTGTAGGAATGATGGTCTTCGTTCTTGGAGACGTTCGACATCGGTGTGTTGCAGATCACGACGGAGATCTGAGACGAAGAATGTCCCGCATCTCGCCCTATGAAAGGAAAACGTTCCGAGAACCCTAAGTGTGCGCGTTCATGCCACCCGTTCTTGTCACAGCATCCTATATCTATTAATTACTATACGCACTTGCTTGGGGAGCTTCTGTATCCCTTCATGTTACGGCTATGCGGGGCTAAGGAACCGTTTGATTATTTATATATCGCTTGAAGAATCTCCTCCCTTAAATGCTTCTCACAACGGTGGTCGGCCAGTCTTACCTTCATAATCTCCCAGCTAGGGTATATCTCGCTGAGCCTCGCTCTTTCATAAGTGACTACCAAGTATTCTGTGCCCCTGAATGATTATTCTTCGCAGAGTGTTTTTGTAATGTACCACCTTACTAGAGGTCTTTAAAAACACAAATGTCCAGAATATCACCAACTACGAACCCTACGTGAGCTAAACGCCTGTCCAGAATGGAAGCACAATAGTTGATTATTCTAACTTAGACGGCGATATGGACCGCACGATAGGGGCATGAAGGGCTCCTGTGTCGAGGAATTGCCTTCTTTCACGTTGTCGTACTCGCAGCTGATGTGGTAGACATACTATTGTCCTCAAACCAAACTCAACAGCATCGCTCCTCACACTATGTCCTTTCCTCCGAGAGAATCCTCTCGTAATGGCCAAGGTATAACCCATGTCGACACCAATTCCTCGACTCGTTAGTACGGCTTCCTCTCACCTCATCGCCAGAGATTGGCAGATGGCGAACATGCTGCCCCCGGCGATTCTTCCGCCATATAATACGGCTTGGAGTAAGGCAGCCAAGCTTCCTATAAAACGTAATATTATGTATCAGTGGAATGATATGGTGCTAATTACAGGGAGACAAGGAAGATATGTTGTACCTCTTATAGGACCTTGAATTCCAAATCCAATGATTCGGAGGATGATCCTGATTGCCCAGAGGATCATAATGGTTCGTCTATGAGGGTGTTCTTAGACGATAGATCGGTATGAATTTCATTTCACGGCTGGCGGCAAGTCCAGCTGCTGGGCGTAGCAGCTTCTTGTTGTGATTCCGACGCAAAAGAGATGTTGAAGATTCTGACAAGGTGGTTGTGGATGGATCAAGGTGAAGACTTTCGTGCAGGAAAGTCAGAAAGAGGATCTGTGGATACTGACAGTCCTATGAAGGCAAGGCAACTGAAGGCTTCCTGTCCGTTGCAGGAAGCTGGTCTGTGGAGGGTTCCAGATGGAGCCAGACAGCGCGTTCCATTCGCACCCGTTCATGCGTGCTTCCGATGATCCAATCGATTTATATTCTGTGATCGTTGGCGGTGATTGTCGGCTATCGCTTGCCTAAGAAGTGGGACCAAGACCTAGATAACCACAAGCTTAATCACGCTCTAAATCGATGTCAGCCTGACCAAGTGCCTTAAACGTGCGACTAGGCGACGAGACACACTTTTCGTGGTCAAATGAAATTGCATTTCCCAACAGAAACTGTCAACGGTCGGAAACAGTGTTGGATAGGTCTTGGAATTGATTGGATCCAGTAGAAAGCGGCAATTTCCAACGGGCGTCTACAGCAGGGCTGTGTTGGCGCCAACTGCCATTCATTGCTCTAGGCAGCAGCTTTCCTGGCACAAACAAATAACCCTTCACCGTCTTGCAGCACTGATATTTCTTTTCTTCTTGCTCCCATCTTCTCTGCACGAAAGCTCTACCTAATCCATAACCACTGTCGCACTCTCAGTCCAGCATTTTATTTCCACCACCTCCATCAAATCCGAACCACAGCAAGAGAAATGGTCTACGCGGAAGATCTTGTCAGTTCCGCTATCGAATATGCCCGAGAACATCCTTACCGAGCCGGAGCCGTGGGAGTTGGAATAGCGACATTACCATTTGGTGGACCCGCCACGATCGCGCTCAACGCCGTTGGATTTAGTGCTTCAGGACCCGTAGCAGGTAAGAGACAAGTGCATCTGCAATTGAGATTACATCATCCCGCTAATAGCATGATGTCTGATAGGAACCTTGGCATCCTGGTACCAGTCGACGTTTCTGGGCGGGTATATCCCTGCAGGCAGCCTGTTCTCGATGCTCCAGGCCTGGGCGATGGCGTAATGAGGTAGCCGGCGATTGGACCTAAGGGATTGATGTTGTGATAGGTCAATACATTGGCTGTTGTTGCGACTATCTGAGATTGAAGGAAGTCGTGAAAACCGATGCTGGTCAGATTCGGTTTGAAGGACGAGCACAGCGGAATTGCATACCAAACAGGCTCTAAATATCATAAAATAAAAGAGAATAATTCGTCAAAACAAAGCTTTCGCCCAAGCCACCGGGCGTCACACCAGTGATGAGGATGGTTTCGTTAATAATGGCAGATGCATAATCGGATGCGCTCTTCAGCTGTGGTTTTGGCGTTGTAGATGGCCATGGTATATAGATTGGACGGGAAACTCTCTAGGTTGTTTAGTCAGCGTGTATGGTGTTGCAGGGAAGGGGAGGATCACATTCTGAGGAAGATTCCTAAACATGTGTCATTTAGAACATCTCATGCGAGTTGAATGCAGCCCATGTCCAGAGCTAGATGTAATTATTAATCAAGGTCGTAACATGCATGCGATCCGGAAAGTTTACCTCTCAGATATGAAGTGTATCTCCGTAGCAGATACATACGATGATCTCAGGCGTATCTCCGCACTAGGACCGGATTGTGGGTACTTTTGGGCCGCTCCCTGTGTTGTATGGAAATTGTTATATTGTCTATGCTAAAGCAAACAGTAATGGCACTTGATCCGCATTCATACATAACAAGCTAGTGGTGCAATTCCAATACAGATTCCAGGAAGTTTTTTGGAGGGTATTTGGAAAGTATTGGAAAAGTGTGCGATCGGATTGTGTTGAACGAATGCAGCATCATGAATATGAAATATGAAATCGTTGAAACAGCTGAACGAATCAAAACTGCTTAAAAGATTTCAGAATTTACCAAAGAAATAACAGAATGACAAGACATCCATCACGAGAGCACCATCATGTTTTCAAGCTGCGTTTCGAAAGCGCCTTGTCAGGATCAGAAGTGACCAGTAGGATCACAAGGATCTTCTGTCCCGAAGAAGCGGTATCTATTCAGGCAATATATATATATATATATGTACAGCTTCACTGGGCGTTAATTCCCATGCTGCAGTGAAGCGCGGTCGCCCATGTCTCCTAGGACCTGGTCCCGTAGCTGGAGGTGCCTTCCCGGTCGTACGTTCTGCTACTCTTTGACATTCTTTGTCCCTCGTCTCTCGGACCCTTGACCTGAGCCATACCAGGCATTTTGTCTTATCCCATCACACTCCCTTCCGCGGAAAGCTTAGCTGGGAGATCAATTCTATCGGGTGGCAGTAGACCAGCACCTACGACTTCCGGTACGACCAGCGTTGTTCACTTCAAGACAGAAAACCCATCGGACTAGATAAAACAAATTCTGAATCAAAGTATACCTTAAGTATACGCAGCTCAAAGCACCTACCATCTTGTATGTCCACATTAAATGCCTTAAAATGCGTGCTCCAGCAGCTTACACCTTCCTGGCTAGCTTTGCTTGTGGATATCAGACACCACAATTCTCCAGCACCATGCCGATGTGGACTTGCAATGTCCAGTCCTGTAAAAGACCCGCGGTACGGACCTCAGGCGACTGCATCATCTGCAACGGTCATTTGTGTGCTGAACGTCTCCGACCTACGGTCCACCACTGTCCCGGGTGGCAGGTGAGTTTGCGCTTCGAGACAGCAGTTCAAGTACCATGCAGCTCTGAATCCTTTAGCAGGAGGCAGACTTATACGACCCCGCCGCACACAAAGCAGAACAGGAAGAATTGGCCAAACTCTTTGAGAAGATCAACACCTCTGCCCTTGCTGCGCGGGCTAGTTCCCTCCAGAACGGAATTCCTTGTTCGATCCCGTCGTTTCACTATGACCGAGAAACACAATTCTCCGTAATGGGGGGCATGAACTATCACGTCAACTTCGATTTGCAGATGGAGTTAGCTGGCTGGCTCGTATTAGAAGGTTCAATGCCGCCTCTCCACCTCCACACTTACGCGATTATATTCTTCAAAGCGAGGTAGCAACCCTTGATTTTCTCGAACAAACTCACGTGACGGCCCCGAAGGTTTTTGACTTTGCCCTCGAGGGAGATAGCGATCCAGTCGGGGTTGGCTACATTCTCATGGAAAAGATGCCCGGGATATCTCTGAATCAGTGTCGCTACTCAGAGGACCAAATGAAAAAAGTCATAAGCCAGCTCGCGGATATATACATTGAACTTCATAGATTTCCCTTTGACCATCTTGGTTCTTTGGACCAGCCGGGAAGGTCTCACATCGGACCTTTTGCTAGAGAGATATTGACAGACTTGGCGGACTCGAAGATGCAAGCTATCGGCCCATGTTCCTCTTTGGAGGAGTACCACGTCGCCTCCATCCGATTGATCCTGGACCTGATCCTCCGTGAGGAGCTCTACACTCAGCAGGCAGTAGACGCGTATTTCATAGGTTTCTCCTTGATCTGGTACCATTCCTTTTACCGCAGCAGGCCCAAACCCAGGATCACCACCAAACGTTCTATCTCAAACACGCAGATGACAAAGGTGATCACATCCTGGTCGACAAGGACTTCAACATTACAGGTATTATCGATTGGGAGTGGGCTCATACTATCTCTGAAGCCGTTGCGTTCAAGTCGCCAATGCTTTTTCTGCCGGTTGGGGACTTTTTCGATGGCTCCAACGATCTTGGGGAGCACGAGACCTTTTTTTTGTCCAGGTACTAGAAGAGAAGGGATATCCGCACATGGCAGAGTATGTCAGGAAGGGTAGAGTACAACACCAGTTTGCGTTCTCCTGTGGCTATGATATTGCCGATTGGGACGGATTTCTTGGTCTCTTTCGCGGACTTCGGGATACCGTGGGGGTTGACAACGGTCTGAACTGGACCGACTGGAAAGTCGCTGCATTAGACCGCTACAGGAACGACATGGAATTACAACTTTTGCTCTCAAGAGCTGAACAGAACTGCTACACCTGAAGGAGGAGGCAGTCTTGCCAAGATTGCAACGAACGAAGAACCGTGATGTCAGGCTACGCGAAGCTTTTATAAGGAAATTGTTGGGGCCGAACCTTGAAGCCGCTTTTGTTTCTGTCTGGACCTTTCCAAGCTGCCAAGGCTGCTTTCCCATATCTAATTGTGGATCGTCCCAGCCGTAAGGGAGTCGGTGTTTCCCCTATCTCTCCAACATCCCTTTTCCGTATGCCCGACTACGAAACGCCGACCCTTTTTCTCGTTAGCTCCTCGGGCATCCATTCCCTTGCAACAACTGCCGTGGAGTGCTGTGGGCTTCAGGCGAATGTGGCCCTTTGCTTCCGTCGCAAAAAGTTCTTGTGTCGTCTCTCCACATAATCTTCTTTACTTGGCCCACACCGAGCCGAGGTGTTCCCGGCGTACCGTACGCCGTGTCTATGCGCCATGTGGTGAACGCCAGCCATGTGTCGCATGTTATGCAGAGCACATATTCACACAATATGAAATCGCGTGGAGATGCCCGTTTTACATAATGGTGGTCCCGCGGGGGCGCTCTGGTTGGGGTGCGGAGATGTGCACAGACTCGGGTCTTATTCGGGGTTGGCAGCGTATACGGGGCCCCAGGTTACTCCAGGTTCCAGATACCGAGGACCAACTCCACATGGCGCCGGATCTAGCAACCCGGACTTCTGGCGAGATCAACCCCTTCATCCCACGCCTCGAAACGTGCGTGGGGGTCCATGGCCGGCGAATGTGCGAGTGGCGCCTGATCTGCTTTTCGAAACGTGTTCCCATGAAAGCGGCTCCTCCACTGGTTTGTAGAGAAAGGCGCGATTTCTGCTAGAAGCTCTACAGACCTTCACGGCAGCCTGCAGTCATCTCCTGGTCCACCCAATGCTACCCAAGACGGGGATTCGCGAGGCGGTCACACTGCCGAGGCCAGAATATCAAGCTGATCCCCCCCTCCCCCCCCAACAACTCCAGGACGGACCGCGGCATTCACAACGGCATCGGACTTGCTCCGGAAAGGGAAGATCAACAGACAAGATTATACCAAGCTCGGAAAGTATGACGGCATCAAAGCGCACACGGGGAGATTCCCGGGGAGAAGCTGGGGTCGCGACCTCGCGCGGAATGGACAGAGTGAGGAATACGGGCCCATCCACCGACGCTCAGCCGCCCAGGGAATCAAATCACTCGAATCATAGTCGATCCCGCGGCGCTTTAGCCTTTTACCCTGAACGATCACTCACAGAAACAGCATGGACTCGGCGGAGTTTGATGTCTCACTTTGCCGACATTGGCTGCTGGTTTCCGCGATACCCCGCAAGACTTCTCGTGGAAAGAGCACGGAGATCATCTGGAGAAGTACTGTGGTAGGGATCGGTGGAATTCCGTGGTGATTTAGAGGGATTTAGTGACTTTGGTCTTGATGCTGCCTTTGAGAATCACCACGGACCATCTTTACCGCCTTCTATATCTGATACCAAGTTAACCAGCTTTTCAAGAAATAAGTCTTCATAGACTGAATATTTCTGTCTATAAACTAATAAGAGTCTCTTTTCCAGGGTCAAAAGGGCTGTTAATCAGTTTTAGGGGCTGCGTAAGCACTTTCTGCTTGTCGAAAGAACTTGGGCGGTAGGTAAGATTCAAAAGCAGCATCAAAACACCAGATCAGCATTGGCCACCTGCGGGTCGCACCAGGAAATCCCGCCGGCCCCTACCCCAGGACCGTGTGGAGGAACATAAAAGAGATGCCATCCCGGGGCCCCGGATTCGAGGAAGCACTACTCACCCCGTTTCTCCTGTTTCTTTCTGCACCAATCTATTCACCATGGCGGGTGGCGAGCTCTTCATCAAGGACACTGAGGCGATGGGGGACAAGGCGGAGCTGGCGCACGAGGAAGTTGTGCAGATCGTAGCGCTGACGGAGGAGGAGAAAGTCCTCGAGAGGAAGCTGCGCATACGCATCGATGCGCTAATTATGCCGCTGGTGATCCTGGTCTACCTAATGAACTACATTGACCGGTACGTGCCATGCCGCGTCTGTTCTCGCCTCTCCCAGACATCACCTATTCCTTGCTGACGAACCTAGAAACAACTACGCAGCGGCCCGTCTGCAGGGTCTGGAGGAGGACCTCTCGCTGTCGGACTCGGATTATCAGACCGGCCTGTCGATCCTGTTTGTTGCCTATATCCTCATGCAGGTCCCGTCCAACATGCTTCTCAACTACGTCGGCCGGCCATCTTTATACTTAGGCTTCTTCGTCTGCGCCTGGGGGCTGGTCTCCGCGCTGACGAGCCAGGTCAAGAGCTATGGTGGAATCGTTGCATGTCGTTTTATCCTAGGTCTCGTCGGTATGTATGCTAGAGTCATATGATGGTTTCTTTCGGCCAGCTGACATTTTCTGCAGAGGCACCTTTCTTCGCCGGTGTTCTGTTCTACCTGTCCAAGTGGTACACAAAGAAGGAGCTGGCTCTCCGGATGAGTATCTTCTACGCGGGCTCGCTGCTCAGCGGCGCATTCGGTAACCTTATTGCTGCCGGTATTCTCAATGGGCTGGCAGGCCACCGCGGAATTTCGGCGTGGCAGTGGCTGTACATCATTGAGGGTGCCATTACCTGCGCCATCGGGCTGGTCATCTGCTTCGTGCTACCCGACTTTCCGGATACTTGGCGGCTGCTGTCGCCCGAGATGAAGCAGATAGCAAACCGCCGGCTCGCCATCGATGCTGCTGAGGCTGATGTCGACGAAGCCGGTGGCATGAGCCAGGTCCGGGGGATGAAGCTGGCCTTCACCGACGCGAAGACGTATATTCTGGCCATCGCCTACATGGCCATCACGGGAGCCAGCGGCTTCCAGAATTACTTCCCCACGCTGACCAAGACGCTGGGCTACAGCGAGATCGTCTCCCTGCTGCTGGTGGCGCCGCCGTACATTTTCATGGTCGTCTGGAGCCTGATCCACTCGCACTTCTCCGACCGGTTCGGCAACCGCTTCTGGTTCTTTACGTACCCGATCCCCATCACCATCGTCGGCTTCATCGTCTTCATGACCACCTCCAGCTTCGGTCCGCGCTACTTCTCCTTCTTCCTCATGATCTTCGTCTTCACCATGAACGGCACCTTGTACTCGTGGATCGCCAACGCCATCCCCCGCCCGCCCGCCAAACGCGCCGTCGCTTACGCCTTCATCAACTCCATCGGCAACTCCGCCAGTATCTGGACCCCTTACACCTACCGCGACCAGGAGACGCCGTACTACCGCACCGCCATGGGCGTGTGCATCGCGCTGCAGGTCCTCGCCGCCATCTGCGCCATCACGCTCCGCCTGCTCCTGCAGCACCAGAACCGTCAGCTGGAGCGCCTGGAGAACGAGGACATCACGCTGACGGAGAAGGAGATACGCAAGCTGAGAAAGACGGCCGAGCTCGAGGGCATCGATATCGCTGCCGCGAGACGGTTGCAGAAGGGATTCCGGTATATGCTGTAATGTGTATTCAGCATGGAGGAATTCGCTTTCCTTTTTTTGTATGTATGTATGTAGCTTCTTACGTCCATATATTATGCCCGATACGCCCCCCCTCAAACTGAATTGAACTGAGAGTATTCCCTTGATTTTCCAAGTTTTACATCTGTAGAGGATATGTAATGTCTACTCATCTTTCGCTTTGATTCGCTTCATGCATCGTATCGGAATTGTGATGCAGTGTACGTACGGTCACTGCTCCTGAGGAGCCTTTATATTGTACTGTACTGTACTGTACACTGTACATACTATTTGAATCTATATATTCTATTTCACATCTAAGTGTCTTAAGTGTCTTTCTATCCGTCATACGACCCACATCCATATCTATCTATCTCTCTGTATACATCGATGAAAAAATTCTATCTGTGGACTGTAGAGTAGAGTAGGGAAATGGGGTATGTGGGTAGGTTTCATTGCATGAGCATAGGGATATATATATTATACAACATAGCACAGCTAAGAAACATGACATGAGAAGATGAGATGGAGATGAAATTAATACGGTGCATGCATACCACGAGTAAAGTACAGTACTTCACTTAACGGACAAAGATCAGTATATGGATAAGGGGGTATGAGATTGGATATATAGCTATCTATCTGTCAGGTATCTATCTCTCTACTCTTGTAGGTTTGTGGTTCTCTTCCAGGTTGGAACAACAGTATTTACCAATCTGGGTAGACAGTTAAATGATCATACCGTGGACTGATTAATGATCTCTGTGTATTGGAGTCCAGCTTCTCAGTTTATGTGCATTTTATGGTCCCGATCCTGTCCTGTGAGTTTCTTTGCAAGTTAAGATTCCGGTTGCAGTACTGTTATTATTACCGGCTGATGTATATACATACACTAGATTATATCTATGACACATACAACATATACGTATATACACATTAAATATTAACACCCGAAACCATCGTAGATAGCTCACATCATGGAAGTCATGCCCGCAGTGGCAACCCAACGACGCATGGAAACGGCCTGTCGTGCTGCGAGTCGAGCGCATTGCGGACAATGTTCCACGCGTTCAGATCGTACGAAGGGGCGGCGTGCCTGGCAGGGTCAATTTCGCAAAAGTCCTGGATGTAGACGTTCCACACGCCCGGCTCCCGCACAAACGCCGTCTCGGACGGTACGATGATCTGGTCGTCGCGCGAGACGAGCACCGTCACCTGGTTGCCAGGCTGCGCGATCGGCTGGCCGTCGTTCAGGCGCCGCACCGCGGTGCCATTGGTGGCCAGGTCGTTCCAGGCCTTGGAGCAGAAAGGGTCCCGGTTCGTGTCGCCTATCGCTCCGGTCAGGTTGCAGTGGCCGGTTGCGAGTTTGTAGAGGCCGGTGGGCTTTATGCCTCGCGTGGGCGGTGAGATGGCAACGACTTTGTCGACGAGCGGCGCGACGCCCTCGAATTTGGGCACGTATAGCGCCTGGAATACGCCCTCCGAGTGGCCGACCAGGTCGACTTTGCTGGCGCCAGTTTTGCTTTGTACCTCGCGGATGAAGGCCGCGATCTCTACGGCCGACTCGTTAATGGGTTTCAGTCCACCATTAGGGAGGAGGCCTGGGTAAGCACCGTAGTCGATCGCGAAGGTGCAGTAGCCGTAGTACTTGAGGTACGCGTAGAAGCCGAGCATATAATCGTACCAGTGAGCGCCGAGGCCGTGGAGCAGGACGACAGGGTTGGGATGGGCGTCACTGCGGCAGGAGAAGTCATTCTGAGAGAACGCAGACGCGCTGCCGAGCACAGGAGAGGGTGAGGAGGAACGAGGGAAAAAATGTGAAGAACCTCATCGTGACGGCCGGAACCAGGGCCAGGACACAGAAAGTCTGCTTCACCTGGGGCCAGAAAGGGAGCAGGTGTTTGCCTATATGTATGGAGTATTGTACAGCATCGCGGATTCCTTGCAGAGTTCTCGATCTTAAAAAGATCCGCACGGACCACGCGGCTGAGAGCCTGAGGCTAAGTGACTATTGAAGCTTCACAAGGAGCACCTAAGAGAGGAATGGGCGTGGAGCCATAGAAGAGTTTGGTCCATATAGCGTGCCGCTAGGGCAGTTGCGGGGAGCAGCTTGCAGATCCCTATTCCAGATATCGTCTAGCCTGAGATCTGCTAATTGGATCCGAAGGCGCCGCTGAGATTGCAGAGCTCAGGAGTCAGATCGATGCGGCGCTCGTAGGATGTTAAGGTGCAAGATACCAGATGGTCCATGGAGTGTCCTAGAGGCGTGTTTTCCGATTCATCTGATGCAATGCTCTCACTCTAGACGAGTCTAAAAAATTGTTGCTGTAGTCTGCTAATCTTTGAACCTGCAGCCCATACTGAAGTTATGATTAGTGTCGTTACTGTCGTTGTCATGGTCATGTGGGCACATCTGCCCATCATGGAATCCACATGTCCATCAAGCGGTCCCTGTCCACCAGGTGACTTGGAGACATGGAACGGCTCCATAATATTCATATATGATTAATCGGAGAATTATCCACCTGTCAATGCGCTACTGGTGCGGGGGAGAGTCTCCTCGAGGCGGCGAGCCTGACCGCGGTGAGATATCTGGCATGCCAGACCCCCACAGCCCTAGGGAGTGGCGCTTCTCAACGAGGCGGAACATCTCCATCATGAACTCCCGCTCCACGCCGTTCTCAGGCAGTGCCTCCCATGCGACGCGGACCGCAAGCGCCAGCCGGTTGATCATATTACCGGGCGAGTTGCGAAGGTAATACTCTAAACTACGGCAGATGTTACATGCCAGCATGTACTGCTCCGCCGGAGTTACCGCGCCTTTCGGGCGCGTGTCCACCGACGAGAGAATCAGTCGCGTGGCATAGTAGAAGCACATGGTTTGCGCCAGGCGCAGGTCTGGATAGACGATCGTCCTGGGCTGGATGATCTGCATGGTCCGGAGGTCGCGGCAGCGAAACACGGGGAAGGAATCGTCGCCCTGCGAGTCCACCTCGCGGGGTGCCCCGTTGGGATAGTTGTCCACCCAGGCCTTCTTCCACTGGAGGAACCGGTAGGTGAGGTCGGCCACGCCGTTCCAGAGCATCGTCTGCTTGGCTGTCATCTCGCCTGCACCCAACACGGATGACTCTTGGGCCGCCTGGAACTCGTCGTACTGGGCCAGCAGCTCTGGGATCTCGACCACAAGGTCGAGCAAGTGGTGCATGATATCTTTGGGCGTCGTGCCCGCGGACCAGGGGATCGTTTTCCATTCCTCCTGGGCAAAGAATGACGGGGTTCGGGTGACCAATGCGGCTCCAACCTGAGCTGGTCAGCACAACTATCAAGAAACAGGAAGCAGAGCAAAAGAAATGGGAGAGCAAGAAACAACGGTAAACACCACATACCCAGTACGGCCGCAGCTCAGTGAACAATAGATGCTCCACGCCGTACATATGGTTCTCCGGCCCACGGTGCTCCAGCAACTTCATCGCCCCCATAACATGGGCAGCGATGGATCCAGGGGTCGTCCGTTCGATGCTCTGTCAGTTTCACTATCAGTTAGTCAGCTTCATCACAGGAATCTGCCTCCGCTCACCTCAAAGGCCATCAGCAAGGTCACTATCACGAGCGTCGATTCGGCACGGCTGCGCTCCGGGTCCATCAGAGCCGCCTGCAGTGATCGCAGGACCTTCGGGTACAGCCGGAAACCTGACACCTCGATCCGCTTGTCCTGGATGGAGCGGCCAAAGAATGTGACCGATACGGCCTCGAAGGCATCTGAGATCTGGGGAGAGAACATCCGGATGTCGGCGGCGGCCCGAATGGCCCCGGCCCGCCCGTCATTTATGTCGACCTGGGGGCTAAAAACGTCGACAAACCGTTCTATAAAAATATCGAGGGCGGGACGCTGCGAATTGAATCGGGATAGCGGGCCACATGAGAAGTCATGGTCACCATCTGTAAACAGCTGCCACTCAGACTTCCAATCTAGCGGGCCACCGTTAAAATTGTAGCCGTAGCTGGGGTCGTCAAAGGCGCTCTCTGCAGCGGGAGTCCTAGGACGCAGGGCCAAATGTATGTTTTGCGGGGATGCAGATCTGCCCTTCGAGTCGGTTTCATCGTAATCTGTACGTATCCGATCCGCATCAGAAACTAGCACGGCCCGAACAGGGAACAAGAATACTTGCCTGGTGACTCCCTCTTCCCAACTGAGGGTAGTGCTCGCCTCCCTGTAGAGCCGTGCGCCGCTCGGATGCGCGATACGATGTCATCAACGACGTCCAGCGGTGCAGACCGGATGGAGTCGAAGAGACGCTCCAACTGGAGCAGTCGATCCTGATTTTGGGGGCGGTATCCTAGATATACCGTGCATAAGCCCGGCGCACTGATAACAATATGCAGGCACAGTGATGACGATTGTACAGAGGATCCGTCTTACCTTGCCTGTCTATCCGGGCCCGCAGCTCCTTGATCTCGGCCCTCAGCTTCCGGATCTCCTCCGACTGGCTGATCGGCTGGCACTCATCGTCCGAGATAGGCTGGTCATAGACACACTTTGACGGATGGCCATGAGCGCAGCAAGCATGACACGGCTGCACGCGATCGCACTGTGGATCTCTGTCTCAGCGTCCGGGGATCATCTCATCGTCGTACTTCTGGTCGATATCTGCGCGGTCGAACGCACCTTGACCTTGCGCAGGCGACACACTCTGCAGGACCGTGGTTGGCGGTTGGCAGGCCTCTTCGTGGGCGGCTCGACGGGGAACGTTTTTGCTACGGCGTCTTTGAGTTCCTGGCCCTCCCCGGCAGCCGTGGGATCCGGATTTAGCACCATGTCCAAGACCATGGAAAGATGGGCGGCGCGCTACTGGGCGGGAGATGATCTCAGCGGCGTGCAGGTTCGAGGAGTCTAGGGCCAGATTTCATCTGCCAGGCGTTATGCTCATGGCGCTCATGGCCAACAGGACGACGGGGTTTTTGGGGATGAGATCTCGGAGAAGCTCGCAGAGATCTCATCCCGGTTTTTAGCTGGTGCTCTATGCTGATGGAGCTCAACTACCCCCCTTGCCTGGGCAGGGTCCACCTACCCACGATCTGGACTGACGTCTGCAAAACCGTTGGGCCGGCCCGTGTCAGTTGTGCTAAGAGTCGACTAAACGCTGCGGCGGTATGACCGGTCGTCAACGGTGCGGACCCGGTGCTGGGGATGATGCTCTTTATAGGGCAACGACCGAAGCCTGTGTGTGGCGTAGCTGAACTCGACTGCCGTTTTTCGGAGCCATCATCAAGAACAAAAAGGTCGTTGGCCACATCGATTGGAGGCGTCGGAGCCTCACTCAAGTCGCCTCTCCTCTCTCCTGGCAGAGTGGAGGCGCCCAAAGCCGCCAAAACAAGGGGCTTCGCTCATGCTGCCTTGGGATTGGAGAAGGCGGCGACGATCTCGTTCCACTCCGTTATCGACCCTCGGGGTCCCGTTGGCGATGAGTTGTATGAACAACGCGATATATGTGACTGTGTGAGCGCAGCGTGGTACGCAGAGACCAGAATAAAGGACGAAAATAGGCGTGCTGAGGAGGAAGATCTCCAGAGAGCAGACGTCGAAAGTCGTGGTGTTTTGGTGCTTGAGGCGGCTAGGGTTAGCCCTACCCCGGATACCCGATCGCATCCAGAGAAATGCTGTCCTTTTCTCCTACACAGAGGTATTATACGGTCAGTTTATTGCTATGTATGCACAGCGCAAGCCGTTAATGAATTTATGCACCTGTCAGGGGTTTTCCGAGATAACAAGGACTTGCTAATACTGTAGTCCTGATTAGCAGAAGAATTGGTCAATCAAAGTAATACTGCGAACACGAGTGCACTCTCACCTGGTTTCTAGATACACATCGCTTGGCAGCTAGGTAGAATGGTACTTGTTAGCTGAAATTCACCAAGTAGAATTATTGCAGAAAAGATTGTTAGTACACAGTAGATAGATAGCAGGGCGACTGTTGGGGCCGTTTCTATTTTTTGCTGCGCCGGTTTAGCTCTTTTCTCCAAAACCCTCGGACAAGATGTCAACACTAGACATAAGCAACATGTCGATTGCAGGTTCAGTTCCAATCGAGCCATTTCTGTCGCTTTGTGTTCCTGTTCCCTTCTAGTCATAGCATCGAACGCGGCTGGGGAAATATATATATATATATATATATATCGGAAGTGACTGTCGTAGCTGGACATGTAAGGGATTTAAATTATCATTACTACTGTCATTATTCTCGATGAAATAAGATGACCTTCAAAGCGCCCGTGGAAGCTGCATCCATTAATACAGTTAGTATGCTTACCTATGTCCGAAGCATTATACTGAGCATAAGCACCTTTTCATACCTTCTAGATCAAAACAGCAAGAACAGAACCCCCAAAGCAACAGTTCCTCCAACAAGCGCACTAGATACGCGAGAGCTGATACTCGCGCCGCCGGGATGTCGAGCTCCCTTCGCCACGTTGCGCGGCCGCACGCACGTCAAGCTGCGCGTTTCTCCCGGATTATCTGCCACGACTTGGGTGCCATTGGGGCCACCAAACGCGATCAACAGAACTGGCGTGAAGCTCACGATGAACTTGTCGTATGCGCCTAGCACTGTGCCTAGGTGTGCTGCGTCACCGCTGACTGATTTTACGGGGAACGGTTGCGAGCCGTGGACGCCGCAGAAGGAGGATTGTTCGAGGAGAGCTACAGACATTAGCATGCGTCCAAGCAAAGGTATGGACATATATCAATATAGGTCGTCGTTCGTACCTTCTGAGATCGACTCGTTTAGGACCGAAGAGATCCCTCCGCACGACCGTGGAATGACAATCTCACTGCTGAGGGCCCTGCACATCTCCCTGTCTGTGCGATTTGTTTTGGCCTGGTCCAGGATCGCGTTTCCCAGCGCTGCCTTGAGATCTCCAATGCAGGTAGGGCTGAAAGCCGTCGCGCAGTCGCCAGTGTCGCCCTGCATCTGTGCAATCAGGCTATCATTGCCAATACCTCCGGTAAAGGCTAACGCGCAGAGCGGATACGGTGCCGTACAGATTGAATAACCTATACACAGTGCTCCGTTGTTCAGCGGTGCTCAAACGGTAGCAATCAACATAGTGTAACTACGTACCCTGCGCATCAGCGAGCCAGATATCCTCCGAAACGGTGTACTGCAGATCCGTGACTTTGGGGGAGCTGGGGATCCGTTCTGAACCATATACCACACCGACGTTGAGCTCGAAATCAGTCGGCTGGTACGCGTTGGTTTCGGGATTCCACACGCTGATGGTCGTGTCATGATAGTCGGTTGCATTCCATGCGGCTGTCGACCCAGCCGTGGCAAGGAGGAGCAGGCACAGACTAGCTGGTCTGGTTGAGAGCGACATCATGATCGTTGTGGGTGAAGGAATCCACCCAATATTAGACTGTATGGTAGTACATGTACATACGGGAGATCAGCAAAATTAGAGCGGGGACATGAGCTGCAGGAAAACCGCCTTACTTATGGAGATCACTGGAGGACTCCCAGTCTTGGGGAAAACTTGGAAATTGCGATAAGACGCTACATCTAAGGGCAACATGCTGGTCGAGGGGCCAATGATCCGTGACATCCCAGCTAGTAAGAAAAGCTTGGCTTGAAAGAGGTAGTATTCAGGGGAACAAGCGTTCAAGCCAAGGGCCAGAAACTGTTGGTACCGTTATCATCTTCTTGCAAGTAAGCGATTGACCAGCTGGAGGCGGTCTCCGTAAGAACGATGGGTATATCAACAAGGCGCCCAGCGGTAATGCGGCTATGTAACGATTATGAGCGCTTTGCACCATAGAGGGTACCTAATTTAATGTAGGTATCCGCCTCTGAAACATCACGGTAAGCGGTCAGGACTGGAGGTGTGGCATGGTCTGGTTAGCCAGGATTCAGGGGCACTCCGTGCTATCAAAAATCTGCATGATCCCTGATGGTCGCCTAAATCCATGGCCGATAAGCAGAGGAATCACAACGGCCTTCAGGATGAGAGCCTGCGTTAGCTGAATTATGATCAGCATGGCATATCTAATCAGGAGATAGAAGCTTACCAAGTGGTCTTTCCATCAGCCTTATGACTCTGAACCACCGGGGGTGATGGTTCTTGACGGCGCTGTCAGGGATAGAGGGCATAGGCCTGTTTCAAACCCCGCTATGTTGCTATAAATGGCATCTCGCTCACAAGACCACTGTATTGTCTTGAGAACACAGTGACTACAGAAGCAAAAGATGAGACACTGGCCAACATGCTTACTCTAGTCACTTCGGTGCCTTCGGTCGGATTATTCCGGGCAGGTATGAGAGCTACTTCAGCGCAACGAGCTCCAGGTTTGAAATTAGCAAAGAGCGAACAACAGGCTCAAATAACGAAATTGAAATACGATCCATTATTCATACCAGTCATTGTCAACCTGCTGCAGAGCTCTGCACTGCTCGTTCTTTCATCATATAGTCGCGAGGGCGGATGAGTGCAGGCAGTGCTTTCAACAGCATGCCCTCCCAGTCATAAAAAAAAGAGATATTTCCAATCTTATGAAGAGATTTTATTGAGAAGATTCAAATATTCCAGTTATGCTGTTGTATTTCAGGATTAGCACTATGACTGATCTGTTAACTCACCTCCTTGGGCAGCTTGACAATCTCCGTCATCTACCCGCTCAGCTCCAGCCCATCTGCTCTCCACTCTGCCGCTTCTTTTCCTGTTCCTTCTCTGCCCACTGCTGGACTTTTTGATGATCAATTTCGCATACTTATTGGCCATTCCCCAATGACCTGGATGAGAAACAGATTGCCAACACTGCATGGGGTCACCACCCCCAGTTGGTCATCACGCATCTCTCCTGACCTATTTCGACCGGTGCTACATCGCTGCATCCCCTCGCGGGTCTTAACCAGTGACGGATGACTATCGGGCATTCGAGTTGGGATAGGGACATTAAAGCTGCTTATGTGTCATTCTTGCCTGTGGCGCAGAGACAAGACCCCGACCTAACATCCATCAACCACACAGGGAACAACGGGGTTGGGAGAACACAGAATCTATAAGAGCCTCCAGGACGCCATGGCATAACTGGAAATTGTGCCACATTGTGCCACCATCGGATTGCTATTATAACCGACCCCTACATGTCCTGAATATGAGGAATATAGAGCCTCCAATGACCATGTTCCTGTCAATAAGACGACCAGGAATAGAGACTCTCTGCAGACCAGTTTGGTACGTTCTTGCGGGGCAGGAGAGCAGCAGTCATCTCATCTCAATTTTGGATCTAATATGCTACAGAGAGGCAGGGGCTACAGAGTAATTCATGTAGCAATCGGCATCAGCATGAAAGTGGTTTCAACCATTTATATCCATTGGGGCGGAATGAATGCCTCTTCCTTGCTACTGCCCATCTTGTTCTGCGCTCCTGGTATAGATATTGCTATGGCGATGTTTCTTGACAACCCTTCACCCGAATACCTCGAAGAGAACCTCCAACCGACCATCTACGGGCTCTGTATTTTCTCCATTGTTCTGGATACCCTTGCTGTGGCATTGCAATTTGTCTCAAGATAATTAGGGCACGTTTGCTGGCGTTTGGATGACGGGCTTGTGGTCGCGGCCTATATATTGTGTATTCTCTTCATCGGGTGCGTCATCGGTACGTGTCTAGCAAACCAACGACGACCATGCAAATGGGCTGATGGAATCCTTTTCACATAGACGATGTGCGCTGTGGTGGGACTGGCCTTCATATGGGCCGGGTTGAGCAAATCGACCCGAAAATGCTTTCATCAGCCCCAACTATGCACTGGTCCTGCCCCTCATCTACATGGCCAGTGTCGTGCCGTCCAAGCTGGTCATCCTGAGTCTCTACTTGTCTGGCTTCACGACGGACCGGATCTGCCGTGTGCTCTGCTACGGCAGCGCAGCTATCATTATTGCTAACTGGATCGGCTGCTCCATCAGCGGATTCGTCTCGTGCGTGCCTCTCAAGCTCCTCTGGATGGGGGCTGCCAATGGGCACTGCTTCAACGTCAATGCGTGGTACCGCTGGTCTGGTTTTAGCAACATCATGACCGACCTAGTTATGCTAGTTCTGCCAACCCGGCCTGTCCTGGGACTGTATATCTCGACGCGCATGAAGGTGGGACTCTTGGTCACCTTTTTTCTAGGTAGTGTGTAAGGCTCCCTCTCGCTCTCCCTCTCGCTCTCCCTCTCGCTCTCCCTCTCGCTCTCCCTCTCGCTCTCCCTCTCGCTCTCCCTCTCCCGTTGCTCTATTCTTGGCTCAGCTCTATATTAAACGGCAATAGGGGCCTCATCTTCTCAACTATTCGCTTCGTTAAGTTCTACAAAACTGATGCGTTTACGGACTACACCTGGTCCGGTGCAGAACTCATAATATGGACGACCGTCGAGACGGATGTTTATCTCTTTGGCGCCTGTCTGCTAGCAGACCAGCCGTTGGCAAAGTTTCTCTGGCGCAAGGCGGCTCCATAAGGGGGGGATCCGGAGTACAAACACTTCCCAGGCTGATGGCGGTGGGAACCATGAGCTCGGTTCTCACAACAGGTTCCGTCGATTGAATTCGACGGACGATGAGGACTCGTTTGGGCTGGTGACTTGCACCGCCAACGGGGATGCTGTTGCAGTTGTAGCTCCTGAGCGGGTGGTGGTCAAGCATGACGTGATACCGTGGTAGAAGTGATCGCGTTGCATCTTTATCGTGTTGCCATAGCAAACTCACCTTGTATCCACTTGTGATGCGGTCGATCGATTCTAATATGTCCATAGCGAGAACATGATGGGGTTGTTGAACACGAAACGTGCATCGACCACTAGAAGTGTTTTGGGGTATCATGCCAGCTTGCTTGGAGATAGCATGCATGGGACGGATATATCTCATACTTCTTAGGAGACGCAGAAGGTGACAAAGGACTGGCTGCATGATCTGGTGGGCCATCTTGGCAATCTGCTGCGAACTGACCTGGGGCTGTTTAAAAAGCATAGTACTGCCGGCTGGCCTCGGCAGCTGCGTGATGCATGATGCCATCACCTGAAGATCGATGGGCTATATGCACGTTGGGCTGTCCTGTGGAGCGCCCAAGCGCTCAGATATGCCACTTCTTTGTAGACCTTTCAGTTTTATGTTGACATGTAACAGGAAGAGATACGGCATGGATTAAAGCTGAAGGTAGAAATAGTTGACTTCATAGATACAGGGCGGAATTGATAATTGTGCACTGACGCAGACGTTAGGGTTAATATGCATATGAAGTACGAGCGCGGAACGGTTAAGTACTATACGCAGTTCATTGAATGGTAGCAGCAGGAGAAAATCTTCTCACTTCTTCTTGAATCCCAAAGCTTCCGTGATCGTACCCAGTCCCAATCCCTCGAGCAATTTGTCGACTCCCAAACCTCCCAGCAGACCACGCACCAGTCCTCCAATCCCAAGACCATCGAGCAGACGACTGACAAGTCCCAGCACACCGCTGAGCAGCAGGCCTACAGCAGCTATGATCTGGAATAGCGGCTCCGACAGTAGGGCCCAGAGGGGGTTGATCTCTTTCTTCGCATGGGGCATGCCCACGATCCGTCTGCGACCATTGTCGATCGTCTGGGCGACCGTCTGGGTCAGTTCCTTGAGTAGATCGGCCAGACGATACTCTTCCGGCGTCGCGTCGTGGGAGGCTGCTCGCGCCTTCGTGGTGGCTGCGATTCGGCCATCAGGATCGAGGGCTCGAATTGTCCCGTTGCATTCCTGGAGCATCCGACTGGCTTCTTCGATTAGGGGCTTGACGTCTTGCACCAGCTTCTCCTCGTCAAGATCCTCCTTGGGAGTGCGGTCTGCCCGTTCAATCAGCTGCAGATGACCGTGTGAGCGTCTTCTCATTCAAAGAAGAAAGGGGGGCCTTACATCAGTGACCTGCTTGCAAATTGGCTCGACCTTGCTGAGAGTATCCTGCAAGATGTAACAAATCTTCTGCGCGATCTTCTTGTCTTCTTCTTCCTGCTTCTGCTTTTCCAGCTCTTCAGGAGATATCTGCGGCTCAGGCGGCGGCGCTTCTTCCGGCAGATTCTCCAACGGTCTGCAGACGCCGGTCTTTTCAACATATCCATTGCCGTCGATTGTCTTGCCCACTAGATTCTTGAGATCGCCCTCGGTGAGCTTGCCAACCAGGTTGCCATCTGCATCGCGGACCTCACCCTCGCGGTTGACCTTGCATCCGGACATCGGATTGATCTCTCGCTTCTCCTCGTCGGGCTCCCAGCGCTCTGCGCCGCCTATAACGTTGCCGTACTTATCAAAAATATCCCCATCTTCGTCCACGGCACGACCTTGGAGTTTCTTAGGATCGCCCTCGACCAGTTTGCCTACGATGTTACCCCCGTTGTCTTCGACGAGACCGTCCTTGTTGACGATGAGGCCGTCTAAACCGCTGAACGGGCCCTCTGGTCGAGTTTCTCGTTCGTTTTCCGGGATGATCTCGACTCGACCGATGACAGTGCCAGAATCATTCCAGATCTGGCCCTCCCTATCGACCTTCTTACCGGCGACTACTTTCGGATTACCCTGAACGACGCGAGCGATGGGCACCCCGTCCGGACCGATGACATTGCCCTGTTTGTTGACTGTCAATCCGGCTAGTCTGGACAGGTCAATCTTCTCGGCTCCCGAGCTAGACGCAGGTGCAGATACAGACACCTGGGACTGGTCCTCGATAGGCTGTTCACACCGCTCTTTTGGCGGGAACAAAGCTTCCTCCTCGTCTCCATCCTTCTCCTGCTCTTCGATCTCTCCCTCCTCTTCCTCCGAAGGACTTCTCTGCCCAACAGGCTTCGGCGGAGGACAGGACTCCCCTTCTCCTTCCAGGACGGGATCATCTGCTTTCTGCTTGGGCTTGCACGGAGTTTGTTGAGAGGCCATCTTTCCAGGTGAAGGCTTCAGTTGTGACGCAAGAGCTTTTTTAGAGAAGATCTTTCCCTTGGAGGATGGACAGGTATCCTGTGATTCTATTGCCTCTTGTGCTCGTGCTCCTGTCCCTGGAGAAAAAATTGCCCGGTTGTTGTGGATTGTTATGTGGTTCTGGACTTATCAAGAATAAAGAACTTGTGTTCACGTCAGTGTATGCACGACGAAAATATAATACAGCAGAGGAATTGATGAAGGTGACAACAAAACTAATCGTTCATGGGAATGAAAATCATCATACCACCGAAGAAAATCAGAAAGAAGACAAACGCTCAAGGGAAAATAATTTCGCCTCCTTTTTAAGGACGTGCTGAGGGCAGAGACTACTTCTGACTCTCTGTTTGCAGACAGGAAGCGCGTTCCCAGAAACCTATAGAAGACAAAACTCAAAGATCACTGTTAGGGTTGTGCCATGACTTCATCAAAGATAGCCATGCAGCCACGCGATAATCTCTGTAACGGTTGACACGCTAATATGGAGGATGTTATATAGAGGATGGGAATACAGCATGTGGCAATCAATATCCGTCACTATAGGTCGGTACGTGAACTTAGGAAGATAGGCTAGTCTGCAGAGAAGGAGGAGGAGGTAGGTGAGACAGATGATCTATGCCAAGGATTGATCTGTTACACAACGAAGAGTATATACCTTTGTTAGTAGTATACAAGAGGTACATGTGTGCGTACTTGTATATTTACTACAGAGTAATCCATGTCATCATCCTCTGTTTTGACGCATGTGGCTTGGCTTTAACCATGACATCACATATATCTGGGAAAGTATGACACAGTGACTATACTAGATCAATAATTAATGAATTAACAGTGGATAATAATATGACGAGATGGATGGGTGATAGAGGACTACAGTTAACTAAGGCACTTCTTTGACTTGCTCATCCTGATGTCAATCGAGCTCAATGACATCTCCCATAATAATTCCAAAATCCAAAAAATCTGACAGATGAGAACTTGACATGGTTATCGGTCTCCTCTCCATCATAGCTATCCCTACCGTGACGGGCGTTGCGCTAGGGACGCGCGAGCAGCGGAGAGAGAATATGCGCAAAGCTGATGAGAGGCGTATGGCCAGATTTTACATTGATATCTCTTGCGAAGTGAAGGAATTGCGTGGACGAAGGGTGGTGTTGAGGGATAATAAGGTATATTTGTTCTTTTTATTGCTGTTCTCTGTACAACATGACTCTACAAGCTTAGAGATCAGAACCATTCTGCTGATACCTACTGTTATTCTACAGGTCTACCTCGACCATCCGCAGCCCTCAATGCGAAAGACTCCCGCACATAGCGCCCAGGCCTTCTTCATCGGCTATCCAGATAACGAACGAGACAGAGGCGACGGCCTTGTGAGCACCGTCTCGGACGACCCGCCCATGCTGAACTGGATCTACGTCGACAAGGACCGGTTGGACCTGAGATACGGCAATCGCACGCAGAGCATCGACCATATTGTTGGTCCCTGGGACTGGACTGAGGATGGGAAGAGAGTGACAATTGAGGGTCAGGAGCGCTTTATGGCTGTGAAAGAGGAAGAGGGTATCTGGGCGCTGTATTATGATCGCCATGGGGATGCATTGGCCAGTGTTGTGGAAGCAGGTAAGGCAGTGGTGGAAATCGCTTTATACAGGCGTGTGATAGAAGAGATTGCAGGGAATAATTGATAATAATCAGGCTCAAAACTGGCTTCTGTGAAAATAAATTGACAAGTATATAGCTAGCCTCAGTAAATAAGTGCAAGGTGGAAGACGAAGAGCACCTTATAACAATGAACAGTAAATGAGAGACATAAATTCACATTAAAATCGTCATTGTAAAGAAAGATGCAGACCAAATATAAAGGATCCGCTGGAAAATCTAGCAGGCGAAGTCGCTCAACTGAATATTACAACTAAAGAACAGATAGATTCCAATCTTCGCATCACAAAACATGTCCTTCAATGAAGCATGATAAGAGGATCGACTCGGTTTCGACGCATTTTAGTTCCTGCAATTGACTGGTTAGCCTCTGCTCACTATTGAAAGGAAATATAACTGTAATGAAGATCATAACCACAGGGATAGACGAACAATAATCCTATCGTCAAATCACCATGAAGCTTGGCCTTCAACTGAACTTCCACGTCGAGGTTCAGATCCAGCCGCAAGCGCAGATGCTCCTCCTGCTTATGTCCACCCTCCCCTCGACGTTGGACCTCACCGCCAGCATCGTCTTGGACAACCTGACGGTTCCGGTTCGGCCTCTGGACCTGTCTAGTGTCGCGTGGTTGCTGATCGCCGAAGTCGATGTCTTCTGTGTCTTGGTCTGAATCTTGGTATCGTGTTCGTGCCTGGCGGCTTTGTTTCTGTGCCGGTTGAGGCTCTGGTTCCATTCCCGACTCTGGTTCGTCGTTCTGAATGCTGTTCGATTGTTCGCTATCTGACTGCGCTTTGCGCTGCTTCGAGTTGAGCTGAGAAGGCCTCTGTTTCTGTGCTGGATTGGATGGGCTAGCGGTGGTATCTTGGGGGACGTCAGGGTGGACTTGTTCAGACATGGTGAACAGAAGGAGAAAATATCAGACAAAAACTTAGGACAAAGGGGTCTGCCATATATAAACGTGACCTCTCTCTAGGAGTGCATTTTTCGATAGGAATAATTTGGCGGACATGGAATAATAGCCCTGTGATGTCAGAGCTGACATGGATCTCACAATCTACGCACATGTGTATAATGTCCTCTTGAGTAGATAATCCCTGCAAATTATAGTTATAATAAGGACAGAGGGATTTTCGTGTGACGCGTGGCCTCGCCTCCAACCTAGTAAGTAGCTACTTCGCTAATCTACCTAGAAGTTGCTGTAGAGCTATATACTTTACATGTACTGTGAAATCTAAATATACAAATCTCCTCACCTAGGTAGTCAGGCATCTAAAGCAGCATACGCATATTTATTTTGCCACTTAGATGCGTGTGACCATGGCAAGGAAGCAAGCAGTCGTGTAGTCTTGCTTTTGCCTACACCTGGGCCCCTTTGTCCTTGGATCTTCGCAGGAAGGGAGTCGTCCAGCTGAACAGGATACGTGTATACATTTCTGTATGCATATACACGGAGCGCTCATCCCTCATTTTTAATTTAAATCTGCGGCAGATTTCCCCCATCTCTCTCGATCGTGATAATTTACATTTCTATATTTATGAGGAGGAAGCCTTGTGTGGTTTGAACAAAATTTTGCAATAACATTAACACCCTGAAATACACATGATGTGTTGACCAGTTCTCCATCTCAAACGAAACTCGATAGCATTGATCAACATCTCTTCCGGCGCTCTCATCTCTCTAATCTAACAGAAATTCTTGAGGTTCGGGTGGTGATCTCTCAATACTTTCCTACCAGTCCTTATATTGATTACATATTGAAGCTTACCATGGCTACTACTCGAAAGACCAAAAGGCAAAATCAAATGGCCTTCCAGGAAGACGATTTCGATAAGCTGGATACAGGTCCCAAACATGGAGCTGAAATTCGATCTAAACGCCAGAAGCAGCAAAGGCAGTCGACGGACCGTCATCGATCATCATTCTCTCCAGGATCCGACGATGGCTATGTCGACAACTCCACGACCACGAAACCCTTTCCCTTTGAAAGAATCGGCGGTGACGAAACTTCCATGGATGGACCCGTCACGTACGCGCGGGCCATGCGTGGAGAGATCCCGATGAGGCAGAGCATGCAGAATCTCCAAACTGCAGATGAAAAAAGGAACAAGCCTGCCATCTATGACCAACCTGGCGTGAAGTTGACGATAGAGCTTAATCTCGACCTGGAGGTGGAGCTGAAGGCGAGCATCCATGGCGACTTGACCTTGAGTTTGATGTAAGTGCCAGCTGGATTTACATTTCTTGTTTCCTTTAAACAGTCATATGAGCGCGAGGTGTTTAATTATACTGATTAATGGCAGGACTTGACAACGAAATTCCTGTATTGTAACAATGTGACAGTTACGGCTATTTCTCCACACAACGAACAATCCAGCTTGACGTCATGTCCTCGTGGTACAAGTATAGGATAGTGGCTGCCTGGCCTGGATACCCAATGGAGTCTATTTTTCTATTTTTTTTCTCTCGTGTGACATGTATAATAGTATTGTATGATTATTATCAGGTTGTATAGCTTTTCTACATGCGTCATCCAACTCTCAATTGTGCAACCCACTTGTTTCCTAAACGGAATTGCCTATATTTATACCAGTCTTAAAGTTTTTTTTCATTTCCATCATTTATCGCTTCTTACTGCAACTTTATTCTCCGGGTTTCAGGTGGCGGTGACACTTCGTTGCGCGCGTCTGTGAGACTCCCCCGCCGCCACACCCGTCATCGCGCGTAGGGAATTTCACATTGTGAAACATAAATCTTGCTTTCTTGAGGACTTGGGAGATCTCCGTGGGATAATTCTCCCTGTTAAACTTGAGTAGTACACATGTCCATGTCTAGTGGCGGGAAGGGTTATACCAATGACGCTTGAGGCTCGAATGGTGGTTATATTATATTGTTCTCTAAGAAAGGTACCTAATGGCCAAGAGATACTCCGCAAAGAGCAGGATATCGGGGAATATCACGCTGTGATGTAATATGCGTAACATGAGGGGAAAAATATATGGAGAATGTAAAGATAAATAACATCCTACATACTATATCTGTGATTGAACTGCTACGCAGAACCCAAACAATCATTTTCTACTACCAACTCAATAACTATCGAACATATCATCGAACACACTCCTCAACTTGGTATATATCATGACTGACCAAGCCGGTATGTTATCCGGAGTACTAAGTACTTACCCTTTCTTCCTTCCTTCTCAGAATTGCTTTCACAGAGAAGTATCAACCAACTAACTCGTTTCATCCAGACAACCTTCTCTCCAGCGTCAGCGACACCAGCGGCAAGGCCGTCGGAGGCCTCACAAACACCGTTGGTGGCCTCGTCGGCAACGTGGGCAAGACAGTCGGCGACGTAACTTCCGGCCTCGGATCTACGGTCAGCGAGACTACGCAGGGCCTGGGGAATACAACCAGTGGTGTGGGAAAGACTGTTCAAGATAGTACCTCCTCCTCCTCTGGCGCTGCTGGCAATGGTAGTGGTAGTGTCGGTAGACAGGGGCGGAAGCAGACGGCTGAGAATCCGCTTGGTTTGAGTCAGTAATTTAAAATGTCTTTTTTTCCTCCTTTAGCAAGACAAAACCTAAGGGGAGAGAGAAATATTAATTGTAGCGAATTGTATACTGGCTGATGGAATGGATGAGCCTCCTATTGAACATGACGAAGGAGAGAGAAATGTGATATTCAGTCATATTTTATACAACTAATCTAATGCGTTAAGATCGTGTGAGGATATAAGAAAGTCTAGATTGGTATATTATTTGAAAGTCAAACAAAAGAAAATCCTATCTTTTCTCATTTGCATCCAACTTACCAAGAAAGTCAACACCAACCGAAAATGACAATTCACCTCCTCTTAACAACAACGCCAACCTCGTTCCTCGAAACATTACCCGCACTATACACATACTTCTCTTCATCTTCCAAAATCCCATCCTGCTTGAACTCATAAGTATCAAGCAAAACCTTAACCATCAACTGGATCGCTGCCTGTCCAAACCAGCGCCCAGGGCAAGTATGCGGTCCCTCAAGACCCCAAGAGATATACTGCGGCTCACCAATGGGTGGGTCCGCGGCCAGGAAGCGCTCGTAGTGGTACTTACGCGCGGTGGGGCCCCACGCTTCGGATTGTCGGTGGGTGTAGTATACTGATAGAGTGGCGACTTGACCCTTGGGGAGAGACAGCTCCGGTTGAGAGGCGAGTGGAACTGTTTCGTTGCAGAGGCGGGCGGGTGCGGTGATGGGGCCGCAGAGACGGATCGATTCGAACATGGACGAGCGGAGAAGAGACCATTCCGGGGTTCGGACGAATGTGTCGAGATTGGCGGGTGTGGCGGAGCGGAGAGAGTTCCGGATTGTGGATTGCAGGCCTGGCTCATTGATGATGTCGAGTATTGTGGAGCTGACGGTGGCTTGAAGATTTGTGAGACCGGCCCAGACGACGAAGGCGACGAGATCTGTAGCTGCTGGTTAGTGAGTGATCAAGTGTGGGTTTGGAGAGTAGCTTACCAGCACAGCGCTCGTTGTCGTCTACCGCTTCCATGATGAAGTCCAGGAATACAGGCTGAGTGGCGGGCTGAGACAGAGTACGCCGCTTCTCAATTATAGGCTTGAGGACTTTGCGGATGACCTTCGAGTCCTTGTTAATGCTAACTGCGGCCAGTCCTTGCATAAAGCTTGGTAGCATTGACGAGATTCCCATAGCATTGATGGCGTCGTCGTTGAATTTTAAAAATGTCTCCAGCAACTCCGAGTTGTCGTAGCCATCGGGGCCGACGATACATCGAGACACGACGAAGGTAATGTAGCGAGAGAAATAATCATTTAAACCTTCATGACGCTGAGGTGCTCCCTGGGACAATGGGTTTCTAGTCAAAAACAATTTGGCCGCCTCTTGAATAACCGGACCAAAAGCGGCAACTGTCTGAGGATCTCCGAAGTGGCTTCGGATGAGCTTAGTGTGAATATCGGATTCAAAATTCTCTTGCTTCGTAATTATCGGAGCGTTTATGGATTTCAAAAAACCATGGAGGCTGAACTTCACTTCCCATGGATTGTCCTCTTTCATCATCTGGAGGTCCTCCGTTCGCGTCAGGACGAAGTGTGTCATCGAAGCCAACTTGATTCCAAACGATCGTGAAGGGGATGAGCCATACTTTTGGAAGCCCTTGAGAAGCAGCAACTTGGGATCCTTTTGAAAAGCGAGAGCTTCACCGATAATTGGCCAGCCGTGCATGACGGGAGGGAAGCGCGCATCCTTCAGACTTTTAATAATAAAAATGCCAGCAACTAGGGCAGCGGCTGTTGCGATGAGCTCTACCTTGTGTTGACGCACCAACGCCAAGACCAATTCGACACCAGTCAACGAAAGATTATTGACATCCAGCCCCTGCTCCGGCAAGGCGCAAAGAACGGGATTGGTCTCGGGATCGGCAGGGAAAAGAGGGTGGTGTTGAATACACTTGATCTCAGAATTCTCTGTGATCAATCTCCAGAGCAAGTTGGTGCCGTGGGCTTGGAGGTCGAGCTCAGTGAGCCAGAACTCGTCATAGATGCGGAAGTTGGGAAAGTTTTCCTTGTTCAACGGTTTCCAGAGGAGCTCTTCCAATGCATTACTAGGGTGGCAGTCCCACGGCTTGTCGACGAGCAAGCAGCGCATCATGGCAAAGCCAATGGAGAACCTGTCTGAGTTGCCCATTCCAAACAGACTGAACAAGCTGATGATCAGAGCAGACTTAGGAACGGTAGTTCCAGGGAACATTTCCTCGTCAAGCTGGATACCGACAACGAGGTCAACGTCGTCAGGTGTCTTGTAAAGCCTCTTCAGGTGTCCAACCATTTCTGGGTCACTCGAGAAGTCCTCAAATCTGTTGCGGATAGGGACTTCGACCTTGGGATCAGCCTTGTTGTAGGCGCGAAAGTAATTGTTGAACGTTGGTAGACCCTGCTCTCGCTCATGGACAATACTCCATGTAACAATATCGAACGGCTTGCCACGGTATTTGCCAGCAGTTCGGAAGTTCTCGTCAACTCCGCTCTTGAAGTTGGGAATGGTGGAAGCGACCATGCCACGCAAGACGTTCTCTAAGCCAGCGTTGATAAAACCAGTCGAATTGAAACCAGTGTCGAAAAGGTCCTGCTCCCAGAGTGTGTTGTTGTTGGCGTCCTTGATAGGGAAGTCTGATATGATGAATTCATGGAAACGATAGACCACAGCCATCTCAGCAGATACCACCATCGGCTTGTTGTCTTTGGTGACCAGCGGCCATGGGTACGTATTCGCGGGGTTGATCCTCAGGGCAGTTTCGCCATACATTTGACGGTAAAGAGGGAAGCCTATCCAAAAGTTAAATTCTGATTTTCGCCGATGTGGATGGCCTACTCACCATCGTCTCTGGGCCAGGGCATCTTGTCCGTCCAGTAAGCCATCTGGTAGGAATTCGCAATCAGGGCGTACTTGGCAGACATCACAAGCCTGGCAGTCTGGTACAGCCTCTCATCGTCATATTCAGGGTGCTGCTTAGCAAGGATGTCACACAGACGGTTATGTTCTCTGAGCATGAGAGTGTGAACTCCCAGCATCATCCAGTCTTCGTTGGTTCGAGCGTCACCACCAGCGAAGAGATCCTTTTTGTCCACGCCCGGGCGCGTGTTAATAGGTACGCCCATAGAGTTGTACGGCAAATAAGAAGCTTTTGAATTGGTTCCACGTGCTTTCACCTCTTGTGTGATCAGCTTGCCACCCTTGAATGAGCGAAGCTTGTCAGCGACTTCCTTAGTGCTTCCGTAGAGAGAGGATATATCGAGCCAGGTGGTTGCCATATTGACATTCTCTCGGGGGTTTTCTTTCGAGGTGCCAGTTCCAGGAACAGCGGCTGTACGCCATACTCGCAGAGTTGTGTTCTTGTAAAAATCTTTTTCGTCCTCGGGCATTGGAACGTCGATAAACTCAGTCGTCGAGTCTTGGCTATAGGTAACATCGTGCATGATGAACTGATAAACAGGTTAGATGGGTCCTGAATCATACTCGTTCTGAATGGCTACTTACTTCAATCAATCCCAGAAGCAGGGGCGTGTGCTCGTAATAGAGTCTCTTCTTCCTCTTGAAGATCAGATTGCTGATCTCACGAGGATTGGGGCCCTCGCGCGGCTTTGAAATGCCATCAGCATAATAATGCTGGCCATAGTCCCGGGACTTTCCCATTCCAACAGCGCCTATATTCGAATGGTCCTTCTCCAACCAATTGCATGAACCATCGTAGGTTCGATACCACCAATTGGTCCTGTTCTCCGTACACTTGCGCTCCAGGGAGTATCCAAGGTGAGTGAACAGCTGAGCAGCTTCATCTTGAGAAGAACTGGGGACCACCGCTCCTACCTCCAGAGGCGGCGCAGTGACATTGGAAGGAACATCGAGATGGTCAAAAAGATCAGATATCGAAGAAACTTTTTTGGAAGCATAGTCCAGAAACGTCTTTTGTAACGCGCCTGTGGGGTCATTCTTCACGATACCACGAAACCACTCGATGAAGTGGTTCTCAGGGTCCGCCCCGAATTTTTGGTCTGTCCCTTTGCCGTCGTCTCTGTGGTAACGGTTGTATGGCCATTTCTCAGCCGATGTGAGGGAGGAGGCGAGCAGAAGGCCTGCTACTAAAGCTCTGGCCCACATGGTGACCATATGCACCAGATCCTGAAATAAAGATGGACGATGGTCTAAAAAGAAAGGTCAGATTGTCAGAGAACAGCGCCTTTTAAGTAGCAGGTCATCAGAATTATGACGTCGCTGATAACTTTTCTGATCCTCGTGCCATGCCTAGCACTGCCCTTCAGCTCAGCTATCATGACCTCTGGGGCAAAAAGAACAACAAATGATATAGAAATTATTTTTCTCATGCTGACGATTGGTCTTGGGTTTCCGCTCGCAATGCCGGTAAGGCTGATCTCCCTAATTTGCCGGGGTAAGAATGAACCTGAACTCTGACATGAGCACTAAAAATGAACACGAGGAGAGATAGGGCGGACCTACTTCTTCACGTCAGCTCTTCCTTGGCCCTATGTACAGCCAGGTACCAGGGTAGTTGAGAGCGATTGTAAAAAGTATACAATAGTCCAAAAGGAGACGTTTGGATTCTGTATCCTCCAGGTTGGTGTTCTGCATGCTATATAAATAAATCTTTAGTGCGCGATCCCACCTTCGGCCGCAGGCGACAAAGTGACGGACAGAGCGAAGGCAAGAGCCATTATCCTCTTTGATTCCTTCATCCTTGCCCTCTGAAAAACCGCTATCCAACATGATGCGTCAGGCTGCTATCGAAAGCATGCCAACCTTTGGGCTACTTCTGTCCCTGCTGCAGCAGTAGTGGTTGCCGCCATCAGCTTCAGCCTCATCCTATCTGACGTCGTCCCTAGTATGGGGGGTGAGAGAATGCGGCTCTCCCGAATCCGTTGGCCAGGCTTGGGACGAGCCCTTTGCTTTTTCTCAGCCTCCTTCACCGATTATTTCTTGATAAATTTCCGTTCTGCCTTCATGGCATCACTGCTATCCTTTATCGCAGTCTTGCTGATGCTGTCGTATGTCGAAGCGAGGCGAGGGAACTGAGCCGAGTCATCAAGACACTAATCGTCACTTGCATATTAGTCAACAGTGTCAGTTACGCAATTGTAGTTCCTGGTGTTCTCGCCACGATCAAGAAGCGCGAAGATGGGCCCAGAAAGCGGAAGCCAGGTCCAGAGCGAGAGAAAAACAATCAACCTGATAGTCCAGCGTGCACCGACCCTGTCTCTGTTATGCCGGAAGATAGAGTGATAGGCACATCTGGAGCAAACAAGAATACCATTCCGGTGTCCGTTGCCCCTAGCTTATGATTGTTGGCATGTAGAATCTGTTGCCCATGTTCGTCTAGTTTTTACGAGTCAGGTTGTTAAAGCCATCCCTTGCTCAGATAGACACTCCCCGAGCCCATCCGATTATAAGAGTCAAACAGACATCTCCGGTACGGTGTTACGCTGTTCCAGTGGATGTATCATTTCTCAGTCACGTTTATCTTATTAACTATCTACACCCTTGTCAAGGAGCCCGGAAGAGGTCTGCCTGCCTTCACCAGCCTCGAGGTGGATGGTCTGCAATATCACTGGTATAGCGGTACTCACACAATAGCGGATTAACCAGCAGAAGTACGTTTCTGGTTGCATTCACTGCATTGATATATCCCACCGTCGCTGCAGATCACGTTGGCTTGGTGTCAGGCTGGATTCTGTCGATAACGCGTTTCGTAAGGCGGGGGACAACTCCGGAGGCCAGACCGCTATTTCAGGAATCATGATAAAAGCCATCGATCTATGATCTATATAGCCGCTCTGAATGGATCCGAATAGCAATTTGGTTTACTACAATTGGACCTTTCATGACATGACGTTTGTGCATGCAGTCGTGCTTTGACCCTTTGATGTGTCAGCCTTCTTATGCTGACATTTACTAGTCCGCCTAAATCTGAGGGTCGAGCAAAAACTAGTTTCCGGAGATGATCAAGCAGTCGTCGCAGGTCCTGAGATCATGTGCGAGAAATAAGCAAAACTCCAGCAGGGTGTTGCCTCGACTTATCGCTGACAGTGTTGAATCGGGTACCAAGGGTTTTCAATTGGGGGCCGAATTCTATCATGCAGTCAAAAGCCTTTCTTATCTTTTCTTTTTTCTTTCTTTCTCTCTTATTATTTTTATTATTTTTTATTATGTTTTTGTTTTTTTTTACAGGGATAATCTCGTGAACTCCCGCTAAATAACTTTCCAACTCAACATTACTCGGAACATATTGTGCAGTACATGCCGGCCTAATAATGACTGTGACGTAAAGATAGCGCTGCTGAGAGGCAACGTTATATCCTACAATCCAAAATCTCACACCGATCTACGTTACTAAGGCAAGGAATAATCCACCGCTGAGTCATCCCCCCCCCCAAACTGGCATATTTAGCCACAGTATCTCCAAAAAAAAGAGAGGGAGAGGCGGGAGAAAGGAAGAAAGAAAGAAACTCCGGAAATAGCCTCATCTGACCAATGTAACTAATTTAGTAATACGCACAGAAAAAAAAATTCCTAATTGCTCCAGTATCCTTCTTATCCGTCTACCCGCCCCATATCTCTTGTTTCGTTTCATTTCCTTCCGCTGCGGGGTATAAAATCCCTGTAGAGACGTGTTTAGGCAGTATCCCGTTTAAGCGTTTAGGAAGGGGTCAGTATAGGCTCCGAGGTAGAGGCGGAGATCGCCTCATTCTACAAGTTGTCTATTCGTATCACTTTAATAAATAAAGTAGGTTTCTACTGCCGTTCCCTTGTCCAGACAACATAGATGGCCATACAATCGATATAATCCAGTGCGCATTTCAAGATTTTTAGTTAAAAAATATACCCTGCTTCTTTTCCATCCACTCCAGCATGGCGCGAACTGTCTCTTCGGGATTCTCTTCAGGAAACATGTGTCCTGCGCCATCTCCTATCTCGACTACCTCGAGGAGACACTTTTCATCGCCACCAGCCACCCATTCTGTCCAGGTACGCGACATGTCAAATCTCTTTCCCAGACCCGCAGAGTGCAGGATGAGCGTAGGAATCTCCAGCTTGCGGCCAGTGTCCTGGTCCCTTTTCTGTGCGTCCACATCTACCGTCGCTCCCGCTTCGTAGTCTAGACATGCAGCCCGGATGACAGACTCCTGCTTGAACGAGTTCTCATACACTTCCATCGCCCCGTCGCTCGTTAGGTTCTCCAAGCCTCGTGCGCTAGCGCTGCCCCGCCAACGATCAAATAGCCGCCGGATGAACAGGTCCCCTCCGACCTGCATGATTAGAGACGTTGCCAGTTCCACATTTGCCAGCAATGGCCAGTGGAAGAACCCGGCTGCTTCAGCTGGATTTGCCATTCCATGCCATTGCACTGTAGTTGGTACAATATCCATGAGAACCGTGCCCATGACGGTGAAGGCGTCGCTGTGCTGCTGGGCGTCGACGGCCAGGCGGTGGCAGATCCGCGCGCCGCGGTCATGGCCCACTAGAACGATGCGTGGTTTTGCTTTGCTGTCACCATTCTTAGAACTGCATAGGTCGCGTAATGCAGACAGGACGGCTGTTCCCACAGTCGCTTTATCGTGCAAGGTCTGGGATGGCGTGCTGTTGCCGTAGCCTGGGATGTCGGGGACGAAGAGGGGTATGGTTTCTGGCAGAAGCTTTATCACCTATGTTTAATTATCACCATTAGTTCGACACGTCTTCTGACTGCTGGTCGCGTCTTTCACAGCCATCGCACATACATGACGCCACCTAGGTAAGCCACGTAAGAAATAAAATTAGCAGATTTCACGGTTGCCGGAGTTAAACGCCATATTTATATATGCACAATTAAATATCTAGAATGGACCACGAACATGAAGTTTCTAACCCAAACACTGTCAGTAAAGGTAATGAGGATGTACAGGAATAGGTCATGCCTCACGTCTGCGGATATCCATGAATTAAAACCAGCACACGCCCATCGCCTGGATCGTTGAGGCCCCTACTGTAGCCACGGACTGTGGAGCCACATTCGGTCGCGATGGAGAAGGGCTCCATGTGGAGGTGGGGTAGAACGGATCCAAGAGAAGCCATTCTATCTTATGGACTCAGTAGACTCAGTATATACCTATAACGGCGACACAAAAAAAGAAGTCTGATGGGGATGTTCGTGTATCGGCGCGGCGTATAGGAACCAGAGACAAAATCTCAATACACTCACTGACTTGTATCTTCCCGTTTTAGCAGTCCGCGTCCAATCGATCATAACCTCGGCAGAGGAGACATGACAAATCAAATCCAGGAACTAACCTATAAGTTCGAGTCGCATATATGCAACTAGCCGATAGTTGTTAGTTGTTTTCCACTCAAGTTTTGCCTTAACGATAGGATACTACAGTGCCTGGTTGCCATATCTTTCGACACCCCCTCCCCTGCTATCTACTGTCTTGGTGGATTGCTGTTGGAATAACCACATGGTTTTGAAGTCATTGAAGGGCACCCAGACACTATGATAGGTCATAGACCCTGGGCAAAGCCAGCTCGGACCGCAATATAGCAAAAGCGGCAGGGTGGGTGGCTTGGACAGGGGAGAGGGGGTGCCGACCCATATGGCGTAGTACTGTATTCTCAGCGGCAGCCAGGCCAGGCAGGGTCACAATAAGACTGCCTTCTCTGTCACCTGATGCGGCTATGCTACGAAGGACCAGCCTCATCCCATTTGAAATAAATGGGACAGCACATCAGCCGTCAATGCTTTATGGTTCTATAATTCAGATTCATTTCACGCTGCCACTGGTGCATGATGGATTTGACCCCGATTAGCTGTCGTCCGCCTAGATTTGCACGAAAGTACGGCCCCTCTTTCCAAAGTTTCGACAATGTCGACATAGCAAGCCTGTGCTATCGAGAGATCGGGAAAGTTAAGGTCGACTGTCGATTCCGCCTGTCAAAATCCCAGTGGGGTGTCCTAGGCGACAGAAGGAACCCAGCCGGAATTATCTATATGGATCTCAGTTTCGATCAGCCCAAGGACTGCAAGCTGACGAGCGCAACAGTCCTAGTAACCCTAGAGGAACAAGAAGAGGAATTCTTCATTCCTAGAAATAGGAAAAGTGTCCATGTCTATAGCCCCCCGAGCTTTGGACCAGGCTCCCTTCAAGTCACAGACCACTATGGACCAAAACACCTCAGCGGCGAACCAACGTTCATGCCGTTGAAGAAGACTTACAATATGACACCTGAACTGAACATGTTTGGTACCGGTGGTGGTGGTGTTGGCGTGAGCAGAGAGAAGCAGATCATTTACACGAGTAGGTGGACATTCACGGGGCAATTGCAGCCGGGGAAAGAAAAACGTCTGTTCGGCTATAGAGGGACGGCATATAGGACTCTAAAGTGGGAGTTAACGGAAAATGACCTTGACTCTCAGTCCCTACACAGCAAAACAATCCACACAGGTTTTGCGTTTGAACACGACATGAAACCTTTCCTTCTGCGAGTGGAGATAGCGGGGAAGCTACAGAAGATTACAGACCGCTTGAAGGAAAAAGTGAAGAGGAACTTCAAGTTTCCTCCGGATCTCAAAGAAGACCAGGGCACTTCTCTAAGTTTGGTTCTTATTGATCGGGAAGATCGGTTCACGCGCAGGCTCGATTCATTGGCGCAGAGCCTACCGCACGAAATGGAGCTGGAAAATTTCAAGGCGCTTCCAGTAGAGATACCGGACTCTCTACCAGCAGTGTTCCGAGAGGCAGGCATGACGACGACTGACGACTCACACGAGTCAGTACCAAGGACTTGTTCCGAATGCGGCACTTCGCCAAAGAACCTACTGGCTGCTGACAACACTTCCGCCGTACCAACTGGCAGAATCGACTCTCCTCGGAGGACTTTGTTAGACGCACCGAAGACCGCTTCAAACGATCCAGCTGAACCTACCATCGAAAGCCTGTCAAACGCACTTGAAACCTTCCCTGGTCCATGGGAAACCCGGAAACGTAGAATGAGGGTTTCGTCCACTCCGTTCGCAAAACACCCAGCGAAAAAGACCCAGCAGAGTCAACGGAGAGAGGGGGCTGTGGAGCACTCACCCGAAGAAGTCGAAGTGGTTAATCAGACTATATCTCGATTTTCACAAGTTCCAATGTTTATTCTGCTCGTTCAGCTGCTCGAAGGTCTTCTGAATTTGTTCGCGAAGAAGCCTATCCCAGCCAGGAGGTCTTCTTTAAAAGGTGATACCGAACATATAACGAGAGGAATGATGATACAAGAGGGACCAGAAGACAACGGCACAATATACGGGAAGTGGTCTAGACAGGGAGAAGCGCTTATACCACGTAAAGAGCGCATATAGAAATGAATTGCAGTGTAAAAAGCCATGATGAGCTATTAATTAATCTGTCTGATAGGAACTGAATAAAGTGTCAAATGTCAAAATACTACTATGGTCTAACAAGCTAATTGTACAGTACGTATATGCGCGCCTGTGTAGGATTCTGCGGTCTCAGACCAACCGGAATACTCCCTTCGGCATGAGACCGCCATCCGGTCTCACCTGCACGGATCCGAGGGATTCAGGGATCTCAGTCAAAGCGGGATACTAATTTTTTTATATAAGGGATCAAAGAGTCTCGGATATATGAAATCTGCAGGTATGAGATCAAAGAATCAGCCAAGAGTTCTGGCGCATTCGAGGGCGACGAAAGAAGGGGGATCACATATAAGAATGAGCCTCTTTTTGCTGTCAAGCAGTTTTCCTTTTCTCCTTTCTCACATCTTCTATTTGTAGGCACTAGAACGAATCGAAAGATTCTATTGGTTCTCACGTGCCTGAGTTTATACTCCTTCATCAAATCCTTCAGCTGATTATTATTATTATTATTATTATAATCAAGTTTAACGTCCACACCGAGCCTTCCGGCTATGACAGACCCTGATTCTTGGGCAGAAGCCCCTATTAGTCCCTAATCCCGTCTTTGACCATTCTGAACCTTTTCCTCGCCCCAAGCCGCCTGGTTGCGCAGGGCTTTTGGGCATTTATAAGCCCTCCTTGTTGCCAGTATCAGTGTGGGTGTCACCTGCCTGCTGCAGGCCACCCTCCCCTATTATCCTTCTCCCTCACGTTCTGCCTCCTCTAGGGCCGCCAGCCCCCATTCATCATCCTTCTGTATCCTCTCAGCTGCCCGAGCTGTTTCCCCTAAGGGGCATCCAACCGTCGTGTCTGCTAGGAACTGCAGGATGGCTTTGGTGGCCTTAGGATCTCCTAGTAGCCTTCCCTCTGGGTGACCCTCAGTTGTTGTTGGCAAAGCCACCCTAGCCTTGGTTAGGGCCCTATAGAGGGCCCTTCGCTGCTTCTGCCACTCTCTACATTCAAATAGAAGGTGGTAGACAGACTCCTTTGGGGCCTGGCACCCCTGGCATGCCTCTGAGTCTCGTACCTGGATCTTCTGCAGATAGGTCCCTATAGCTGCGTGACCAGTTTTGAGCTGGTAGTACCGACTGGCAATTTTCTTAGGGGCAGCAGCTGCTACTGGATCCTGTTTCCAGCCTGGCTGGGCCCTATATGCCCTCTGGGTA
>NW_027192528.1:10641-95083 GCF_041956765.1 Thermoascus crustaceus | reverse complement strand
GACTGGCCCCCTGCCTCAAATCCTTAGGGCTAGCTCTAAAGCCCTACATGCTCCCATAAGCTCTGCATCAAACACTTCCTTCCCCACGCCTAGTGGGATCTCCCGAGCTTGCCAGGCCCCTTGGGGATTCTGCCATGCAATGCCTGCCCCAAGTCGACCATTATCTAGTCGGGACCCATCTGACCATAGGGATAGCCCCGGGTGATCCCCTTGGGCTGCCTCTAGGGCTTCCTCAGTTGATAGGGCCTTGATGATCTGCCCTGGGAAAAATGCTGGGGCTATCTCAGTTGTCTCCTCAAACCCCCCAGAGGGGTCAGCCGGCAAGGTCTGCCAATCGCCGCGCTAGGTGCTGCCCCAGTGACCGTGGGCTCCTTCAGCTGATCATATGATTCATATCTACTTTATCTACTTTTATAGTACAGTACGAATTCGTGAATATTATTATTTTCCTCTCTGTACTACCTTATTCTCAATTACCTAGTGTTAGGAATACCAAGAGAGCCCGGGGCGCACCGGCCGTTTTCACACGTTCCGTCGCATCGACCGGGGCTGCCACCCCGCCTCAGCTCGCCAGCCTCGCCAGCCTTGCAGCTTCATCACAAAATCTCTGTCCCCAGGCTTTCTTGACTCCTTAGTAGCCACTTCGATAACTATTTCTAGTTCAATATCGTCTCCGCAGGCTTAGTGTAATGCACGACCTGTTTGTCAGAATATCCTCAGATCCTCAGTATTTTCATGTTTATCGAGACCTGAAACCCTACGTTCCCAGTGCTACGAAGCAAAGACAGTCATCCACCATGTATCGCCCTTCTCTTCACCGTATGAAGGATGACGGAGCTATTAGACACGACTTCTCGCATCGATATGACGGCTCTGTTCGCGATACAGAGAGTATACACGATGCGAAGGCGGAAGACCACAATATGGTTCGAGATGTGGAAAGAAACCAAGACCTTTGAGTGCTAATGTTCTATCTCAGCGGGATAGCTACCGTTCGAGAAGTCCCCGTGGACTCGTGGCCGTCAGACGAAGAGACGTTGAACCCTCCCGCTCCAGCACAGGTTCTTTGCAAGGACGAGTTCTAGGGATTAGAGAAATATCCGACGACAGCTCCTCATCTTTTGCTGATGCTCTTCCAGATGTTGACAGCTCTCACTATCGACCAAGATACCCGTCACCCCATCCAATTCGCCAACCCTCCTCATTAAACATGGTTCAAACAGTATTGAACCCTTCTACGGCCGGCGATACGACTGTTCACTTCGAACTCGACGTCGCGGAAGATATTGAGGGCTACATCGAGGAATTCTCTTATCTGAAGAGGCTAGGAAACTTCGAAGCAGCGGAAAAGTACTTCCAAAGCAATCTCCAAGACTATATTGACATTCTACCAATTACTGTAGAATACGCAGACATGCTTCTGGAGCAGGGGGCCTACAAGCGTCTCGTCGACTTTTACGATAAGCAGACATTGCTGGATGATGATTTCGAAGACGCTGCTCGCTTCTCATACAACGTCAATCTTAAACTGATCGGTGTTTGTGCCACAATTTATGCTGATGGTTTAACAATACACCGGCTTCACGAAGTTCGAAATCAGAAGATACTTCTACATATGGAGATGCAAGAGTCCAAGACAAATTATTATATTAACTCCATAGAAGTAAGATAGATGAGATGTTTCTCGCGGTCGTTCACGAACGCTACTAATCATCAAGTGTAGGTACAAATAATCAGGCGCTGGCTTGAGATTGTGACGCGCTTTAGAATGGAATCAAACTTGGCTCACTATAGCTACTTCTCTGAAATCTGTCATAATTGGACTCGACTATATGGACGCCTTCTGGATCTGGAACGGATATGGGACGTCCGAGATATCATTTCTGCTTCAATTGGTGCTTTCGGGCCTGCAGAGACCTGGCAAAACCTCTTCCATGAGGACATACACACCAGAGGTTCCTTCGACAAATTCCTGGATGACTGGAAGGTTGAAGAATATGATGCATGCACACACCTTGCAATGCTGGACATTTTTGTTTCGCTTGGTCGCAGTTTTGTTTCAAGGCTTTTTGGGCCAACCGCTAAAGAGGTACTTCCTACGGCAAAACGATGTTTACAGCACGCTAGAGACCTTGCCACGGCCATAGGAGAGAATAGTCCTGAGCACCTTAAGTCGCGACCGTATATCCAGTGGATCGTGGTGGAGGAGGAACTAGCGAGGAGATTGGCAGTCATGGACGAGGGAACAGCTTCAAATAATAAGGCCCTCAACCCCCGATACCTGAACAATTTTCCTGGCCTAACATTGTGGGAAAGTTCTCTTCCTATTTACGTACCAGCTAGATCAGAGAATCCTGGCTGGCCTACCTCGAGCCTTCCATTAAAGTCTGACAAACTCCTACAAACAGCACTCAGGGCTTCAAGGGAGCTAGGTGATTACCGCACCGAGGTAATGTGTCTGAGGGAACTGATCTGCCACTCTCAAGAACCATATAACCTCTTTACTCAATTGATACATCTGCAGAAGTCAATTCAGGGTGATAGATCTGGCGCTCTACAAACATGTCTCACAAAATACCTTCTCGCCACTGACGATAGTTCGCTCGGGGTTCTGAAAAATGAAATCTCCGCGACCCACGATGGAGGTGGCTTCGAACACAACAGCACCACGTCTCCTCTCATAGATTGGTGTGCAGAGATGATAAAGAGCGCACTTTGCCGCTCCCTGGGACTAGATCCGAAGGAAGTAATAAATGCGCGGAATGCGGCTAAATTGGAGATACTGCCTTATCTTCCCCCGCATCTAAAGGACGACATCTACAAAGCAGGTGTTTACAGGGATTTGCCTTCAGATGTCAATGACTTTGACCAGTCCGATAGAGAAACTCACTTCGAGGTGAGAAGGATGCGAGGTCGCAGCCGCAGTAAAACAGATGTAGCACATGGACCTGGAATACATCCGAGACGTGAAAGGTAAGAGTAACTTCGGCGTGAGACTGGGGCCCTTTCACTGACGAAACATGCTGTCAGCAGGCCAGTTTATCGTCGAGGTCATCGAATCGATCATTCGTTAGAGGCTATAAGTGATAACGAAGAGCCCAGTGAAAACTCCGCGAAGGATACAGACCGTCCTCAGGAAGAAGATGATAGAAAAGATCCATCGCAGCAGACTCTAGCCCACATGTCGAAAGGACCGCCTCCAAAGGCTTGGGTAGAGCTGACATATCCTTCCGAGCTAAAGAAAACCGAGAATCGTCAATCGACTGTCCGTGCTCTTTCGGAAGGGACGGGGGAGGCGCAAGTTCAGCAATGTGCCAAAGCCAACCCCGAACCCCAGGAGCCAGACGAAGCAAAAGTTGGGGAAGAGAATAAGCATCCAGAATCTCCAGACAACGACAGCAATGTGCTCATCCACTTGGAGGATGATTCGAATGACCCGAGCACAGCACGGGAGAAAAAGGAGGACCAGAGCAAAAGCGACCAACAGAGGGAAGAAAAGCCCCTTGACACTAAAAGTATGCACTTTCGAATACTGGATGTATTGATCAGTTGTCGCTGACATCGCAATTGAAATTACAGGGCTTAATGTCGCTAGCGTTGAGAACGCTGAGGATAGCGCTGATGACAGGGCCCGCCCGCATGAGCTGACAGAATAACAGTTATGGAAGTGGTCAATTGGATACGTATGGCTTTTTTGCTTTGGAGGTTTATCTGACATTCTCATATCTATTGCCCATCCCATAGATGATCTTTGTCACTTTAGTTCTGGATCTGCTTTTTACAGATGGATATATGCGAATATATGCGGAGATCGGTTAGAATTTGCCAAACTGTTTTTAATTTGGATATTTACTAGACAACATGAAAACATACCTATTTTTGGATTACCAAAACAAATGGCAGTATTGGCCATGGCATACCAGCTAGGTATCGTCTTGCAACCAAGGTCCTCAGGAACCGGTTCTATATTTAACCCAGAGGTCCCACAGAACATCTCATCATCTCATGGACCCTAGCGGTAAGGTCAACATCATATTATGGAGCAGACTTGAGTGCAGTTACATTCGAGAAGAAAATCACACAGCAGAAAATTTCCGGATGAAAAATCACCTCTGAATGCTTTTCAGATTCTCTAATTGCATATATTACTACATGTTTCTGACTGCTTCCGACGACCAATCTTCGCAAGGTGAAATAGGCAACGAAAACCCCAAGCGTTATACAGCCTACATAGGAATCGAGCCTTCTAAGGACCTTATTGGATAGACATGTCTGAATCAGAAGCTGCACAGCTTAGAGTGGAAAGAGGGCTTCGACCACGAGAGACTTTCGATTTTCGCAAAACAATCCTGCTGAAAGGCACGGAAAGAAACGCAAACGATATCTTGACAGCGTTCCATTACAGCATAATACTCATTGGAATCAACGGTATCACCCAAATATACCAACCCCCAGCATCACATGCTACCATTCACTCTCGGGACATTCTCGTCGTTGATGTGCTCCATGAATTTGTCCTTCCGGTGATAATAGATCTCCATCCCCAGCTCGGAGAACGCGTCCCGGTCGTCTAGCGTGCCGGACTTGATGACGATGACCTCCGGGGACTTGGTCGGCTCCGATGTTAAGGGCGTGCCGCAGTCGCCGCAGAACTGGCGGCGCAGCTTGGGGCCTGAGTCCGTGTCGTCCATGAAGAGCTTCGGCGTGCCGGAGGTGAAGTGCAGCGCGGTCTGGGGCACGATGATATTCGAGGAGAAGGCGGAGCCGGTGTAGCGCTTGCAGTGGGTGCAGTGGCAGGTGACGATCTGTGGAATGCCCAATCAATTGGATGCTAACGATGGCAGAGAATATGACCGTTTCATGGACGTTTCCTATCCCTTACCTTTGGCAGAGGTTCACTCTCCGGGAGATCGATGCGGTATTTGATGTTGCCGCAGAGGCAGGCGCCGGTGAAGGATCTCTGCGTCATCTCAATCAATTCCTCTTGTTGCACCTGAATTGGATACGATTCCGCAGTCCCTGCTTCGACGAGATCCTACCGCTTGAGTCGAGGATCGATTGATCCTGGGAACGATACGCGAGAAGTGAGACCTGGAGATCAGAAATATTTCTGGTTGACCAACAACATTCCTATCCCGACCTTTAAAACCAAACCCGTTGCCAGTGGCCCAATGCACGGTCTCGAATCATGAGGGGCAAGTAGACCCCACGTGTATCCCCGATGAGGGGTTGGTCCCCGACGACTCCGCAAGGGAAAATAAAGCCATGGAGGGAGAGATGTCATGGTGGAGCCCGCGGACGCGGATGACGGAGTGGAGATCTCATCGCGGCCGCGTCCCATGCGCACATCTGGAACGCGAATTCTGGACCAATGGTAAATCGCCATATAAAAGGCCTGGACGGAAAGATAATATCTAGTTGGTTCGCGGGGCTAAAAGGAGACACAGGTAATGGCCTATCATTTTTCATAGGGAGGAGATTCAGGACATGTTAGCAAGCGATGGACTTCGATATATGCACGAAGTGGAATATCCCTCCTCTTCTCAGTGGGCAGCGAGAGCAGATGGTGCCAGTTTCCATGCCTTTTCTTCCCCTTTCCACGCTATCTGCTGACACTGATAAGACGGAGATAGCGTCGGCCTTGGGTCGATTCCCAAGGGGTCCTTGCTCCCCGGTCCTAAGTGATCGGATCTCGTATGGTGATAGTCTGAACAGGCTTTCGAACCGTCCCGAGGGGACCAGTGGATCACGAAAAATGTGCGGATCCGCGTTGCTTGGCCTGCTTGGCTTGAAAGAGTAAGTACACCGTGAAACAAGATCTTGTCCAGCCAACTCCCCACGACACATTGCAAAATTGATTTGTTTGTCGATACACTCCCCTTGGATATGGTGCGCCATAAAGGCCTTGTATATCAGGCATGTGACCTGTTGGTTTGGAGCGGACCACGCGGTCAAGAGCTTGCTATCCTCCGTACCGTTCCTGCTCATGCAGGTGGTGCATGCCGACGAGTATGTTCATAGCACTTATGCGCAGGTCCTAGGTGAGTGTCTATATTCCGCGATTAATCGGGCGTTTAGAACGGGATGCTCGATTCTCGCGGCTGGCTGTTTTCCTATGGGTATTGGTAAGATCATCGACAATGGGTCTTTCGGGGTCTTTATCAGGCATCTGTTTGGGTTTCGGTTTCTCTTTTGCTATTGCACGGTCCATTAAATACGGGATTTATTCTATGTGGGCTTAATCGAATATGCTAGAATATGCTACCGGTTCCCTCCCGAAAAGAGCAAGTTGTATGCTGCAGTTGAGTCTAATTTTTTTTTTTTATGTTTTTAAAGGACTCCGGCAACTAAATTGACCATTGCATCTACAATGTTTTGTAGTATTAATAAGCTTCGACTTTTCTCTCAGAACTACTTTTACACAATCTTCTTGCGACTAACGCGATAGAAAACAGTGCACATTGTCAGGGTGACGACAGTCGGGATGTTTGGCGAGTGTTAAAATGGGAATATCTGTCAGGGGTGGAGGGAGCTCAGGTTTCTGGTTTCCAGTACATGCAGTATTGCAGTCGACCATCATCTGAGCCACACAGACCTACTGCACCAATTCTGAATTGAAGTTCATGAATATAAATCGACAGAACATATGACATACACGGTCACTCACGAGTCTATTTTCAAGGCACGGTAGAATAGATTGTAACGAGCGGCAGTACTAAGTGCCTTGGCAGCTGTCGTCTCTGGAATTCTCACGCCATCTACTGTCAAGGGGATATATTTGGAGACGAATTTGAGATTGCTCGTCAGGGTAACCTCGTCCGGCTTGCTCTTGCCACAACTTGGAAAGGATCTCGCGGAGTTGAGCATCCGTGAATTGAATATTTCCACCCAGTTGTCCTGTGTCTTTGTACGGAGGATTAAGGGTAGACCGTGTAGTTGTCATGTCGTCTGCGGTAAACGAACCGGATATTGGAACAGGCAGTGGTGAGGCTGATGAGAATAGCGCAGTACCTTCACTGGAAAAGGGGCTATTGTTACTGGATGGATAACCATAGCCAGGCAACTGAGAGGAGGTATTTTGAAGATTCTCTGTTCCCATGCTGGCAAAGAAGGCAGATTGATACCTAGGTAAGTTGGTATAGGAAAAGGAAGTTGTGTTATTGCAGAGATTTCGAACCAAGAACTTGGAACTTAGGTTTGACACTTGAGTTTGACGTCAAGGATAAGAAAGTGTAGGACATCTCCAGGTCGAGTACGAGCTCAAGGCACAAGAGAAGAAACGGCATCTCTGTCTGGAGATATTCAAACTGACACACCAATATCCCAAAAGAACGCACAGAGCCTCCTTTCTTATAGTAAGCAATTCAAATCAAGAGTATAAATCCTTAAGATTGACGAGCAGCGTCTTTGATTAAAATAGGCACGCGACAGACGTGGTACCTAGGTACATACCATGTTCGCAGGCAGAAGCCGATCCATACTGGAAGTGTGAATCATGACATCTGCTGCAAGCTGCTTCCACGGGACGTGTTCAGCGCATGATTGTATTTCCATCTTCTCAATGCTACTACTGAGCCCTTCTTGAGAGGACAAAGTGATTTGTGGATTGATAACAAAGGAGGTTAAGAGACGGCGAGGCGATAGAGCCCTGGCCCTGTGCCCTACTGTAGGCGCTAGGGGCGGGGTAAAGTAGGGCCATTTGATCCTCAAGCTCTTAAAAATATCCAAGGTAGCATTTCAAAGACTTCTAATTTCCTAAATGATAACAAGAGATGTCCCACGGGATGAAGCAACGGAAAATTTCCGCAAAGGAGGACATGTTCTACACCGATACCCCCGTAAAAGGTTTATCCGTCCCGTCACAGCCAAGCGATGGCTTACAGCCCAAACGCGAAGCGATCTTTCTCTTTTCCTTGATACTCTCCCACGCCCATACGAGCGTGTTCCCAGCACATTCTCACCAACTCGCTTGTGTCCTGACTGGACAGTGTAGGCCAAGGTGCGGCTGAATGTGAAGGAGCCTTTTGTGCCCGCCGATCGACACTGAGATGCAGATAAATACGAGCTTGGCACCCGCCCGATCCTCTGACGGTGACGTCGGATTTTTTTTTTCGCTGTGCTGAAGAGCCCCTGAAAACAGAACAGGGTGATAAGGTCTATCCCTGAAGAGTATTCCGATACCACGGATGACTGCTAACTCTGTTGCGGGTATACAGATATGTACATAGTTATGAGCGCTACCAGCTCGTCGCGCGACGATGAGACTCTTGAAGATCGATGGGTGGCCCCCGAGGAACTGGAGTTCCGGACCCACTACTTCTCCTGGATATCGCGGAGCAGAAAGCGAAGATCGTAGGTTATCTGCTTCTTTGAGAGTCTTAACTCTCTTCAAATACGAGTCTCTCTCCACCTTGTCGAAGCGCTCGAACTGCTGAAAGCTTCAAGGTCTTAACCGCACCACATCATTTGAGCCGCGTTCCAGGATGAATACGAGAGTACGGGAGAACACGAGAACGTCTTGAGAACCATGTCTTGGCGTCGAAACCGTACCAGGAAAGCCAGCGCAGAAAATCCATCAGATCAGCGCTGCAGGAGGAGATTAGGTGCCTATCCAGGTCGTGCTTTCGCTGTAGGAGAGTCATTCTATGCCTCCTATGGCTCCAAGTCGTATATTAGGCAGGCAGAAAGCCCTACCTGATATAACTTTAAGTTTGTCATTGCCCTTCGAATTTTCTTGTCTCGAGTATTTAAAAGGAGCGAAAGGACGCTCCGATGGATGATTTCCTGCTTTCCATTCAAGTCACCATCCTCACTCACTCTTTTTCATATCTTTGACCTACCAGTTTCATTCCTCCTTGAATACACTGTGCTACTGCATATATCTACGCAGTATTCTCTCCCTTCAACCAACCGAGACAACAGAACGGACAGCCATCACCATCAACAAAGAATGTTATCCAAGATGACCATCACTAAGCTCTGCCTCACCCTCCCTCTCGTGCTGGGTGCCGTCTCTGCGTCCGCCTCTCCCTACCCCAACGACATGGCCGACGTCCAGATCTTCTCCCCCCTCCACCCTATCGTGACGAACCACAGGGCCGTCAACCCCGTCATCCGCCGCGACGACTTCAACTTCTCCTCCGACTCCACCGGCTGCGGCAGCTTCGAGAAGGTCTGCGGCAACTACTGCATCAAGGCCACCTACACCTGCTGCCCGGACAAACAGGGCGGCTGCTCGCTCGACGAGACATGCCAGCTCGGCGATAACGGCCAGTACGGATGCTGCCCCATCGGTTCGACCTGCACGGGCGACGGAGGCAGTCGGCAGGACGATGATAGCGACAGTGACAGCGACAGCGACTCTGGTAGCGGCAACGGTGGCAGCAGTTCCGACTCTGACTCCGACTCGTCCGGGGACAGTGGTGTTGCCGGTCTGCGGCCAGAGCTGGGCGTCGCTGGGCTGTTGATGCTTGGAACCGCCGGTATCGTCATGCTAGGAGGCCTGTGAAAGGAGGAGGACTGCATTGAATAAATAACGTGGATTACTTGTGAAGTCTTTAATTCCCGGGTCTCCAATTATGAGATACGCCATTGGCTCTCTTCTACTGCTTTCATTTTTTTTTTATTTTGACACATTTAATTCTCTTATTTTCGGATCTTTGATACCTTCCTATTTCATATCCAAGCCATTCAGGGAATATCTATATACCTCCTATTCCACCAATGACAATCCAAGGCACGCAAATCACAGCATGTGCCTCAACCAGCGGCTAGCTACGGTTAGAATCGGTTCTGGATCCGGTAGCTTCTAACTTGATTGGTTGGTGGATGATTCTAAACTTGGATGTATTCGAGTACCTTCGATCTATTGTTATTTGTTATTTATGTCAGATTACTAATAGCTAGTCATTGTGTCATGGCACCTCTTTTAGTTCAATGATTTATCTGTTGACATACTTCTTCAGTCGTTTGGTTGTACTGCCGCTTCGGACAACTCCATTGACAATGAAAGGTACTAGTTTTTGCAGAATCAAAAAAGCCATGTCATTATTTATTTGGATTAACGTATCCTGCCTGTTGTGACCAGTCGATATAGGTACTGCTTTTACGTTTTATGGTAAATTCATTCTCTCTGCAATGAGTGAAATCAAGCCAAGATAAGACGTGCGGTGGAGAACCAAAAATTATTTTGCGGGGTATATCCAGATCCCAGGGGCTGCTATGCTAGCTGCCTGCATATATCCTACAGCTGCAGATCCTGACTGTCATTACGAATCTCTTGTTCGATCTGTTTCGACATTAATCCAGGTCCATCATTCTTGGCGCGTAGCGGGAGTATCTGGTCGCCTAGTGGAAGTATATATTTAGTGCCACTGACGTATCTCTGCCCTAATTTTAGTAAACTCACCTTGAGCGACTGATCGTAGCAGCATCACGAGTAGCTGTTGAGCTGTAGTTTTGTTGGATAAGTTAGAATACTATCCGAGTAGAATTAACATGGATCCCTCTAGGTGAATTGCATACTTTCATCACTTGCGCACGTCAGCGTGATTCCGCTGCGGTGCTCGTAGAGCATTGTCTGCTGCTGGCTGGAATCTGAGATCCAGCATGGGTAGTTTAAGAAAAGGGCCGTGTCGTTAGTGGTGGCGAGATGGTGGAAAAAAGACAAGGGTACTATGTTTGGTTGTTAGAGATTCGTCTGTCTTGACCTTGGTCTCTTGAGCAGGAGATGAAGGGACGCAGGGGATGGCTTACATTCGATGCTCACGCACACTGAATTAGAAGCATTCAGGATTACTAGGCGGTATTGGCCAGTTGAGGTGTTGAAGAGGAGTCTCAGAGTCGCATTAACCAGATGGTAATTGTGGACCGTGAGCATCTCGATAGGCCTGCGTTGGGAGGTCAGCAAAACCTAGCCATCGATGCCTGTACCACAAAGCTGTATATATCCACACCGACATTTGATAAACAACCCTCTCGCAGCTCTGCGTGCTGCGGAGTTTGTACATGAGCAGACCCTGTTGCAGCTGCTCGATGCGTTGGAGTAACACGTTTGTGGCTTTCAATGGGTCAGCAAAGTACTGGGGACCAGAATAAAGAAATGTTCTGAGTACATTTCATGTCGCTAAGCTCAACTTGGACGTTAGCCGCCCTGACCTGATCCCGCTGGCCTGAGTCAGACTCGGAGACACAGTCAACGTCGCAGACACGAAGCACACAGGCTTTCGGTCCGTAGGCGACACGGTTCGAGTGGTCAACTTGATTGCGTTTAGTGGTAAGCAAGCAAAGTGGATGATGGCCATACTCACTGTTGACGATCAGCCGTGAAGGGAGATCGATTGACGACGGCTCGTTCCCGCTTTGGGTGCCCACGTGGAACACCAGTTCACCGCTGTCTTTGTACGACGATTCCCCCGCCTCACTCAACGCCTTATAGAGAAGAAGCTGTATTGTCTTGATGAACTTCTGAGAATAGCACTGGCCGTTTGCTAGAAAGTCCACTCGCGCTATCCGGTCATGGAGGTGGCGTGTGTCGCTTTGAAAGACGTCAGTCAGCAGTTCTGCATAAACAAATGATACTGCACATTGTTTTGCTCTGCATACCACATCATGTTGAGGACGGCTATTTGCGGCTGTCCATGTGTATCTACGCATGGAAATGCCAGCATCGAACCCACACGACGAGACACGACGCGCCGTGCCTGCGCCATCGCGAGTTCATTAATCCGGCTCTCAAAATCCACCAGTTCTTTGCTTACTGATTAGCCTTCCCTGTCTTAATCTATACTCTTTCGTGTACACACTGGTTCCTTACTAGATGGTGAGACGTTTCCCAGGAGCAGTGTCGTGACTCTCGATGTTCTCCGCGAGGATACCCGCAGCTTCCACAGTTGCTGTCTTCCGTGCATACGAACGAGTAGACTTGTCGGCAATACTACTCGGGGTGAGAACGAGTGCCAGAAATCAATTGTGATGGTAGCTATTGTCGGTGGCAAAATACGTACAGGATAATTTGGACAGTTCCTTGTCATGTTTTCCTCCCTGTATAAGTTCTCCAGGCCTCGACGGATATCTACATTCAAACAGCCTTCCGCTGTTGGGAAAGAGCATTGTCTCTAGCGACTCGGAACCAAAGGATGCGTTTGGACACAGACTGGAGACCTCCTGGCGGTCACGTACCCCGACCATAATCGAGAGTGTCAGGACCGAATCTGCGTCGGTGATACTGGTGCCGCTCGACTCGTCCTTTGGAAGGACATGTCTTTCAAGTTGTCTGTGAATTATGTGTATTATCTCCGTGAGCATCTTGTGGATGCTTTCGACTCCGGTTCCCACTTTCTCAGTCGAGTTGCAGAGAATTTATATAGGATGTTAGGTACGCTGCAACCTCTCTAGACTATGGTTGAATGGGAAAAAAAGGGTCGAAACGAGGAAGGATCGACCCATATATGCTTTGAGATAGTCGCTCATCAAGCACGCAGGCATTGAAGCTGGCTCACCTGTTCACCACTGTAGCCGCGAGAGTCAGGCTGTTTATGTGAATCGCAAGGTTATGCTGCAGCTTGCTCAGATCTCCACCCTCCGTTGTCCACTTCACCCTTGTCCAGTTCTGCAGAAATTCCGATCGCCATCGCTTGCCGTGTGAGGTAGAAGGATCATGGGTATGGTCGCCTTGCAGGACCATGTATTTGTCGACCAAACGCTCCAGATGATTAAGTGTCGAGCGACAGTTTTCGATCATGGCACTCAGACTACCTCCCTGCGCTCTGCTGTCCAGACCAAATCTATTTGGTGATGCTCGAGAGGTATGAGACCCAAAGAAGTCCAGAGCCTTGCTAAGAGAGTATAGCTGGTTTTGCACCTCCTGGAACTCAGCCGGGGCAGATTTTCGGCCAGTCGTGAAGGCATGAGCCAGCCGGAAGGCTAGCTTGGAGCGCATAACAATATCTCCGATAGATATCTGGAAAGCCATATCGCTATGGGATGCGAAGAGTATGACCTCTGGAAGAATATACCAAAATAGAGGAGAAGGAAATAGACTACAATCACGCATTAATTGTAGCGTATTGGACACGAAAGCTTTCGCCCTTTGCGGTTACTTCTCCGAAGTGGGCAAGGCTGCCTTGCGCATTTCATTCGCGGCTGTGCAAGGACGGTGTTTTCAGCCTTGTTCTACGAGAGAGATAACTGGCGACTTATTTGTTGATCTTGCATCTTTCCGTCACCGCCCCCAGGCTGCGCTATATGCCTCACCCACCACAGTCTCAAAGACGAGGCTGAATGTCACGAGCCTTATTCTTGGCAGGGATGGTCGTGGTAGCGATGCATGGATGCCTGCCGCTCGACAGATGGTGCTGCATAAAGCGAAGGTATCTCCTTCGTCGTCTGATAGCACTGAGCAAAGTGAGGAGATAAAAGAAAGCAATTATGGATCACAGAGGCCTACTTTAGTACGGGCTTTCCGTGGATGTCCGTGAATATCGCGACCTTGAGCCAGAAAGTGGCCCCTTTGGGAAGGAGCCTCGTGTGTATCCTGGATCGGCTGAAGAGCATGGGCCGGCAAAGGGAATTGTGGGTGCACAGGATCTGTCCTGGAGTGACCATCTCGACGAGAGAAGCATTTACGTTGTCAAAGAACGGCTTCGCGGGGAGATTGGGGAGGTTGCAGGTGGTGCCTCGGCATGTCAAACTCCTCGTGCCAAAAGAAAAGCTTCAGCAGCTAGGAAAACCGAAGACCCATGGATGAATATTGGGCATTGCAAATGGATGGTTCGTCAGCCTGTGCGCAGCCAGCCAGCGACACAATCTTGGCATTCCTCTGGTGATACAAGCAGCATCCTACCTGGCACCGTTCATAAATTTATGCCTCTGGCACGACTGGTAGACTTCCAGACAGCTGACGGTAAGTTTAGCATCCAGGACTCGGATGATGTGTACCAGCCTCTCCTCGCGAATTTTGCATCTGCTGCTCGAAACAACGTGATGCATGTTTTTCATCTTTGGTCGCGAATGTACCGGACTTGACATCACGCAGATCGCTAGAGAGGCCATTGGATGATTGTCGTGACCAAGAGCCGGGTCCAGTTCGTGAACACTAGGGAGGGACATGATCCGGTGCTGGATGCAGTTGCGGTGGTCACTGGTCAGGCACATGTCCGGTTCAGGAAGCAACCCATCAACATAGTCTTTCAGGATAGAGGTGTACATTTTCATGGCCCCAAGGAGTTCTATGAGCTCTATCGTGCATCCAATATTTTGATCACCTAGATGGCTGAGGGTCCCGTCAAGATCGAGGAACGACAATCCAAATCGGCCTTTGAGAGTACAGGATGCCTGGCCATGGTCATCTCCCAGTGGGACGAAGGGGAAGCGTGGGCGACACAGGGTCTTGCTGGCGGTGAGAATGTCAGAGCTATATTGATCAGTCGACGGTCTGAAGATATCAATGGGGTCGTCGCCTGCTTACTATGAAATTATTGGAGCTAACCCTTCGAGCTCGATATTCTCCAACCCTTTCATCCCGACGAGCTGCGCCAGCCCATTCATATGGACGGCATGCGGCGACAATGTTCCATAGATATCTAGCCACTGCAAGCTCCGCAGTGGCGGCTGAAAGGGCGATACTACTGTATCCTTCACCATACCTATATCATTATCCTTCGCCCGGTTATGTGCCATACATAGCACGCTTAGTATCACCGCGTCGCTGACGGCCCGGGAGGGATCCCGCAGGGCGCGGTTTATCAACTTTATCGTCTCAATCTCGGATAGCTCCATGATCCGTTCTGCCTGCGGGCTAAGAGAAAATGATAGCCCAATTTTGTTTTTCCTGTGGTAGCGGTTCCGCTTGTGGGCTAGGGAACCGAATATCAGCGCGAAGAATGCCATTTCATCTTCCATTGCCAGAGGAAGCCAGCCAGATATGGCTGGTACAGTATTGCCGGGGTTGTTGGCAGAGTGGGGTGTGAGGCTGGGCCAGAGGACAGATATGCCTGACAAATTATCATCAGTGAGTTTATGGATGAACCAAGGGGAGGACTACAAGGCGATGATACTAACAATATGCCATACAAGGATTGACGAAATCGGGAGGAAGATTCGATGGGTATGTCTGAAAGGGGTCGAAGCGGCCAGTGCCAATGTAGTCAATCGAGGGTCTGAACGACATAAGGCCATGGGGTGATTGGCTTTGCTCATTTTTGATCTGAGAACGGGTCTTTATGCCTCGTTCTGGAGTTCTGTGAGTCTGATTCTTCGGAGAAGTTGTCTTCTGGTTTTGCAAATTTCTAGGCTTGATATTGCTCGCAGGCGGTCTTGAAGATGCAGAAGACCACGAAGTTGACGGGGCAGGTTGAGGGTCTCCTATGTCATCAGCGTCGGGTGTCTCCTTCGAGCTCCTATGTTGCACAGCATGACCTTTCCTGTCATCAGAATTATAAGAATCTGCTCCAGCGACCGAACCCGCCTTAATTTGCTGCCACGTCCACTTCCCGACATGCGAGCGCACAAGCAGCCGACTTTGCAACTTCTCTATTTCCGAGGATGGTTTCGCGTTGATGAAGTGGACCGAGACTGGTGGTTTGGCTGTGCCACGGTTCTCTTCGAAGGTCATTTTGTTTATGATGAGCCGATATCCAAGGTGGCCGGCAGCAGGTCGCACATGACCTTAATATGCTCGCCGGTCGTCTTTTGATCCAATTCAGACGCACACTGCCGGGGGATAGGGCTTGTGGTTTGTGGGTGGAGTGAGGGTGTTCTTCAGAAGGTAAGTGCCAAGGTGGTATCTAGTATAATATGGAAAACCGATGAGCGCGGCCTGACTCAGCTGCTGACTGCTATATTAAGAGTCTTGATTTGCCCAAGGTTGGTTGGCGGAGATTGAGCCGCTTACGCCCCGGGATGTTTGCAGTCCCCGGTAGGATCATTGGAAGTTTGGGGTCTGCACAAATATGGAGTAGCAGTGTCCAGGGTCCACATACTACTGCTTACAATGTGCGGATCCGCAAGTTTGATTATGCTTATGCTGGTTACTTGGGGTACACTTGACAAGAGGATCAATCTTGCGAATAGCTATGCAAGTAGAAGTTAAGATGTGTGTATTGCAGGTTCTGTTTCATATCATTTTGTGGCCATGAAAACCTTAGTAACCAGATGGTGCCATCTGGTACATCATACTTCGTGCTAGCGGGGAAGATATGAACTTTTTTTATTGCAAATATATCTAGGTAGAGTCGGGTTGTGAGCGGGAAGAAGTGCAAGGATATACATATTCAATGCTATGTCATTAGGGTCTTGAGGTATGAGCGTGACACACCCATCACATGCCCACATTGCATGCTGACATGATAAGCGATTCCAGATCCCGGATTTTGGCGTTTTCAAAGTTTTGGGAATCTGACTACTAGCCGGGCACTCTATGTACCTAGAATGTTGTAGTTTTTATGCTACTGCTTGTCTTTCATTCATCAAGCATTCTAACTAGACAGTTACAACATTAATACATATTAGATGATTATGATTCTGCTTTATGTTGGAGTACCTATAAGGTTGGAATCATCTGAGAACAAATTAGTAGTATTGCCTTTTTAGTTCAACACTTTGTTATTCTCTTGGTATTTAAGCTGATCCGTTGAAATTCATAGATAGTATACTAATAACGGCCTGGAGCTTTCGAGGCACGTAATGTTTACATTATGTACATGTACTTGTACAGGTATATCATCTCAGCCGATAGACTTTCTCTTCAGACTTTCTCGTGGCTGAAGAAGTAGATCGCGCAGGCTGTGGATTGGTTCTTCAAGAGGTGTCTATTTTGTAGGATCACATGTTTCGCAAAGCAAGATTGCTTTAGTAAAGAGAATCTGCCTGCCTACCTAACTCATAGGACTGCTCGTCTCAGCACCCCACTCTCCGGAGAATAAATAGATATTGCGTTGTGTATTTGATAGGTACCTAGGCCTAGGTATTTATCATGCGACGTGGATCGTGGGTATACAAATTTTATTTCCAACCCAGAAAACTAACAAGGTGATGGTTGGACCATGTCCGTCAAGGTGGTTCGAACTGATAATGAATTCTTCCATGATTGCTGAAGCCGACCACTCTTAATATCAGTTGACAGACAACTTCTCTCAGGCAGGCTGTAAGAAGAGGGGTAGTACGATATGTCGGTACTCTGTAAACACCGGTAGACGACTGAGCTGCAGGAGAATACCTCTTGCGAATTGTTTCGTCCTGAAACCAACAAGGGTGCTGTACCTGTGCTGGGTCTATCTTCGCACACGTTTAAACATATGGAATTTGGCATCCTTCATTTTGGTGGTATGTTCCTGCAGCCGGTAGCTAGGTAGCTAACCGCACGCACGTGAGTGGAAGTATCTCGAGGTATTGGGGGGGTGGGTTGCCCATCTCCGGGGAAGCAACAAGACTATCGCTGCGAATATTCACCCTTGTCAAAGAAGCCTGTCAAGAAACCATATCTTGGTATGTGGATGGAGATGTTGTGAGATGCAAAGTTGGCTGGCTCGGAGGATGTAGGCGGCGCCGGGCCGGCGACATCATCTCAACCGTCGACCTTTCCAAGCCCACCTCCAGCAAAACTCATTAAGCAGCATAAAAAGGAAGGTGGCAGTCCACTTAGAGCCTCAATGAATATCTTTGCCTTTTCTTGAAATTTTTAGGCTATGCAATTTGCGGTCCAGAGCATCCAACCGTTCTTAGCGCTGCACAGCCCCAAAGCGGGCGGCCTGACAGCAATCGACCTACCTTGAGTTTTGACCTGGCACTTATTAGAAGCTGGGCACCATGTTACAAGAAAAGACTGCAGAGAAGCTAAATGCTAATTTCGATAAGCCCTTCGCCCACTGTGTGTGACAATGCTGCGCCGCACCACGTGTTTTAGCCAAAAGAGGTCAAGGATAAGAAATCTCGGCGCTTAAGGACAATCAGCCCCCAACGCCACCTATCCGACCATTTGTGCTTACCATGATATCAGATAGGTTGGACCTCTTCTTTTAGGGAATTAGTGTGGGCTATATCGTCTACTGGCTGATGCAGTAGCATCGCCTATATCTTAGCAGGATGCATACTGAGGCTCTTAACCTATCCCAGTTATGATGAGCTGCTAGCGACGCCAGCGATAACATTGTCTAGATGTCTGCAGATAGCTAGTTGGTAAGCAGGCTATGTTGTTTTAACACAGGCTGTGCTTTGGGGGCCGTTGGTACTATCCATAGATACCTTGTGGATATATAATTGTTGCTGCCAGGAGGGTTGTCGCTCTTGTGTCTATTTCAAAAAAAGAAAAAAAAAAAGAATTGGTTCAATATTTCAAACAGGCTGCCCTCTATCACGATGTTATCTTCCTTGCAACGCTATGCGACGACAATTGCACTTAGTCTGAGTCTGCTACTGCTTCTGTCTAGCACTGGTCTCGCGTCTGCAATTCCACTGGATTCCAATGGATCATTCCCATCAAGAACGACGGCGACGGCAATGACAACAACACAAACAGAGAGAGCATCCGCACTTTGGAGTCCTCGTAATGACAAGCCGTTTACGTTGCGCATCATGCCATTGGGCGCTTCGATCACCTACGGCTTTCGGTCTACCGACGGCAATGGCTATCGGGAACATCTTCGGAATACGTTACGTTCAGAGGGATGGAAGGTGAACATGGTTGGAAGCCTGAAGGCTGGTACTATGTATGACAATGTATGTCAAATTTGATTGATTCCCTGGGGAGCGTAACTTTATACAGCATTTTCCTTCTTTTTCGTCCATGGAACCAATGAGCGATTGGCTAATTATATAATTCAAAAGGATAATGAAGGTCACATTGGCTTCAGGGTCACTGAAGTTGAGAAAGCGGCCAATAAGACAATCCCGCGGAAGCCGAATCTGATTCTTATAAAGTAAGTTGGTATGCCCTATTAACTATATATTCTATACAGGCATCTATACAGATGCCTTTTGCTTCTTCTTCTTCTTATTAAAAACTGACAAGCATATCAAACCTCTAGCGCCGGTACCAACGACGCCGTTCAAAACTTCTCTCTCTCAACCACAGGCGACCGCATGAACAACCTCCTCAGCCACCTATTCAACACCATCCCCGGTACTACCATCATCCTCTCCACCTTACTACCCAACAAGCTCGCGCCCAAAAGAGTCGCTGAGATCAACGAGCAGTACCGGCAGATCACCGCCGAGCGCCGCAAAGCCGGCGACCGGATCGTGCTGGCGGAGATGGATGATGGGTTTCTGACCATGGACGACCTCAAGGATGGCACCCACCCTACTGATGAGGGATATGGGAAGATGGCAGAGGTTTGGTGGGCTGCGATTCGGGCAGCTGAGGCGGAGGGCATATTGCAGGAGCCTGCGGATACGGGGATCAGTGATGATACAGGTATGTATTTACACACGAGCGCCCGGCCCTGATCGAATCTGTTTGTTAATGTTTGCTGCAGCACGCGATGGTGTCTCTCGCTTTGATATGCACAGTCTTGCCGGCAAAAGCCACGATATCCGACAACTATTCATTTCGAAGGTTATGATATTTGTGTATGTCCTTATAGGGCTGGGGTTCCAAGCGGATGTCACGGGGTTATTATCATGATACGCACTATTGATGAATGATGTTTTTGTATATATATATGATTGATTAATAGACTGTAAATTACTGGTTCTGTAAATACCATTATTATCGTTCACTTACGTTCAGAAGGTGTGAGAAACGCTGGTTAGTTCAAACTACATGCTCGTTGACATCGTAAAGTTTGATTAAGCGCGATCTTAATGGACTTAGTCGCATATGTAATTCATCCACTGACAGCATTGTCAGAAATAATAGAAACCTAACAAGCTGTGATGTTACAACCTGGTTGGTAATCTACACACACTCCCACAGGTAGCAATCTACTAGGAGTCACGATTTAGTTCTCCTGCTTTACACAAAACATCACACACATAGCCATCTATCCATCTCATGTCACCAGGTATCAACCACACAACTCCACATGTCTCATCTCATCTCGTCTCGTCACACAACTGACAAACAAAACACCTCCAGTCGTGCTCTCCTCTCCCCTCTCATATACAAATCCGAGTAAACACAAAATTAATGCTACGTCTAAAATCTGACCACAAACCTTCCCACCGCATCCCCCTTCTCCAGAGTCTCAAGACACTGCTGTACGTCCTCCAACTTTTTCTCCTCGATGATCGGCTTGACTTTCCCCTGTCGGACGTACTCGAGCGCTTCTTCCGTGTCGTGCATCGTGCCTGTGCTGGTTCCGGTCAGACGGACCCCGCGCGCGACGAAGTACTCGGGGCCGATGGGGAAGGTTGTTTTCGTGGGTGCTGTATCAATATCGTCAGATCATGAAGTGGGAGTTAAGGGACAAGGAGGGGTAAGGTAGGGACTTACTGATTCCGATACAGACCAGCACGCCCATCTTCCGCACGTAGGTCACGGCCTGTTCGTACGCGCGCGGGCTGGAGCTTGTCACGAGAATGCCGTGGGCACCGCCGGAGGTGAGTTTTATGACTTCTGCGGTGATATCCTAAATACACTCAGGTACCTGGCTCTCCTATACTGTAGAATGAAAGGTACGCACCTTCGTCTCCATAAAATCGATAAAGGCGTCCGCGCCCAGCCGCGTGCAGAGTGCGCCCTTGTCCTTGCCCCCGTCGACCCCGAGGACTTTGAGGCCTTCCGCTTTGGCGTATTGAATTGCTCTGTTGTTTTTGTTAGATGGATCTGTATCGAGGTTTTCAGCCTGTAATGGGGGCTCTTCTTACAGATGGCCCAGGCCGCCTCCGGCTCCCACAATGGCTACCCACTGTCCGGGCGCGAGGTTGGCTGTTTTGAGAGCGCGGTAGACGGTGGTTCCTGTGGAGGGTTGTACGTGTAAAATTTATAACGAGTATGCGCATATATGGATGTATGGACTTACCGGCACACAGGATCGGAGCCGCCTCCAGGGCGCTCACGTCCTCGGGAATCCGCATGAGATACTCGCTTTCTGCGACGGTATACTCTATAATCCTATCAGTACTCCGTACATACACCTCATCATCTATCAAGATAGGAGGTATATACCAGCCCAACACCCCTCAACATGTATCCCACTCAGCTGCCTCGAATCACACAACTGCTCGTTCCCCGCCTCGCACATCTCGCACTTCCGACACACGCGGTATATCCACCGATGCGCGACCCGATCCCCGATCTTCCATTTCGTCCTGTCCACGTCCGGCCCGAGGCCCACGATCCGTCCGATCCCCTCATGCCCGCAGATGTTCACTTTCGATTTCAGGTACGGAATGGATTGACGGACCAGGTGCAGGTCCGTCGCGCAGATGCCAGTCGCTTCGATCTGGAGGAGGACGTAGGTGCCGGTTGGGGAGGGGAGGGGCAGGGATTGGATTTCGATGGTCTCAGTGCTGGTGGAGACGGCGGCTTTGCGGGCGGAGGGGAGGGAGGTGGGTGGTGGTGGCTCGGAGGAGGGGGACATGTTGGCAGATGTAGGGAGTAATCTATAGTTGTAGATGTGGATGGGTGTATAGTGTTCTGGGAAGGTTGTAGGAGGGAGACAAAGCAGTACTATTAGGCTGTCTACTCCCAGCACGTCGCGCCAGATATATAAATCCCTAGAAACTCCGTACTTTGAGTCAATGCCTCACAGCACATCGCATCTAATCCTAGCTTCCTATGCAATGCAAAGCCGTGAAGAGCAGCATGGCTGACACCCCGCTCTCCTGGATCTCCGGGTACGTGTATCCGACTCGAGCTCCGCTCCCCCACATATGGACCTAGCAACCTAACGGATAGCTTGATGTGGCTCGCCAATTAACCGATCAGCTAGGTATAGCTGTCTAGCTAGCTGTCTCCTCCCCACGCGGTCGGGTCGCTTTGGAAGCGGGGTGGGGGTCCGGGCTTACCCCCGATTTTGTATCGTCATGCTTGTTTTCGATCCCGAAAAGCCGGCCGGATGTTGGTGTCCGCTAGCTGTCTTTCTTGAGGACTTGCATGATATCCGGTTGATCCAAGTTCTTCAAAGTCGTTGGTAATGGTGTGGTGTCATCTTACGGCTGCCGTCGTACGATTCTTGTCGTATATGTATATTGCGTGAATTGAATATCGTCTGGAACTTTGAAGGCTGGTGTACTCTAAAAACCTCAGTCTTCAAACAAACGTCATTTCCAATTCATTCGTTTCTATAGCTACCTAAAGTCTGTCTTATGTCCTCTCTAGGGCGTCTTTCTTGTGAAATTCTCTGAACAGGATCTCATGTTAACTCGAGGACCATCTACTTATTTTATACGCTAGTAAATATATCGATACTCCGGATGCATATCCCCCAACCGGGCTGTCTCCGCCTCTGTCTTCCCCTCAAGGATATAGTTCCTCTCGCCCCGGTCCCGCTTCCTATTCTCCCTCCTCAGGAGAATTGATACAAGACCATATGTGCACCCGGACGCAAACACACAACACAGCATGATTGCGTGCCCCAGTGTATACCGCGGTGCGTCCTGTGTCCGATATATGAAGGATGATATCACCCCTCCGACATTTGACAATGTGAATAGGGTTGCGTTGCCTGTGGCTCGTTTGTAGTGTGATACCAGATTGTTCGGCATCCAGGAGATCGGGATCCCGACCGCGACGTATAACCCGACAGCGACAATGACGCATCCCGCGTACTGTGTGCCGGCGCCGTAACGGGGGGTTCCGAGGAGGATTGCATACCCTGTACATGAGACCAGACAGCCGGCAACGGCGAAGATGCCTCTCTGTCCGGCCCGGTCAGAGGCGTAGGCTGTGAAGAAGTAGACGATCGCACCGCACGCGTAGCATGGGATTGTGAGGAGCTGCGTATGGATGCCTGAATATCCTAAAGCTTCAATGATCGTTGGCAGGAATGTCGAGTACCCGTATAGCATCACGGTCACGCCGATCTGGGCCGTGCTGAGGGTCCAGACCTTCCAGTCCTTGAACGCCTCGAGGACTTGGCTCCACTGCAGCTGGCCGCCTTTGTCTTCTGGAAGCGTCATCTTGTCCTGGCCGTGCCTGATCCGCGTCAATTCCTTCTCTCGCGCCGTTAGATAGCGCGCGGATGCCGGCTCGTCTGCGAGGATGAAGTAGGCGCTGATTCCGAGGAGGATGGTCGGGATCCCTTCGAGAATCATTAACCAGCGCCAGGCGCGGTATCCATTGATGCCATCCATGTGTCCAATCGCGTAGGCCAACAGACCACCACACGAGCCCGACACAGCGGCAGCCGTGAAGAGGAGGAAGATCCGCAGCCCTAGTTCACGCCGGCGGTACCAGAATGTGAGATAGAAGCAGATACCGGGAAAATAGCCCGCCTCGCAGGCACCCAGAAGGAGCCGCATGGCGATCAGCTGGGCCTTGTTCTGGACGAAGCCCGTACACATGCTCACGATGCCCCAGCTGATCGACGCCGCGGGGATGAAGTTCCGCGGACCGATCTTCTTTAGGTAGATGTTGGTTGGCAGCTCGAAGATGACGTAGGTCAGGAATAGCAGCGAGACGCACATCTGGTAGTCGTCTCCTTTGAGGCCGAGGTCCTTTTCGAGACCGAACAGACGGGCGTTACCTATTCACGTGTATAAGTTTTACATTTCATCATGACGTCGTAGAAGAATGAATATCCTGACCGATGTTGACACGGTCTAAGAATCCCATTACATAGAGAGAAATGAGAATCGGGATGATGTGGAGATCCAGCTTGCGGACCAGGCGTCGCTCCTCCTCGGGAGACGGCACGCTCCCAGCGACGGCAGCATTTTCAAGATGTTGTAAGCAATCTTTGGAGATATCCTTTAACTCGAGATCGTATCTTTCTGTCACGGACACTTGTTCAGACATGGCAGCGGTGAAGCGTCTGTCCCCTCGATGTCGCCGTTGCCGATTGCGACAGGAGCAGATATTAGTACGTGTGGGGACTGGAGACTTTATATCCTATGTACATCTCCGAAGTCACTTGAGAGATAAGGTGTACCGGAGAAGAAGCGAGCTTACAGTCCTTGTCCCGAGGAAGTATGTGGCTTGCGGTTGGCGGTTCAAGATGTTTGACGACACGGGTGCATGCATCCGGTTCGAGGAATACGTCAACCCGTTGCCATCTCGGCTTCGGAAAGTCAGCATGCATATATGCACTTATAATCATATTATGGAATCTTCCTGGTGTTCAAGTCTTCAAGTTGTAGGAGTACTTGAACGTTTAGGGCTTCTGTTAGGGGAAGCCCTATGTTTATCCCCATGTCCGAAAACACGGATAACACAGTTGGCATAAAAAACTGCTCTATTGATGAGCAGAATCTATATTCCTTGTACCTAGAGACCAAATATGTTTTCTATTATTACACAACTCCGCCATGCTTACCACATTTAACTATATGAAGGCATACGTAGGGGTTTAATAAGCGACAATTGAAGAAGGCCCTCTGTCGCAAAAGCTCATAGAATACATTTTGTGAACTCATGATCCACCAGGTCCTGAATTCCATATTTCGTTGCCGAGAGTAGAGAAGTGAGACGACTACGCGCACGTGATGGGCGCGCTATACGCTGGTTGAGCTCTTATGGTGGAGAGGACTGGCCAGATCTCTGCGATGCTGACGCCGTCGAAAAACCAGTCGGAGACCTTGAGACCAGGGCCGTCATCATCGACAGAGATGGTGATAGTCGTGTTGCTGCCCTTCATCTGATACCGGCCAGCGAACGTGCTGTTGGCTTCGTCCTTGCTGGCCTGCTCCACTGCCGGGAGCAGCGCCTTAATGACCTTGCTCAGCCCCGCGTAGACGACATCGAACCCTGTTTGAGAGCCGCATGTCACAAGGGAGAGCACGAGATCGTAGTCCGGAATGAGAACCATGACCCCTACATACGCGCCGATGTTGCCGCTCTTGGTGTAGATATCAATGGTGCGGTTGTCCAGGGTCACATTCACAGCACGGGCAATCTCCCACGGCGCGCCAACCGAAATGCCCAGGGACGAGGTGTGGGTGAGAGGCTTCAGCCAGCGACGAGTCTGCGCCGGCGTCAGGAGTCGCGAATTAAGGATGCCAGACCCGAAGGCGAGGAGATCGGCCGTGCTAGCGTACATGCCACCGGACCTATGGGACTGTCAATATCCATTTGATGCAAAGGGGCAGCGGGACGTACGGGTTTTCGATCCCCAGATCGGATCCCCACCAGATCGACTCGAGGACGTTGTCGTCCGTGGGTGGCTTGAGACCGGTTCGGGTCAGGTTGAGAGGCTTCAGAACCGCCTGCTCGAGATATTGCTCATACGTCTGGTTGGTCACGGACTCGATCACGAAGCCCAGGATGACAAACCCCATGTTGGCGTAGACCGGGGTGGTGAAGGGCGCGTAGACGGGATGCCGTTGGCCGAATTTGGCAAAGAAGTCTGGTAAAATGTGAGTATCTTCTCTCATCTACGGAGGGTGCGTGAGTGCAATGCTTACCCTTGCGAGTACAGGCGCGCATGCCAGGCCATCCCCCACACCCCGAGATCTCGCTCGAATTGAGAGGGGGAAATCCGTACTTCCTGGTCCAGTCAACCGGTTGGTTGCCGAGATCGGTCAAGCCCACTGGATTTGCCTGATTAGCCTTTATATTACAAAGGAAAAAGGCCAAAACAAGGTTATACTCTGTGTTCCGATATCAGCCAGATGCGACATGAGCGCTTCGATGGTGACCTCGTCCCAGTCGACCGTCGTCACGGCCGACTTGTCTTTCTGGCCCTTGTATAGATCCCGCAGCTCAGGGACATATTTGGTCACAGGGTCGGTCATCCGGATCTTGTCGGCCAGCGTCAGGACGGCGAGGGCGGTATAGGCCTTGGACATGCTTCCGACGCGGTAGACGGTGTCGCGGTCGATTTTGTTCCTGCTTTCAGGACTGCGCGACGGTGGTGTCCAGTGGAGGTCGAGCAGGGGAGTGTCCTCGTGGAGAGAGACGGCGCCAAGGGACACTGCCGTATCGTTGAGTGTAGCAGTGTTGTTCTGGAAGTACGCCTTGATGCCAGCCACGGCCGTCTGGACGGCCTTGTTCTGTGACAGCGAGGATGGAGCGGGCAGGACGGGCCCAAGAGGAGGACAGTGGGTGTAGGAAGGGACCTCGAAGCTGTGAGCAGTCGAGACGCATGCCGCCAACGCGGCCGTTATCGTGGAAAGTCTCATGTTCGATTGTGATCAGATATCTGCATCACTTCTTCGTCGTTCGGATTCTTGATGCGTGGACAAGAACCTCTATTATATAGGGCACGCAACTCTGAGATACGCCTCGTATATGATCCAGCCATTGACGAGGCGACAGGATATTGCAGGCCGATCTGCCCTCCCACGTGTCGTCTTGCCTTTCCCTATTCGGAATCTGGGGAGAATTCAACAAGGCTGAGTCGATATTCACGTCTCCTTTCTGCCTCGCAATTCATCAAAATAGCAAATAATGGACCAGTGGAAATGACATTGCCCGCCTAGTTCTCCGCCCCGCAAACCAAAGCCGTGTCTTGTTGCTCCTGTACGTAAAAGTTAGCTCTGCTGAATTCCATACAGAGCCTTGATTGCAGACAAAAACATCGCTAACATGCTGTCAGATCTGCAAGGCCTCCTGTCACGTTTCGCCACGACTAAAAATACGCTGCCCGTTGAGGTCAAGTAGATTGCATTGACCTGATTGGCTCCGTCGTATATTTTGTAGACGGCTAAGATTCGATCAGCGCGTTTAGTCCCCGTCCTTCCCCACATGCAACTATCGCGTGAGATGCGGCTGAGCTGGGAAGCTTGAATGTCGATTTGGTTATTTTAGTTGGACTACGAGATAAATGACAGTTTTTTCAGGCAAAGCTTGGACATTGTTCAGGCGAAAGCTTTGCCCAAGCTTTGCCTAAGCTCTTCAGCGAGGGCTTGGTTCCAAACCTGACGTGTTCGACACGGCTCCTGGTCTGCATACTGCAGTACTAACAAAGCAACAAGGCCAGGTACCTACACTTCGTTCTGCCTCGTGGAAATAGAACTTAATATCAGTGTTTAGCAAACACCCGTGCTATCTACAAGCTTCCTCTGGGTCTAGTAGTACACGAGGGGCAGTCATCCATTATAAAACCGTTCACAGGAATCTCTCACAGTATATCAAAGACAAAATCCGCAAGGAGCAACCTAATTGCGAACACTCCATTCTTATTCTACCTGATATAGGATCCTTCTATGCCACTGTTGATTTCCATTCAGCGATACACAGTTTCCCCTATGTGATCTTCTAGCCGCGCATTGACAAGGGCGTAGGGGGTGACACGGCTTGAAGTCCAGTACGGGCTGGGCTGGAGATTGAGCTCAATTTCATAGAGCTATTCTGGGCGGACCCAGGCTTAATGTTACCATTAGGTCTACTTGACTATAGCCGAAAACAGCAATGGTCAAGACCGCGGGCATACTCCATTGTGTCACGTTAATCTTTCTTGTTTCGGCTGCTCCTGGATTACTCGCTCCGTTCTTTCTAAAGATCTCTCCAGTTATCTATATGATAAATCAAAGCAGCGGCGGTTCCCTTTTGCAATGGTTATGAAGTTAGCCAGTGCGATCGTTGTGCACATATCATACAGTATCCCTAGATATATATATCTTGAACTAAAAACGCAACATCACCAGTTCAGTTCATCCAAGCTTGCTATCTTACAATCTAACAATATAACTCTTCTATACAGTCTTGTAATTCACAGCTGGTGTTATGCGAAGGCGATCATAGAATTCCCTTGGGATAATCCATAAAAGCTAAATAGATTTCCCTATAACTTTTACTATGGTTCTTACATGTCTTATTTTTTTTATCTCTATTATACTTCTGGACTACTGCTAAGTGAGCCATTTCATCTGGCCAACTCACCAGCATACCTCGGTAGCTTGCGACACTTCTATCCAAATTCCTAGATAGGTATGCACCCTATTAAGTTCTAGATTCGACGCGAACGACACCCAGCACTAGCACGATAAGATAAGGACCTGATCGCCGCGCGGGGCTACTATGCTACAATTCTACAGTCCAAGTCCAAGTACCGAACTATGTACCTCGCACTTCTCTCCGTGCCGATTAAACACGGGGATTCTCCGAAACTCAAAATCAAGTACGGTCTAACCTAGGTACGGTAGTGGCTGGTTAAGTCCAACGCGGGGCAGCGGAGACCGACAACGTGGCTTGATATTTAGACGGATATCCCCCCGGATGCATGCTGCCGCGTGGGGCGGGGGATATACTTGTTGTGTACTACTGCGTGATGATGTAGTTGGATAGCATGCGATGGGTATTATGGGTATTATATGCAGAGTACCTCTGTAGGTAGTAGGGACGTCCTGCTTAGGTCTGGGTTGTGAGCTTTTTTCGTTCTTTTCGTTCTTGGACATACCTTCTCTCCATCTCTCATAACCCTAACTTCCATCCTCAGGTATACAACAGTCTCGGTCTTTCTTCTTGAAATTTAAATGCTTCGCAGGGGACAATTCACAAATCAATAACATATACCTACGGTTTATATACCTCTCTGCTTTCTATCGACTTAGACCCGCACCCGACCAGCCATCTCTACAGAACAGCAGAAAAAGAAAGAAACAAACATGACCATCTCAACCTCCCTCAACCTCTACATCAACGGCGCCCACGTCCCCTCGCGCACCAGCACCACCTTCCCCGTCACCAACCCCCTCACCGGCGAAGCCCTCTACCCCTGCGCCAGCGCTACCGTCGCTGACTACGAGACCGCCATCCAGCACGCCCACGCAGCGTACAAGACTTGGAACGCGACGTCCCCGTCGGCGCGGCGCAAGATCCTCCTCCGCGCGGCGGATATTCTCGAGACGTACCTGAACGATGACGCGCCGGAGATTCTGTCCTCGGAGGTTTCGGCCGTGCCGAGCTGGGTCAAGTTGAACGTGCTCGCCGCCGCGGCGATCCTACGCGAAAGCGCGGGCTTGGTGACGCATATCAAGGGGGAAATTGTCCCTGCGGATCGGCCGGGGACGACGATTATGGTGCTGCGAGAGGCGGTGGGGGTGGTGTTTGCGATTAGTCCGTGGAATGCGCCCGTACCTTCCCCTATCCATATCTGTATCTCGCTATATATAGTTATATATATATCTGGATATTTCGGACTGATGACAACAACCAGGTCAACCTGACAGCCCGCGCAATCGCCACCCCCCTCATCTGCGGCAACACTGTCCTGCTCAAGCCCTCCGAATACAGTCCCAAATCACAGCACCTGGTCGTCCGCGCCCTCGCCGAGGCCGGGCTGCCCGCCGGCTGCATCAACTTCCTCCCCTCCAGCCCCGCGGACACGCCGTCGGTGACCGAGTTCGCGGTGAAGCACCCGCTCGTGCGCCGCGTCAACTTCACGGGCGGGGACCGCGTCGGCAGGATCATCGCCGCCTGGGCGGCCGAGTGTCTGAAGCCGTGTCTGCTCGAGTTGGGGGGGAAGGCGCCCGCGGTGGTGCTGGAGGATGCGGATCTCGAGGATGCGGTCGATGCGGTGCTGTTTGGGGCGTTGTCGAATAGTGGGCAGATCTGCATGTATGTCCCCTTTCTATCTATATCCGGGATATAGATCCATATACGCTATATAAGACACTGATGAAAACCAGGTCCACCGAACGAGTAATAATCCACACCTCCATCGCCGACGCATTCACCACCTTGCTCGCCTCCCGCGCAAAGCAGATCAAAGTCGGCAACCACCTCACCGACCCATCCGTCTCCCTCTCAGGCCTCTACTCCCCCGCGGCCCCTCCCCGAATTCTCTCCCTGATCGACGACGCCGTCGCCCAGGGCGCCACGCTCGTCACGGGCGATAGACAGATCACCGGTCCCAACGGGACCATCCTGGGCGTGCACATCGTCGACCACGTCAAGCCCGATATGGCGCTGTTCCAGAACGAGACCTTCGGTCCGGTACTCTGTGTCACGAGAGTGGAGTCGGAGGAGGAGGCGATCGAGATCGCCAACGGGACAGAGTACACGCTGTGCGCGAGCGTCTTTACGAAGGATGTGCTGAGGGGCATGGAGGTCGCGAAGGGGATCAGGGCGGGCAGTTGCCATGTTAATGGGCCGACGGTGTATATTGAGCCGACGCTGCCGAATGGGGGGACGGGGGGACGGAGTGGGTATGGACGGTTTGGAGGCATGGCGGGCGTGGAGGAGTTTACGGAGAGGAAGATTGTGACGTTGGTGAAGCCGGGGATGAGGTATCCGTTGTAGATGGGCTTCTTTGGACTAGCTTCGTTGTATGTGGTTAAATGGAGATAAAAAGAACGAGCTCAGTATGGTCAAAGGTCAATAGCATCAATCACGTCTCATTATCATACTATATCATGTCCCCTACTATATTCATTAAAGATATATATATATATATATATATAACGCTAACAGCACGTCAAATCCCATCCAAACTCCCCAAGAACCGCTCGAAATCACTCCAGTACAGCATGTGCTGCGTCACCGCCGACGGATCGTGCCACAGAAACCCCGACATCCCTTCGTCGGGGAACGGCGGCATCTCGTCAATCTGGTTCTGTACGTCTTCAGGCTGGGCCTGCATATCGTCGTGTCCGTCCACGTCAGGTGGAGGCGGGTACGCCTGTCCGTACATATCCGCGCTGGATATGGTCCTGTTACTGCATGGGACGGGTTCTTGGATTTCGTCGTATGGGGGAGGACCGCCGGGGGTTCGGAGGCGGATGTCGATGTTGGGGTCGTTTTCGGTATACAGGTTGGGATCAATGGATGGATATGAGTGTCGGAGACGGTTGCCAGCACCGGGGGCTGTTCGTCCAGCGAACGGGCCTTGGTATCTGTCGTCAGGGGGAACTCCTGTACTATAACGAGCACGTTCTGTTCGGGCGGGGGGATCTGATGCAGCGTTCGGGGGACTATGGCTGTCCATGCTTGGATCCGTGACACTAGCATAGGCGTTGATGGCTGGATGACGGTCTCTTCCTGCTTTGTACACGCGTAGTGAACGTCTTCCGGAATGCCGTGCTGCATGCCTTGTGTTCGATATCGGTCTAGGAGTACTTCCCTGTTTCCTCCCACCCGTTGCCGCCTTTTCCATATGCTCCCCTGAAGCAGGCAGCCGGGGAGTAAACTGGCTCGCCTCGTTGGTAGCATCCGCCCTCTGGACCCTAGCGCTCGCAGACGAGACCGCATCCGCAAAGTTATCCACGACGGAGGTAAACCTCTGCATGGTCTGACACTTCTCCAGGGCTCCCAAGACCCGACGGAGCTCGACGACTAGGTTTTGCGCTCGCGATCGCAGTACCTCCTCCCTCTGCAGCACGTCACGGTCCTCTGCCGGGTTGGACACCCAGAGCAACCGGAGTAGCAGCACCATCGCAGCAGAGTATGCGTAGAACGCGTCGAGCCACGTCAGGCCGTTCAGGATGCCTGCGCTGTCGAGGAGCAGGACCAGCGCGGCGATGCGGGACGCGGACGAGACGCACGTCCTGGCAAGAAAGACGATGTCGTCTCTCGTCTCGTCCGTATCGTCGTCCCACGGATATGGGATGGCGGCAGCATTGCGGAAGCTGGTGGAGATCACCATGAGCAGATACGGCCGAGTGATGAGGATCACAAGGTTGTAGTACTGGATGTAAAGTAGTGCAATAGCACGGAGATGGGGCGCGGGATAGCGGGACTGGCACTCTCGTAGCTGCGATACGGGCGGCGCTTCTTCAGATGTAGAGATATCTGGCAATGTCAAGTGCGGTGGCATCCCCTGCTCCCACGTCCTGAGCTCGTCCAGGAGCGCCCTCGGGGCTGGCGTCTGTACCGGACTCGATCGTGAACGACGCATTGGCTTATACCGGCCGATCGCCCGGCGCAGCTTACTCGACAGCAGTTGTAGCTCAAAGCTCCTCTCAACACAGCCCGGGGGCCCGGATCCAAACCCGATGCTATCGTCTCCAGGCACGGTGACATCGACCTCGTCGTCATCCACAGCGCTCGGCCTGCCGAGGGACATGCAGAGGAACTGCTCGAAGCCGTGCAGGGTGCACCAGATGCGTCTCCTCGTCTCGCGCTCAACCAGCCGGAAGGAGGTGTTGATATCGTTGCGGTGCATGCCGAGGGCGACGGCGATGCGCGCGGCGCACCCGACCAGCGTCCAGGAGGCATTGCGTTCGTTGGTGCTGTGGTAGTAGAGGGAGATCAGGAGCAGCGCCTGGACATTGGACTGCGTGCAGGTGGTCGTCAGGCGAGGCAATGCTGATCGTGCCACACTCCAGCAGTCGACTCTGAGGGCCTCGTAGTCGAACGAGTCGGTTCTCTTGCTGGACCTCGAGTGCAGGATGCAGCCAAAGACCAGCATCATGTGCAGACAGACGAGCCATCCTTCGTCAGGTTCTCCAGGAGCAGATCGTGGACGGCTGTCGGAAGAAAGGTGGCGCTCCAACTCATCCTGGAAGAGGGTCCGATGGAAAAGGGGAAAGTCGTTGTGCACATGTTGGAAGTAGACATGCAGCAATGCCTCAACGGTCCCTAAAGGAAGCTCTCTCAGACGCAGTGCCGAATGAGATATATCACATAGAGAGGCCGTCGCTGGACTCGAGCCCGCGGCGACTCCTGGGGAATTCGAGTCATGATCCAGGTCGCTCGTGCTCGGCCGGGCCTCCAGCGCCTCCGCGACGTTGTCCGAGGCGAAACGCGACGAGGGATGGCGTTCGGCCACGAGCTCCCGCAGCTCAGCGAAGAAGGACAGGCTGCCTGAAGGCCCGATGTAGTGCGAGCGGCCGGACGAGTCATGCACCAGGCGCGGCGAGTCCTGGATATGCTTCCCTTGCCAGGGGAGGTCCTGCTGCGCAGCAGCGGGGGTCGATACTCCAGGAGATGCCTCCTCCGGGCGTTCCAACGGGGACTCGGGCTCCTCAGGAAGCTCCTCCAGAGTCGTGTCTCCTGAAGAGGCCGAGACCTCAGGCATGGCGTAGCCAGCGCGCCTCCCCAAGGCCAGCAGGTCGTCGGTCGTCCGGATGGGCGCGTCGGGAAAAGCGCCCTGGACGAGCGCCTCGAGGCAGCGCAAGCTATACATCCATGAGTTCTCAAAGATCAGATACATCACAAGATAGAGGAGAGCTCACCGGTCGCGCAGGGTTTCCACGCTGCCATACAGCCGCGTCTTGCGACGAAAGGTCGAGACGCAGGCGACACGACTCTGGCGACAGGCCTGGCAGGCATCGTCAGGCCGGGGCCGGAGACATTTACATCGGCGCTGCGACGGTCAGCATAATAATTATACACTATGGCCGAGCATTATTGGGACAAAATATACTGGGAAGAAAGATAGACAGACCTTGCGGCATAAGTCGCAGCTGAGGCGCGTTCGCTTGCGCAGCTCGTCCGGGATGCGACGGCTCTTGAGCTTCTCCATGATCTCGAGACGAGCGATGCATGGAGAACAGCTAGTTCTTTAGCCTGCTTAGTCGTCCTTAGAAAGAGGTGACTAAGGACAGCTCTTGTTTAGCCGCGGATACAACCATCCGGGAGGAGAACAACATCCCCGCTCCTTATACCCGCCGACCACGTCGACAACAAGCGAAAAAGAGCCCGGCTTCAGGTCCCCTGTGCTTGAACTCCTAGCTGCTTCTCTCTCCGTCTCGGACTTGGATAACGTCTTTCAACATGTCCTTCAGCGTCGTCCTCCGCAACCCCGGGCGGATCGCGCGCGTCTCCTACCAGCTGGTCGGCCGCTCCAGTGGCCCGGTCGTGCTGCTGTCCAACTCGCTGCTCGCCAACTTCTACATGTGGGATCCCTTTGTCGAGGAGCTCGTCAAGGCCGGATACCGAGTGCTGCGATACGACCAGCCCGGCCACGGGGCGTCGTCATTGCCCAAGGACCTCACCGCCACGACCTTCGACACGCTCAGCGACGACGTCTTCGGCATCCTGAAGGCCCTGCACATCAGCAAGGTCTACGCCTGGGTCGGCATCTCCATGGGCGCGGCCACCGGGGCCTTTTTTGTCTCAAAGCACCCGGGCATCGTGGAGAAGCTGGTGCTGTGCGACACCATCACCTCGTCGCCCAAGAACGCCGGCGTGCCAGACCCCTTCGCCGCGCGTGTCGAGCTGGCCCAGACGGACGAAAACGCCATCGAGACGCTGACCGAGCAGACGCTGCAGCGGTGGTTCAGCGAGAGCTGGCGCCAGGCCAACCCCGACGAGACGGAGCGCATGCGCAAGCTCATGCGGACGACCTCCAAGGACGGCTTCATCACCTGCTGCCACGCCCTGCAGCACGACTCGTTCGACCTCAAGCCGCATCTGCCCAAGATTGGGGCCGGCGTCGAGGCCGCCATGCTGGTCGTCGGCGAGCTGGACGCCAACCTGCCCGAGACCATGGCCGCCATGAAGGACGAGATCCAGGCCGGCTTTGGCGACAAGAGCACCGTCGGCTGGACCGTCATCAAGGGCGCCGGCCATGTGCCCGTCGTCGACGGCAAGGAGCAGTTCAGCAAGGAGGTGTTGGGCTTCCTGGGGGAGGCGGCCAAGCCCAAGGCGTGATCGGTTGACCGGACGAAAACGACGAGCGTGGATCTGCGGTACATACGGATACGTTTGGTGCATGTGAATATATACTTGCTACTACCGCCTGGTGTTGGTAGATCAGAAAGAATGATCTCGGGTTGGATATGACGACATGGTATATATTGATAGCATGAATGATAGACATATCGATAACACTCCCTCCAGAAGAGTTCTGAAGAATAATCCTTACCAAGATAAATTCCTATGCTTCTAGACCTAGGACCGGTATGCCTCTCATGTTCGTGCCTCGTTGGATCAACGGATCTACGTCACGGCCAGGCACGAACCAATGCCCACCATGCCGGATTTCCAGCCTCAGGTACCAGCATCTAGCTCGCATAGATCCACTTCGCCCAAGCTTATCACGGTTACAAGTATCCGGTCTCTATGTCTGTGCCTTGGGAGTTCAGCCGGATGCAAGCAGCCGGTGCATACCTCAGTCCGTAGTAGATGGATTCTTACGGATAGCTTACCTATCTACTCAAATATATATATACATATATAATCTGTCGAGAATCCAGTGCCCAGTTCCTGTCCAGACACAGGGAAGCAGCGTTGCAGAGTCAGCATCTCTTTCATAAAACTCCAACTTCACTCATCATGCCCAAGCACATCCTCATCGTCGGCGCCGGTCTCGGCGGGCTCAGCGCGTCGCTCGCCCTGCGACAAGACGACCACAAAGTCACCATCATCGACTCAGCGCCTGAATTTGCTGAAGTGCGTATCCAGCCTGTATCCATGTTCAAAAACAAGACGTATATGCTGACATACAACCAGGCCGGCGCCGGCATCCGTGTTCCCCCCAACACCTCCCGCCTCCTCCTCCGCTGGGGCGTCGACCTCGAGCACATGAAGAAGTCCGTCCTGCGCCGCTACCAGTTCCTGCGCTGGCAGGACGGCAAGAGGATCACCACCTTCGCCTTCGACGACATCGCCGCCGTGCACGGCGCGCCGTACTACCTGGTCCACCGCGCCGACCTGCACGCGGCGCTGCTGGACGCCGCGAAGAGGGCCGGCGTCGAGATCCATACGAAGCAGAATGTCGTGAGGTATGATTTCGAGGCGCCCAGCGCGACGACGACGGATGGGAAGACGTGGGAGGCTGACCTGATTGTGTGCGCGGATGGTCAGTTCGAGTGTGATAAGATCTGATACTCGAGTATATAAAGCTTAACAGGTCTGCAGGAATCAAATCAGCCGCACGCCCCCTCCTGACCGGCCAGCCTGATCGCCCCCGGGACACGGGCGACGTGGCCTACCGCATCCTGATCCCAGGCGAAGATCTCCTGGCCGACCCTGACCTCGCCAGCCTGATCACCGACCCGGCCAACACCTCGTGGTGCGGCCCCGAAGCGCACCTCGTCGGCTACCCGATCCGCAACGGCGAGCTCTACAACATCGTCGTCTGTGCGACCTCGCACGGCGAAACGACCGACGAGGCCTGGGTCGTGCAGGGCTCGAGCGAGGAGCTCTGCCAGCGCTTCAGCGCCTGGGAACCGCGCGTCCAGAAACTCTGCAAGCTCACCCGGGGATTCATGAAATGGCGTCTCTGCGACCTCCCCATCCTCTCGACCTGGGTCCATCCCTCGGGAAAGGCCTGTCTGCTCGGCGACTCGTGCCACCCGATGCTGCCCTACCTCGCGCAGGGGGCGGCCCAGGCGGCCGAGGACGCGGCCGCCCTGCGCCAGTGTCTGGCGACCCACGAGGATGACATGCTCGCGGCGCTGGAGCGGTACGAGGCCATCCGGCGGCCGCGCGCGTCGCTGATCCAGGCCAAGACGCGCGAGCACCAGTATATCCTGCACATCGACGACGGGGAGGAGCAGCGCGAGCGGGACCAGCGGATGGCGCTGGACGCGGAGGTCAACCCCGTCTTCTGGGGGTATGAGAAGCGGCGGAAGTGGCTGTTCAGCCATGACGCGGATGTGCTGAAGGAGCAGGATCCGGAGGTGGTTGCGCAGGCGGCTGCATCTCTATAATCTGTAGATAGAATTCCGTGTCTTGCGTATTGCTTAGAATCTTGCCATAGCGTGCATCATGATATTGAGCCCTGTTTTCGTACATACTCAAGAGTCATGTCGTGCCATCTATAGAATATGCGAATCAGGAGAGCTTTGCTCAGTCAGTAAGGAGTCAAATAGATAGATAGGCTATGTACAGTACTTGACTAACGTAGATAGATACCTATCTCTCTGAACTGGACGATCCCTAGCTTAAAGCGAACAGCCATTCTCGAAATACGGTATCTATACATATTTTCGATAGCATCGACATTTCAGAACTTCCATGGATTTCATTCAGAACCTTTGGTAAAGTCTCCCTTCAGGGATGTAAAAACTAAGAGCCGCATCTGCTGCTTCAGAATTATAATCGTGGAAAAAAAAAACGAACAGTATGAATAGACTTAGGGCTTGTTTCAATTACCCGGATAGGAAAACGGCAGCATATCTGATATGATTGGATTTACGTCATGCCGTCCGACCCCGCGATCACAGACCATGTAACCCCGCGCTAAAGATGAATCTATATTAAAACCGGTGATAGTCAGTCTCTTGATATAGATATCAATCTCACTGTATATCTTTCCCCGCTCGAATGACAAACCTGGCCCGAGACGAGATATCTATGAACTCTTTTGTACGGATACGAGACACGACCAAGCAGCATCTATCCTTAGGATCGGTTCAAGGACACCTAATAATATGCACCTCCGCCCGAGCAGCTCGCTCAGAGCTTCTTCGGCCTCGAATTTTATCTCTAAGCGTTCTCCTCATTCTCTCGTCAGCTCGAGCACCATCAACATCAACATCAACAGACGAATACCAAACCGCCCGTCTCTTTCCCCCATGATAGTGACAATGTCAATATCGACAGACTCAAAATCACCATCACCGCCTCTCCCTCCCCTCTCGCACATCCTCGAAACATGCCTCTACGTCCGCGACCTGCCCGCATCGGTCAAGTTCTACAGAGATAACTTTCTGCTGGAGCCGTTTCTCGAGTCTGTCAGTTCCCCCCATCCTACCCTACCCTACCCTACCCGAATTTTACATCATATATATATAACACTGACAGAAGAGCGTAACTACAAAGCCCCGCATGTCCGGCTTCTCCCTCGGCACGACGACCCTCCTCCTCTTCCAACTCGGCCAAACCGCCTCGGACACTCACACCCCCTCAGGCCTGATACCCGGCCATGGACCCAGCGAACCCATCACGACATCTCTCCTTGACATCCGCGCCCCCGGCGCCAACGACATCAGTCTCAAGCAGCATTTCTGTCTTGCGGTGCGCGAGCCGGAGGATGTGGCGAGGTGGGAGGAGCATTTGAGACGGAGGGGGGTGAAGGTTACGGGAAGGATGGAGTGGGATAGGGGTGGAAGGAGTGTGTATTTTGAGGATTTGGATGGGCATGTCGGGGAGGTTGGGTCGAGGGGGGTTTGGGGGCATTATTAGCTTAGCCTTTTTTCCGAAGGGGATGAGATGGGGAAGTTGAGAAGATGGTGTATAGTATGAGGATCTACGTCTTGGTTAAACTGGTTCTCTGATTCTGATAAATAATGAGTGCGGATTCGTAGAGACGGGTGACACGAGAAAGGTCAACCGGGACTGGGGCGCTCGGGTTAAAAGTTTGTACACATATTACAACGGGATGTACCGCAGACATAGGGCTAACACAGGCTACGGGAAAACATTTCATCACCTTCATCAATTATCTAGGAATCGCCGTAACTCATACGACTAGAGTACATCATATTGTACATGGCGCGGCCTGAGACCTTCTATGCCATCAAGACGCCGGAAGTAGAGTGGAGATGGGTGCCCCGGTGTGAGAGGCCGGGGTGAGGTGCGCAAGGGAGATTAGGTAGGAGAGAGAGGTAGTTAGTGACGTCAGGGAGAGAGATGAAGATGATTTTGTAGCGGCGAATACCGGACACATGAGACACAAAAAAAAAACATCAAACACGTAAATGGTCATACTATGCAAAAGACACGCTCGAAAGGCAACACCCTCCCCCAAAGGAAAGTGAGAGATTACGGACGATGGATCGCATCAGCAGCTTAGAACATGCCGCCGCCCATGCCACCCATGCCGCCCATACCAGCACCAGGGACGGCCGGGCCCTTCTCCTCAGGGGCCTCGACGATGGCAACCTCGGTGGTACCGAGCAGAGAGGCAACACCGCTGGCGTCAACCAGAGCAGTGCGGACGACCTTGAGCGGGTCAACGATACCGGCCGCGATCATGTCGACGTACTCGCCCTTGGAGCTGTCGAAGCCGCGGTTGAAGTCGCCGGCGAACTCGTCGGTCAGCTTGCCAACGATGACGCTGCCCTCCAGACCGGCGTTCTCGACAATGGTGCGAGCGGGGCGGGTGATGGCGTTCTTGATGATGCTGACACCAAGCTTCTGGTCGAAGTTGGCGGTCTGGACGTCGTTGAGACCGTTGGCGGCAGCCTTGAGCAGGGCAGTACCACCACCGGGCAGGATACCCTCCTCGACGGCAGCGCGGGTGGCGTTCAGGGCGTCCACGATGCGGTCCTTCTTCTCACCGACCTCAACCTCGGAGGCACCGCCGACCTTGATGACGGCAACACCGCCGGAGAGCTTGGCAAGACGCTCCTGGAGCTTCTCGCGCTCGTAGTCAGAGGTGGACGGGTCGGCCATGACGCCGCGGATCTGCTCGCAGCGCTGGGCGATGGCGTCCTTGCTGCCCTCGCCGTTAAGGATGATGGTGTCCTCCTTGGTGATGGTGATGGAGCCGGTGGAACCGAGCATGTCGGGGGTGAGCTTCTCGAGCTTGATGTCGAGCTCGTCGGTGAAGACGGTGGCGTTGGTGAGGATACCAATGTCACCGAGGATGCTCTTGCGGTTGTCACCGAAGCCAGGGGCCTTGACGGCGGCCACCTGGAGCTGGCCCCGCAGCTTGTTCAGGATGCAGACAGCCAGGGCCTCACCCTCGATGTCCTCAGCAATGATGACCAGAGGGCGACGGAGCTGAGTGGAAGCCTCGAGGGCGGGGATGATGTCCTGGACGGCGGAGATCTTCTTCTCCGACAGCAGGATCAGAGGCTTCTCGAACTCGACCTTCTGGGACTTGGGGTCGGTGATGAAGTAGGCCGAGGTGTAACCACGGTCGAAGCGCATGCCCTCGGTGACCTCGAGCTCGTCCTCAATGGTCTTGCCCTCCTTGACGGTGATCACACCCTCCTTGCCAACCTTCTCCATGGCGCTGGAGATCAGCTTACCAACGTGAGTGTCGCCATTGGCGGAGATGGTAGCGACCTGGGCGACCTCCTCGGTGGTGGTGATGTCGCGCTTGTTCTTCTGGAGGTAGTCGACGACGGCGTTAACGGCCGCCTGGGTACCGCGGCGCAGGTCCATGGGGTTGCAGCCGGCGGCGACGTTCTTGACGGTCTCGGAGAAGATGGCGCGGGCCAGGACGGTAGCGGTGGTGGTACCGTCACCGGCAATCTCGTTGGTCTTGGAGGCGACATCTTGGAGCAGACGGGCTCCCAGGTTCTCGAACTTGTCCTGGAGAGTAATGGACTTGGCCACGGTGACACCGTCTGTTGCGGATCAGCGCCAATTCACACAAGCAACCCCGCAGGCCATGCCGGCAGTGCCGGATCACTTACCCTTGGTGATCTTGGGAGAGCCGTAGCTCTGCTCGATCAGCACATTGCGACCCTTGGGGCCCAGGGTGGAGGAGACAGCTTTGGCAAGAGTGTCAATGCCCTTGAGGAGCTGGGCGCGGCCCTCAACACCGAACTTGAGCTCCTAGAAGGAGTTAGAGTGTGTACCGAGGGATTGACGTAGGTGCTGGCCCTAGCTCCGTCACCGGGAGCGCTGGGCCTGACGACGTACCTTGTGAGCGAATCTCTGCTGCTGCAGGCTCAGGCCAGTAGCTCTGTACTTGGGGAAAGACGCCCGCTTAGCAGCGGACGACAGGATGGTCCTGGAGGACATGGCGCGCTGCATCTTGGTGACGGAAGACAGGGAGGACTGGACGAGAGGGAAGAGGGGACGAGAAGCGCGGGAGAGAAACGGAGGAGAGAGTCTACCCAAGCCGGAACACCCAGAACAAAGGCAGAGAGGTGATGGGCAGAGAAGAAGAAGAAGAATTGGGAGGGAGAGGATGGGGAAGATGAAGCTCCAGACTCGAAAATTTTCCAGGCGTTTCGAGATCCCCGGATGTCTTGGCGGCAGAACCGCCTAGAAGGTCACGTGGGTCTGGAGTTCGTTTCCGTTTGCTCCATCCAGTATCATGGTCCGGCGAAGATCTCTGTTCATATCTGTTTATTTGTATATTGGTATTCTATATACCTGAAGACAAAGTCAGCCTCTCAGTAGATCTGTTGTGTCCTGATATCTTGTATACTTCAGTGCCATGGCCTCAACCATCCCAGACAGGAAGCTTAGAGCTTCATCAACCAGCTATACCATGTGAGCCAGAATCAACATCCAGTTCATCTTCATGCTGGAAGCTGAAATAGTCATCCTCACCGCCTCCTCCACAATCCGGTCTGGTGCTGCTCTGCCAGTGATGGCCAGCACGGTGAAAACCTGCACCTGCTTCACCTTCCTTGCACTTTTCCCTCTCTTTCTCATAATCTTGACTCTCTCAGCATCCACCTTCTCATCGTCAGATTCAGTATAGTCAATATTTGATATCCAGAGGCACAGACTAGCATCGTTCTAATATATCTATAGAGTCAGTGGTTTAGCATTCTTGCACAGTTCTCTCACACTTTTTCAGCATCATCTCAGCGCTCTTCCGCATCTGCAGCTCCATGTGCGCTGTACATGAATCTTTGTTGCTATCCAGGAACACGTGTAATGTTATGTCCATCTTGCTGGTGGCTCGGCCACAGAACACGTTGCTTTTGTCTTAGATATCTGTTGGCCTCCTGGAGACCTGTACCGTGACTGCTCGATATTGATCATCTTTGGAAGCTTCTGAGGAACAGAAAGAAAGAAGGTGCTAAAGTTCAACTTCATTGCTTGCTAGCTACAACGGGATCCAGAACCAGTCTGCCTGACCGCGTCGACGGTAAGATCCGCCCTCGATGATCATCAGTCGCCCAGCTGAAGTACAGGAGACCAAGATTTCCAGCGCGAATAACCAGAGCGATAAACAAGAGACCAGAAACAAAGGAGTACAACTCGGGTATTCGGCTCAGAGAGTCCCAAGGACTACCAGAACGCCGAAAGGACGCGTGAAGCCAACGATCGAGTCACAACAAGAAAAACATCAAAGCTAGAAGTTATTCGGGAAATGAAAGACTTGGGAAACACCAAAAAAGCGTGTCTGAAGACGGACCATCACCAGAAAATCAGTTGCCCGGGGGACGATGCTAACTGTGGACCAGTGCCTCCACCGCGAACAGCCGCTTCTGTCGTCCAGATCACCTTAGGAAAGCATATTCGGATCTTCCATCGAATCCGGCCACATCATGCCCGAATATGGATTCATGTGCCCGTCCGGGAAGAGCGGGTTCTCGATGATGTTGGTATTGGACGAATTGAGGACTGCAGGATTGAACATGGACGGTGGTTCCAGCATCTGATTGTCGTCTATGTGGTGAAATTCTGCATAGGGGTTCAGAGCGATGCTCTGAGGCGGTTGATAAGTGATAGCGTGGCCGTGGCCCTGGATGGGGCTTGTCTGGGGAAGGTCCCCATAGCCGAACGACGGCCCCATAGTCGTCGCTGGGCCCATGATCTGGTTGCCCTGAATGCGATTGCTATGAAGCGCATTGTCGAAACCTGGGAAGCCAAAGAGATCATCGTGGCTCTGAACGCTTGTCGGGGTGACAGTTGCCGCGGATTGGTAGGAATGACCCGGGCTACCCCTGTTCACGTTGGGATAGCTTGGCACCATGGTCTCCATACCCTGAACTCCGGAGAAACTCTGGTGGTCAGCAAATTTCTCCAGGCCTTGTCTAATGCGGAGCGTTACAACCTTGGTTGGTTTCTGCACTTCGTCACTGCTCTCGGACGAGGTTGGGCTGCTTGGCAGATTCTTGTCGTTTGGGTAGCTCAAGAACTGCGCACCGATAGCCACGAGCTCATTGCCGCGGTCGTCCAGAGCGATCTGCTTGTCCCTGCCCTCAGACTCCCCATCGGTGGCAGGTTCTGACTTGAGGTCAACCTCCTTAGACTCGCGCTTGACCTTCTTGTTCTTCGTCTTCGTCTTCTTAGAACGGCGCTTCTTCCCATATTCTTCATCCGACGATGCGTCTGAGGCAGCCGAGCTAACGGACTCCTCGTCGCCATCCTTCTTCTTAGACTTGGACTTGCTTTTGTCTGAAACTTCCGTGGAAGGCCCGGCCACAGCATCGGATGCAGATGACTTGGGCACAGCTCCAGTCCCACCACGCCGCAGAGGTGGAGGAACATCCTTGTTGGCAGCAACCCTGCGGACCCGGAGCTTGGCCAAGTGCTGGACGATGGCGCCTTCAGATACGTTGTTGCCCATCGTCTTGGCGACTTCTCCCCAGGGGATACGGATTCCTTGGGCATTGCAGACGGACTGAACGGTCAAAAGGAGAAGTTCATTGAGGTTTTCTACGCCAATACCCGGTTAGCACAGGATGAAAGACATGCACATCATGGAGCCAGCAACATGCATGGTCAAACACAGCAAGCAGCCTTGCTCTGAGATGAAACACCAGGGAAATCATGCAGGGTATGTTATGGGTGACCGCCGGCGCAGGGAGACGCGTCGCGGTGAGCGCGTTGAGACTTACCATCCCAACGGACAAGGGTCCGCTTCTTCGGATTGCTAGAGGCCTTTCTAGAGCTCCTCATCGCTACTTATTGGACTGCTCGGCTTGTTGGGTAGACCTAGTGCCAAGGTAGGGGTTAGCGCTGCAGATTGAAGTGGACGACTTCATGTCACCCGGTGGAGACAGCGACCGCGAAGGGTACCGGAGCTATCTGGAGTCCTAGGCTTTTCCAGGCGCCCGCGGTACCCGTCCTCCGTCTGATGGATGGTGTCTGAGGGCGGTAGTCCAGGCTTAGACAGGCGTGCGGGGGCAGAGACCAACATGTGAGATGAGAGCGAGACCCCCAGACGGAGGCCAAGAAGTGAGGTGACAACGAGGTCCAACGTACCTTGGCAACGTGTGGTACTGGATCCTTTTGGACGCAGATCAAGGATCCCTCGTCGACTGCAAAGAATAAAATGATCTCAACCAAGGGCAGTTGGTTCTTGAAGCAGGAGCCTTCGATGGTTGGTCGACAGTGGGTGAGGTCTACAGACGGAAACACAAGAAGCCGAGTAGCAGATGTCACGGACATGTACTCTCCACGCTCAAGTTCATACAGATGGGTTCACTGGAGGCCATTCACTGAGGCGGGTCCGAGACATGTTCGTGTACTCGGAGTGAATGCCTCCCGCGACGAGCTAAAAGGGGGACAGGCGAATCAGGCAACGTAGACGCTGAAGGTTGTTGCTCGACCAGCATCTGCACGTCTGTTGCTCGTTTGACAGGCGGTGAATGCGAAGCCTGGGGCAGTACAAGCTAATATTACACTTGTAGTGTTGGGTAGAGGATGCTGTAAGTGTACATGCCAAGATGAGGGCTAGGAAGACATCGACCGTCGCAGCTACGAGTGCCTGCCCCGCAGATATACTAGCATTAGCAGCTGTCATCTCCCATCTAACCGTATTTTCCTGCAGGCTCAGCGAACTTGCACAACACTAGGCGGACAAGCTACTGATGATGCCGCAAGCTGCGTCGGCAGTCTCGCATGACAGCCCAGTGTAGTCTTTCATCAGATGCGCCAGATAGATACGCCATATTTGTAATACGCAAGACATGTTAACCAGGCAGATTGCATAGTGTCTACTGGGTCATATCTAGCACAGAAGGGATGTTCTTGTTGGCTACCAATGCACGGAGTCAGAATGTCATCTGTTCCACTTCCGAAGACCTGCGATACAATTCGTGGATAATATCCTTATACAACTTCCTGATATAGGCACAATGGTCCTGCAGCGTTTGGTGATACTCTTCGCTTTCTGCATATATATATATATATATATATATATATATATTCCTAGAGTGAAGGTGCTATGCGTCGAGCCTGCTCCGTAGTGAACCCAATGCCTCTACCGAAATAACAGAGAACCCTCTCCTTTTTCAAGACCGCCACCTCGATGCTTCTAATCTTTCACTCCGGGGTAGAGACAGGAGAAGATGCATATCGACGAGCGGGCGTGGCGGGAGGAGGTCTCCGATCACGTGTTTCCCCACGTGATGGGCGAGCCGCAGTGACTCCGAAGCGGACGCTCCATCTCGCAAAAGCCTCACGATCCCGAACATCGACCCTTTACCCTACCCCCAAACAACCGCATCCCCGCGATCAATCCGTCAAGATGGTGTCCGCTTGGAAAGCCGCTGGTCTGACGTACGTGCCGTCCCCTTTTCCGCTGCTCCCAGACCCCTCCCAACCGTTCAATCGCTGACCCGGAGGCTTGTGCCTACAGCTACAACCGCTACCTGGCCGTCGCTGCTCGCGCGGTCCGCCGATCTCTCAAGGAAGGTCCTCGTGTCGCCGCTGAGCGCCGTGGCCAGATGGAGCTCCGTTTCGCCAAGTGGGAGGTTCGTATCCTGGTCCCCCCCCGCGTTGCTGCGCTGCTGGAATCGTTGCCCGCCGGAGAAATGGATTAGGACGGCTGACGGATGGAAACAGAACGGCAAGCAGGGCGACGTGAAGAACCTGGGTGTCGCCAACAACGAGGCCATGGCTGCCCAGGCTTCTGAGCAGAAATAGACGACGTATACCGAGTGGAGGATATGATGTGATGAACCAATAGCCGCAGTTACGAAAACATGCTGCTGCGGTCGGCTGCTGAAGGCGGGGGAGACGGAGATTGTATATCATGTAGCAATACTGGCATGGTCGATTCAGAGAAATAGAATCTCACTGTCCGCCTGGTTCAAATCCTGGTTCCCTTTGTAGAAGGCAAGTCGTGCATCATGTAGTGTTCCTTTGTTATGATCTTGTATGTGAAGCCCGGTTCGACGAAGCGCCGTCAACTGCGGCTGCTCAAAGATCAGATCAGGCCAACCGCCCGCCCTCCCGCTCCGCCGACCATCGTGTATCCCCTCCTCCCCCCTTCCCACGGCCTACCCTTTTTTGGTCTGCTCGTTAGCAGCGGGCTGCAAGGACCCGATAATTTATCTTCTCTTCAGCCATGCTGCCCAATAATGAAGTCCGTGTTTCCCAGACGCGGGTCGTCTCGAGCGTCGTCCCACGCGACATCACCGACGAGTTTACCAAAGCTGCGGAGAGTACGTGCGCTCCGTTGATCGTCCCTTTGCACATCGCCCCATTTCCTCACTCGTGGTCTGATTCATTACTGACTTTCTCCCTGCAGAACTGAACGTCGGCCAGCTTGTCAAAGATGAATACTTTACTCTCTTCGAGGCCGTGGGGGCCCTCGAGGTTCGTCACACGACCCCTCCGTCCCCCAGGCCAGCGGAGCTGATGCTTATCGGACAATAAATAGATTATGGACTCGAAGATGGATAGCGGATACATCGAGTCGGGGGAGAACCACGCCCAGGCTCTGGAGGACGACTACGATGTGATGCGCGAGTTGCTGCCGGACGAGGTGCTGGGGATCATGGATCAGTTGCTCTGCCATGAGGTGCGTTGCTCGAGTTCTATCTACTCTCGGATACAATGATGGAAGATTTGGCCGTCACAGCTCTGCTAAGACTCCTTGTTACGTATAGATGGCATGGCACATGGGAAATCCTCTCTCGCAGACGCTGTTCACGTCGATATACCTCGATAAGCTGCTGTGGCCGGTGCCGAAGACGTTCGAGGAGGCTCGTTTCTATCGTGGGCAGCGAGAGAACGAGGACGATCCGCCGCTGGTCCATCTGGTGCTGAGGGCGTACTGTCTCGCGTTGGTTAAAGCGTGTGATTTTGTTCTGACGCGGGTGACGGCCGAGTACTACTACGAGGTTGGTTACCTCTTACACTGCTGCGTGCAAATGCGTGGTTTGACCGTGGTCTAGGAAGAGGATTTCGTTACCCAGCTCTACAACCGCAGTCTCCTCACCGAGTTCGACACGGAACAGTTCCATAAGCTCATAGATCAAGCCCTGTCTTGGCTCGACGGGCAGGAGGGCAAGATCGATGCTGGAGCGAGGGAGGCGCTGAGGAACCGTCTGGTGTTCAGACGCGTGTTTCTCGCTGCCTTGGAGGAGGATACCTACGAGTTGCAGAGCAGGTCGACGGAGCACTTCGCGTCCAGTCTCTCCCATGTCTCGCTCATTGAGAAGTCGCTGTCTCTGGGCAAGCCGGTACCGGATGCCATCAGCCTCAAGATCCAGCGGAAGCTGGCCAGTACAGTGCCTCCACGGCCCTTGGTGAACATCAGTCCCGAAGACGCCCTTGCACACTTGAGACGGTTCTGCCAGGATGCGATCGACATACAGGAGATCATCGAATATCGGGGTCCTCACAACTTGAGAGTATGCACTCTTCCTGATTCCTTTTTTTTTGATATCCCGCATCTGACAGAAACAGGTCGCCGTCTGGGCGCTGGCCTCTCGAAAGCCCCAGCCTTCTGTCTATATCCGGTCACTTCTTCAGACCTTCATCGTCAACGATATGAAGGTCGTCGGTTCCGTTCCTGTCAAGCAGTTCTTCTACGATGACCTCGCGGAGCTCGTTCTTCCCTTCAGTCTGCTTTTGCAGCCGGAAAACGACGAGGTTGAAATGCCGTCGGACCCTCGGTTTCAAATCGCGAGACAAATGGCCAACTTCCTACGGCGTGCTGCTCAGGTAAGACCTGCACCGTCATCTTGACCCTTGGTCATGCACTGACCTGCCCTCAGCCCTTGATGGATACCTTCCGCACCTCATGTCTGAACCGATGTCGTATACGTCGCACGCTCTGCCACACCGTCGTCGATTGGGACGGCCTACAAGTCGAGGTATGCTGGGTTACCGTTACAGCTCGATTGTGAATGGCCACTGACAATCCACAGGCTGAAGACCTTGACGTCCACCTCCGCACTCTCACCCTAGAGCCGCCGCTCACCCTCCACGGCGGCGAGCCGACCTTCTCCTACCCGCTCAGCAGCTGGGCCTACCACGAGAAGCTCCGCCAGCTGCGCCTGATCATTCAGCTCGGGTTCGAACTCTCCATATACTCGCCGGAGGAGCTGCCAGGCATGTACTGGTATCTGTCCCACATATGCTCTACCCACCTCGCCCACATCGATCGTATCCGCACCTTCACCATCGCCGCCAGCAGGCGAAGCGTCCCGCCCACATCGGGCCTTGGCAGGAGGGACAACGCCGCTGCTGAGCGCAAACGCGCCTTCCAGAAGTCCCTCAGGCTGCTCGACCGTCATACCACCACTGTCCTCGCTATCGACGCTTTCGCCCTCTCCCTCCACGCTCTGTATGTACTTCTTGCCCGTCACAACCTCCTGCCGACTGCTTCTTCGAGCCGGGCGTACTCAAGTGACCGGCTACGCTACGAGCTTCGCATGAAGCCCTTCATCCCGATTTCACTACCGGAACTGGTTCCTTTCGAGGAATACCAACGCGAGGCCATCCTGGAAGGTGACGACGACGCTACCGTCCTAGACCGTGCCTCAAGGGCCATAGTCGAGGCGAAAAAGGCGTGGGAAGCGGTCCTCGCGAATGGTCCTTTCCTCCCTTCGTCCGGTGAGGACGGGGACTCGAGGTCCACGACAAATACTGCACCGGCCATCGAGGCTGAGTGGAACCGTGATGTCAAGGACACCATGCGCTCTTGCATAGCCACGAGCATTGCCATTGCGACGGTCAAGAAGGCTCTCGCTGAGCGGCCGGCGCTCAATCTGACCGTTGAGATTCCGGAGATCGGTTCCAATGCTCGTCGGCATGACTGGTGGGTTGTGCCCGTTCTGGCGAAGAAAGACGGGACCTAGAACTTGAGATACTGCCATACGCCGAGTCTTGGGTCAAGGAACGCCCGGAGAGTGAGATAGACAGGCCGAAGTGGCCAGTTTTGGCCATTTCGTCCGGTGATGGATATTGCCATTGTAGGGCTTTCTTCTGCAGGGCCTCTACAAGGGCTCTCGCACTGTATGCTTGAGCTCGTAGAGAGCTCACTTTTTTTTGGTTTTTTTTTTTTTTTTTTTTTACGTAAATGATACAACTGCCAAGACAGCTGCTGTCAGATGTGGCAGGACCATATGGATGTTGCTGTAATGGCTCCCTGGTATCGCACTAGGTAGGTAGATGACGGCGCAAGAGGAGTAGGTGTAGGTGCTACGAGATATGACATGATACCGTTTCTGTACATACCGTTTGCATGTTTGCTATCTATTTATCTGTCTGTCTGTCTATCTGCCATGTTGGATGGATGTTAGATGTAGGTTATAGGTGTTGAAAGGTACCTTGGATATTTCAATAATAGCGGTTGAGCAAGGGATTGGAGCAGACTCCGTGGTCCGGAATTCACCCGTCAAGATACAAGGGCCAGAGGAAGGAGGAGGAGGACTTGACAGCCGAGAAAGGGTGTATCATTCAATGAGGTATATGCTTCCAAGAGGTCTTAGTTTATTGCCACCGATTAGGGCTTTGCTCGCCGAGATCTGGGACGAGCACCGTTATCGACAATCTGGATTGCATCGAAGGTGGAAACGTCCACAGTTGCGCATGCGAGTCTTCGCAGTGTCGCCCCTTTCTATTTCTAATGCGAATCAGCCATCAGTCTTTGGTCGTACCAAATCGTGCTACTGACGGCCATCCTCGTGCCACCAGCGACAATAGCGCATCCAAAGATGGGGTACTGTGTCATCTGTCAGGTTTCCTTTCCGGTATGCGTTTACCATCGAGGACAGTCACAACATACGTGCGGCGAGAAGCGGCCGCTATTGGTGGACTGTTGCGTGGTTGTTGTCCAGGGTTGGATCTACAGTCCGGACGTCCCGTCTGCTGGGTGACTTTGAATTCGCATCTCTGAAGGCTCCGGGGGGGGGGGGGGGGATCGGGGATGCCGTCGCTACATATGCAGTCGAGACTCGTCCAGAGGAAGGATATTGACGTTGACGAAGAGCGTTTGGGGGCTTCCCCCATTGCCTTGACGACATTGAGCAGCACATCCAGAACTACCGTGTGTTTCTCGTCGATGGTGTCGACAGAGAGACTCCTCCAGCGTGTTCGCATGCGCCTGCAGCGCTTTCAGCAGTTCGAGGTCCAGGAGCGGTAGAGGGATAGTCGAATCCGGCAAGTTTGCTCGACTTGTCTTCTCTCTTCGCAGGAAGCCTGGGTGCAAGTGACCTCCCCACCTTGTATATCCATTCGCAGCATTAAATCCCCTAACAAACAGAGATTGACCGCTTGTCGGAACAGTATGAAATCAAACATCCATAGTCTTCATATCAAATCTCCTATAAACATGGCTTCTGTCCGTTAAATTGCTCTGTGGTTGATAGGAATGAATGAAGAGGGAAGATCTAGGTTATTTACCTGCCTAGATATCAATGGATGTTAGCTGTATTTATATTTTAAGGAACGTGAGTCCTCTGATGGCCAATGGGTTTTGTTCAGCACTGTTTGTATTTGACCAGATAGGTCTGTCTGAGCGCCTTGCTCATGTCAGATTCACGTCTGATATATGTCAGCTTAATCTGCCCTAGATAGATAGATAGAGAGAGAGAGATAAGATCCTGCAACGCTGTGGAGCTGAATCTAAATCTAATTTAGATCTATAGATAAATCCACGGATACAAATAGGATCCGTGCACAACTGCACCTCACACATGGGCCATGGCACCGTGCAGGATGCAGATCCTGCTGTCAAAGCGCATGCAAGGTTCTTTTGACGGTCCAAGAGTGCATGTCGTTGCTCCACTGACTGGCTGGGTGGCTGGCTGAGAGCAGTGTTTACTGCACTATACTAAAAGTTCAGGTTTCATCCAATCGGATCGAGCGCGAACCAGGCGGAACCATGAAATAACCTTTATGGAGGGGAAGTATGATGGGCAGGACAGAAAGGTGGGGGGGTTGGGCCCTCAGCTAGGTCTTTAGTACAGATATAGGAAGCTTGGTACTGTTGGCTCGAGTTCTTATCGACCATTTCATACGATTAGATATTTCAAGGTTGTCATACAGAAGATAGGCTTACGCTGACACGAAGAGGTCCAATGCCAAGTCATGAAACAATATGATGTCATTTCCCTGCATATCATAACCCTGTCCAGGTACCGAAGCACAGCTATGCGGTTCTGATACTGCTGCACTAAAATGCAAAGTTACAGCTTCTGGGTGTCTCTTCTGCACAGAGAGCGTGAGACGTCTGTCGACATCAAGATGGTGCCACGGACTGCAACCTACGGCTTCTTGGGCGCGAACTTGGCCCGCATCCGGTCCGCAACGGCCTTCTCGTTGTAGATGAAGTTGACGCTCTCCTGCTGAACCGTCGCCTCGGCCCAGCGCTTGAACTTGGGCGCCTGCTCGAGCAGGGCGGGCAGCTTGGCGCTCACGAGACCGTGCTCGGGTTTGCTGAACGACAGGATACGGAGGAGGAAGGAGCCGGATTGGACCTTTAGAGAACGTCAGCATGCTCTTCTGGTAGCCTGTTAAGGAGAAGAAGAAATACCTCAGCCAGGGTCAGACGGTCGCTTCCACCAAAGAAAGGACCCTTTCCGTCCTCGAGCAGCGGCTCGATTTCCTTCACCACGGCCTTGGCCAGCTCCTCCGCAGCGGCGTCTCTCTCCTCCTCCGTGGCGGAACGGATTGAGGCAAAGAAGTGTGGCACAACTTTGCTGAAGAAGGCGTCGACAAAGAAAGCGACGCGGGCGCGGTAGAGGGCGTTTTCAGCGGGAGACGACTGGGGAAGGAGGTGAGAAGGATGGGCATCGGCCAGGAACTGGGCGACGATGCCGGATTCGGTGATGATGTTGCCATTGTAGGAGAGGGCGGGGACGAGACCGCGCTGTAATAGCAAGAAATCATCAGCAGAATGTCTCGAAGACTACCGCAGGGAATCGACGTTCATACCGGGTTGATTTGCAGGTACCACGGCTCACGTGGCTTGTCCAGGTCGATGATGACCTCCTCGTACTCGAGTCCCAGCTCCTTGAGGGCGATGTGAGCGCGGTGGGCCCATGGGCAGTTGCGGTTGGTGTAGAGGATGATCTTGGGGGCCGCCATGGTGGTGTCGGGCGCAGGAATTCCACTGCTTGGAGGACGGAGGGACGACAGGGAGCCGGGAGATCTTATACGGGACAAGAGACCGTGGATGACGCCAAGGGGCAGCGAAATTGCGATTTATATAGCTGCTGAGCAAGCAGCTTTGTATGGAGGGGTTCCCGGCCTACATCCCGAAATCCCCGATCCCCGCACTCGGGCTTCTTCGACGGCTTTCCGACCAACCGCGACGCAGTCTATCAGGATGAGATCAGCGCCATCGTCAACATCTGCATTCTGTTCTCAACGTGCATATCGTTCGAGGGTACGGCAGCAAAGGCGTGTTTCATCGAGTACGACGGTGAGATGATAGACTGTGCAGGACCCCGGTTGAGACTGGCTTTCTGCTGCCTCAGCGGAACGTGTATATCACCTTGTAACCAGCCTTGCGTATTTCACAGTGGCCTCGCTGCGGTTCAGCCGATCAACCGTAGGGTACTTATATCCTGGTAGAGTGCGTCGTCAAGGGTTCCATCCTGAGGATGCAGCGGGTAAACCCCTCGGGGAGTATATGCTTGAGAAAGAGGAGAAGCACGGGTGAATAAACAGGAGAAACTGAGACTGTCTGTCTGAAGGCAGGCGGCTATCTAATATCGCAGTTGAGTCGAGTTGTATATAGAGGTCTGGAGGTGTCTTTATCGTCTGAATCGACGCCGCTTTCAGCGTCCCTCCACCCCACGTGACACGGACCTCGCTGCTTTTCCCAGGAAGCTCTGGCACAGCGACCCAACTGCGGTCCAGACTCCTCTGGCCTTATCATGGAGTTGATGTACGGACTATAGAGTGTACTCAGTGCTTGGAGGCCATATATACTCAAGGGTTAGATCTCCTGTTATAGTGCATCTAGATACTAAGCTCTAGACAGCTCAACCTTAATACCACAAGATGGACCACTAACAATTAGCACATAGATTATGAGACACCACTGCACTGATAGCTATGAGGCCATAGTATGTGAAAAACATTGAGATATTTAGGCTACTTTTAGACCACAGTGCAGACCTGTGACTCAAGGAGCAACTCAAGGATGATCATGGTGATTACACACCCTTTGAGCTTTCCAATCAGCTCCGGTCTACACAATAGTCACCAGAGATGGAGTTCTGGAAAGAGGCTCTTCCTCTGTTGAGGGAGGCAGCAGGAAGCTAGATGGCAGAGTATATCTTCAGGCCAGGAACTGCGGTAGCTCTGGCTTGCTGTAGAGAGGCTGCTGCGAAGGCTGGGGTTCTCGTGTCATCAGGCGCTTCTTTGGCTGGACATCTGGTCGAAGTGGTCAACTCATCAGAACTGTCACCAGATGGTCAGCACAAGACAAGGATCATCAATTGAACAGCATGAGCAAAGCTGTCTCCCACGCACGGTTATAGGCTCATCTCATCCTTCATGCGGACCAGGCAAGGGGCTCATCCAGGAGCAAATAGGTCGGTATTCCGGGCAGAAGGCATCATACGCGCTCATCGTGTCGGAGGCTGAGGGTTATTTCATCTCTTGTATCCGTGGAAGATAGATGTCTGGAAAAGCGGTTGACCGATCAGACAAGCTGATAGGAGCGGGGAGCTCCCGGTACCCCTAGGTACCTTGGCGCGCAACGCTGGGACCGGGATACCTGGCGGTACCAGCCCCATCACGTGCCGCGGCTGACGCACCCCCAGGCGCCCCAAGCCAAACGGCAGCCGGAGCCCCTCCATCTGCTTCGCCAGCCCCGTACACCGGACACCGTACACACTGTTGTCTCCATCCCATCTCCCCCCCCATCCATCTCCCGACGCTTCGCCGCTCTTCTTCATCCCCGACCTGCCTCGCGTCTCTGGAGTCCCTTCATCCTTCAATCCCTCTGAGTACGTGCCCTGAACCCCAGCTGACGCTCTGCGATTACCCGCGCCTCCGAACTGCCGCTAATTGTTGCTACCTGTCCCCAAGTCTCCACCAAACCTTTGTCACGCTCGAGCAGGCAATCATGTCGGTACGTATCGTCCCCATCCCCCGCGTCCATCGTCCATACTGACAGCATCCCTCGCAGCTCGCATCTGGGTAGGTTGAGCCCCTCGCGTGACCCCCGCCTTCCCGCAGCTTGGGAAAACAAGATTCCCGTTCCGACCATGCGACGCTGACGCGCCCTCCCGCAACACAGTGTCACCATCAACGATGAATGCATCACCGCATTCAATGACTTCCGCATGAGCAGGGGGAAGACCAAGTTCATCATCTTCAAGATCGCGGACAACCGGAAGGAGATCGTGATCGACGAGATCTCGCAGGACCCCGACTACGAGGTCTTCCGGAGCAAGCTGGAGGCTGCCAAGGACTCCAAGGAAAACCCGGCCCCCAGATACGCCGTCTACGATGTCGAGTACGAACTTGGTGGTGGTGAGGGCAAGAGGTACGCGACGGGAACCGATGACAACGCGATGGATCCGTGCTGAGACCGTGACAGGAACAAGATCGTCTTCATCTCCTGGGTGCCCAGCGACACTCCTACCTTCGTACGTCCCTCTCCCCCCTCCTCTCTCTCCCTATCTCTCTATCTCTCCATCTTCTTCTTTTTTTTCCTTTCGAACCCGCAACTGACGCAGCCACAGTGGTCCATGCTGTACGCCAGCACCCGCGAGAACCTGAAGAACGCCCTCAACATCCACACCTCCATCCACGCTGATGACAAGGCTGATATCGAGTGGAAGACGGTCCTGGCTGAGGCCAGCGGCGGCAAGGCTGGCAAATAGATGACTGCGCCGGCTGGGTCCGGAACTACCAAAGGCGACGGATAATATGCTGGGGACTTGCGCTGTACCGCACCGCACAGATGGCAGGGTGCCTCCACCACTCCATGACATTACTCCATACATAGCTTCAATTTGAGAAATTACGACTTGCTGTGTTTGTTGCGAGCATACTATCTTCCCGGCCGTGGACTGGTGTCTCGTGGAACGATCGAGGGGACATGTCGGAGCCTGTTGCGCGGGATGCGGCCGCTGCTGGTGTAGAGTAGAGCAGGACATCATCATATGCATCTCATTTCGCGTATCTCTCGGTCGTTCTGGGGAATCCTGTCGTAGCTCCTCCCGCCCGGCTGTGCTCTCCCACGGCCCTTCCCTGGTCGGAGCCTGTCTCTAGATCGGCTGGAGCATCAAACAAGCCGCGTAGATTCCTCCCGTCATGCTGTCTGAAAGTATATCCATCCATGCCAGCACAGTGGTGGTCTTCACGGTCCGTCGTGACTCTGGCACCGTGATAATCAGCTGACGGCCCGAGGGATGGCCGACATTCGGGCGCGGGTGTCGGGGCCAATCAGAGGCGGGCCAAAGCAGCCGGCCGGGCAAGGCTAGTTCGTGTCCGGATGCTCGCCTTTCCACCTCAAACCACAGTGAGCGAACCTCGTCTTCACCTTCGTCAGTCTTGATCTCCTCCTCCGCTCTCCCACCTCCCCCCAACTCCCTTCCCCGCTCCTCCCCAGAGCCTTGCTGCTCTCGTCCCCGTCGAGTGTCTGGGATCAATTGCTCGTTTTCCCGCCGTCCACCCGCCCTTCCGCACAATGTTCCTCCGTTCCGTTTCTCGAGCTGCTGCTCGCAGCTCTGCCAACCTCGCGGCGCGCTCCTACCGTCCCGCGACCAGCCCAATGGCCTGCCTGAACACTGCTCAGAGATTTGTCGCTGCCCAGCAGACCCGCGCCGCCTCCGAGCATGCCATCGCCAACCCCACCCTGGCCGGCATTGAGAAGCGCTGGGAGGGCATGCCCCCCCAGGAACAGGCCGAGCTGTGGATGCAGCTGAGGGACCGCATGAAGGTCGACTGGCACGAGATGACCCTCCAGGAGAAGAAGGCCGGTACGTATCTGCGGTGTCGCAATGGGCCGCGGAGTCCCGGGCCCGCCAAGTCTTGACGATTCTTTTTTTTTCTTCTCTTGCTGACCGCTTGGACCAGCTTACTGGATTGCTTTCGGCCCTCACGGCCCCCGCGCTGAGCCCCCCAAGGGTGAGGGCTGGAAAATCTTCTTCAAGACCATGCAGCTGTTTGTTGCCTCGGTCGCCATCTTCTACGCTATCCACCTGTTCGCCCGCCCACAGCCTCGTACCATGACCAAGGAGTGGCAGGAGGCCACCAACGAGTACGCCAAGGTGCGTATCGCCCTGCTTTCGTTTCCCCAGCTGTTCCCGGTGGACGTGCTGCTAACGGACCATGATCCAAACAGAGGGAGAAGATCGAACCCATCACCGGTATCAGCAGCGAGGGATACAGCGGCAAGGGTTACGTCCAGAGCCCCCCCGCCCAGAAGTCGTAGATTGGATCCGGAAGCAGGCCGGAAGAGTAGGAGCAGGCAGGACCAGGCTTGGTGCGTTGATAATGCGGGGAAGAGACTTTCTGCCATTATCAACCGTCTGTTCCTGATTCTACGTCACTTATTCGTCCGGCGTGTGCTCGCTCGATGTCGACCTGACCTCTATGCGTATCTGAACCAAAAATATATGTACTCTGTACTGTGCCATAGCCAATATATTTCCTTTGTAGCCTCAGCACGTGCACTGTGTCGTCTCGGTTGGCTTCTATAGATTTTTTTTATATCCCCATGGGACGAGTTGTAAGGATATGGGCCTGGCGCTAGTGCGGGGTCGTAGCATGCTAGGTCAGGATCTGTCACCATGACCATGGCGGTAGCATGAGGGGAGAGAGCCAAAGATGGGATATTCCACCCAGCCAGATGGATCTCGGACTGGTCGAGGATGGCCAGGTATATCCTTGACGAGGCACGGAGATAGAGCGCACAGGTCTGTGAACCCCAGGGCCATGCCATGGGACGCTGTCAGCGATTCCTTCAGCATGGGCCATGGCTGAGGGACTAGTTTCCGGGGCGCAGTGGTCAATTCCAGTGCTGTCCAAGCGCCCGACGGGGCATCCGTGCAGCCAGAGAGATGTATCGATATTGTTCGGGTACCTGGGAGGGATGTATGTCATATCGTATATAGGGCTACCACGGATTCCATATAATTTTATATAGTGTAATGTGTAACCCTAAAACAGTATCTACGTATGGAAGACGGAAAAACCATGCCATTGACCTGATCCATGCAGACCACGTTATTCTCGCGACCGTCCTGCCCTCTGTGCTGCTGGCCGCTGGCTGCTCAGCGCGGTGGACGGGGACGGCAGACGCTGAGGTGTTTCTGTTGCTAGGAAGTTTCCATCCATCCGGTGCCCGGCAACGTCACCACCGGTGTGCTTCCCCCACGGGCCTGAGGACGCGCTCCCAACGCACGCTGAACGGCTGGAGGCACCGCTGTCGACGCCCAGCAGCGCATTCCGGCGCATCCAGCGGCGCCTCTGGCATCGCAGAGGCCCGTTCTGTCGTCTCTGCCCCTCGTCGTGCAGCGTTGTGCGCGGTGTTGGGGCTCGTCGGCGGATCACGGGATCGTCGGCAAAACCGCCCCGGAAAGGCTAAGCCGCTCGGGCGTTCCGTGTCCACCTCGAGGCCACTTCAGGTCAACCTCTTCCCTTTCTTCCTCTCTCTTCTCTCCCCTGCTCCATCCACCATCTCTCCCACTCCCCTCCATCTCTCCTCGCTCTTTGACACTGTCACCATGTTCAAGAGGTGTGTCTCCCTCCCCAATGCCTCTCTCTCCTCGTCCTACCCCACCATCTGGAACTAACCCGTTTTCGCTTCTAGCGGTCTCGCCCGGACCTTCGGGAGGGCTGCGTTCGCTCGACCTGCCTCGGTCGGCCGACGCGCCTTCGAGCCTCTCAGAGTCAATGCCCTGCCTGCTCTGTCTGCCCGCTTCGCCAGCTCCGAGGCTGGTCGCACTGGAAAGATTCACCAGGTCATCGGTGCCGTCGTTGACGGTATGTATCCAGATCGCACACTGCCTCCCCCCGTCCGGGGTTCAGCCAGGGGAAAATCTTTTCCTGCGCTCGAATCCGCCGCAACACCCGCCCACACCGACCCAATCCGTGGCTAGGCGATCGATTCTGACGAGGGATGCAGTGAAATTCGATGGCGAGAACCTTCCCCCCATTCTGAACGCCCTCGAGACCAACAACGGTGGTCAGAAGCTGGTTCTTGAGGTCGCTGTATGTGGACCGTGCGCATATATCCCACTTCCCCGGACTCCGCTAACATTCCATCAGCAACACCTGGGTGAGAATGTCGTCCGCACCATTGCCATGGACGGTATGCAGCTCCCTGCCCCCCTTCCTCTGTGAACGTGACGCACACGACGGAATTCGGCGTGTTTACGTGTATGTCGGGTCGACCAAAATTGACTTATGCGACCTGCAGGAACCGAGGGTCTCACTCGTGGCGCCGAGGCCGTCGACACCGGTGCCCCCATCAAGATCCCCGTCGGCCCTGGCACCCTGGGTCGTATCATCAACGTCACCGGTGACCCCATCGACGAGCGTGGCCCCATCAAGGCCACCAAGTACGCCCCCATCCACGCTGAGCCCCCAGCGTTCGTTGAGCAGTCCACCGAGGCCGAGATTCTGGTCACCGGTATCAAGGTCGTCGACCTGCTCGCCCCCTACGCTCGTGGTGGAAAGATCGGTCTCTTCGGTGGTGCCGGTGTCGGCAAGACTGTGTTCATCCAGGAGCTGATTGTACGAGAGGACCCGACCGACACGCATGATCTCAGCTAACTCGCGCCCGCAGAACAACATCGCCAAGGCCCACGGTGGTTACTCCGTCTTCACTGGTGTCGGTGAGCGTACCCGTGAGGGTAACGACCTGTACCACGAAATGCAGGAGACCGGCGTCATTCAGCTCGAGGGCGACTCCAAGGTCGCGCTCGTGTTCGGTCAGATGAACGAGCCCCCGGGTGCCCGTGCCCGTGTCGCCCTGACTGGTCTGACCATCGCCGAGTACTTCCGTGACGAGGAGGGTCAGGACGGTATGTTTGAAAAGCGTTCAACGGTCTACTTTCTGGAGCGCGGCTGATGAAACTGTCCAGTGCTGCTCTTCATTGACAACATCTTCCGTTTCACCCAGGCCGGTTCTGAGGTGTCTGCCCTTCTGGGTCGTATCCCCTCTGCCGTCGGTTACCAGCCCACTCTGGCCGTCGACATGGGTGGTATGCAGGAACGTATCACCACCACCACCAAGGGTTCCATCACCTCCGTCCAGGCCGTCTACGTGCCCGCTGACGACTTGACTGACCCTGCCCCCGCTACCACCTTCGCCCACTTGGACGCCACCACTGTGCTGTCCCGTGGTATCTCCGAGCTGGGTATCTACCCCGCTGTCGACCCTCTCGACTCCAAGTCGCGCATGCTTGACCCGCGTATCGTCGGTGAGGAGCACTACCAGGTCGCCACCCGTGTCCAGCAGATGCTCCAGGAGTACAAGTCCCTCCAGGATATCATTGCCATTCTGGGTATGGACGAACTGTCCGAGGCCGACAAGCTCACCGTCGAGCGTGCCCGTAAGCTCCAGCGTTTCCTGAGCCAGCCTTTCACTGTCGCCCAGGTCTTCACTGGTATTGAGGGCAAGCTCGTCGACCTCAAGGACACCATCCGCAGCTTCAAGGCCATCATCAACGGAGAGGCCGACGACCTTCCTGAGGGTATGTTGATCTCACACCACCCAACGTGAAGTTTGAGTCCATTGCTGACAATTTTTTTTTTCCCTCCAGCTGCTTTCTACATGGTTGGTGACATTGACTCCGCCCGCGCCAAGGGTGAGAAGATCCTGGCCGAGCTCGAGGGCAGCTCGTAGATTTAATATCCACGTCTGGCGCGCCTTTCTTTTGTATGCCTTTGACATGATGTTTCCATTTTCTTTTGTGCGTGTACAGTACTCGTGATAAAAGAAAAAGGATTTGACGCAAAAAACAAAACAAGAGGCGACCCACAACCGAAAGAAAGGAGTTCCACGGTCTACCTGTCTCTCGGGTGATGCAGAGCCTCGGGCTCTGTGTCTGGTACCACATGTGCTCATATGTAAGTAACTAGACAACACCACCAACCTAGTAGATACCCGCTAGGTTAGGGCAATTCTATCCGTTTCCTTTGTTCTATTCGGCCTTGCCCCCGCTCCACTCGATGCCTGTATGCTATGTCGATATGGAGGTATGTACTGTAGAATGCAACGTGTTTCCGAATGTATCGCGTGAGATGTCATCTGTGTCAGATGTAGATCACTGTCTTCCTGCTCTGGTCTGCGCGTTGGCCACCATCGAACCCTTAGTTACCTGCTAATTTCAATATGCCTGGATGGATGTACTGAAACTTGCCTGCGCAGTTCTGTCTACCATTGCAACCTCTATGTGTTTGTAAAGATTCTGCTAGACATGGTAGCAGTTGTATATATATATATATAACTGCTGGGGCAATTGGTGTAACTGGCGCGGTGCCTAGATATCTAAATATAAAATATAATCACCATGTGGATAAAATCCATACTCCTGGTATAACATGCGTACTCTATGTTGTCTAATTTAGTCTTCACGTTCGCTTACGCGGTTGGTAATCGTGAAGAGAATATTTGTATTTTGTATTTCTATTTCTATTAATTAGAACGATCGAATTGGATCGATAATGATGACGGAGATAGTGGTCGCGCGAATAATGCAATGGATCATTATTGAGCATGTAATAAAGGTAAAGACCTCAAGAGAAAGGAAGCAAGTGTGTTTTCAAAATCGTAGCCTACATTATATCAAATGGTAAATTAGAATGATGATAACAATGAATGAAATCTTGCAAGCACGGAATGGATTATGATCATGATTGTTTTTTTTCTTTGGCCTTCTCTGGTATTTACCTGGGCTTTGAACGGTCGGGTGAATATCTGAGACATTTTGGATTTGGATTCGGATTTGGGGGTTGTAGAGGATACAACGTATTACCTCTGCTGTAGCTAGGTGGAACTACTGCAGGGAGTGGTGGTTCGCTTACTCGGTTGGCTTTGGATGGGGAGAATTCAACCACGAATGGATAAACGTGAGTGGTGAGCTTTGGAGTTTTTTTTTCTATGTTGTATCTGTTATACTATGATAATGACATTGTTTTTTGTATTTTGTTTTTCTATGCGCCCTGCAGGGTATTGCTATATAGATATATATGTATACTGCCATACGGTACATAGTTGCTGTAGAGAGAGAGAGAGAGAGAGAGAGAGAGAGAGAGACAATAGTGCGGGACGACGAAGAAAAAGAACGTAGATTTCAGAAACAAAATCTGACTGATCATATCTGCCTTGTTATTCCAATGTTTTTGGTATGGTCGACTATCCATGCCTAGGTACCCTACCTACTTAACCTGGCCTACTCTATCCCTCCAGGTGAAGTAGAAGGGCAAATTTAATAGATTGAGATGGAACGGGAGGGAAGAGAAGGAAAAGTGATGCCAGAAATAATCGGAATAATAAGTGGATGTAAACGCAAGCGGAGTTCAAAATGATGAATCGACCAAGCCGGAAGTAGATGTTATCGGCTGCTCCTGTTAATAACAGTGATATAATATTGGGACGAGGTTGTTGCAGTAAGGTGTGCGCAATACAAGCACAAGTCCCTCGATGGATCAGTACGTCAAAAAGAGGAGGGTCAAAAAACGCTATGGTGGTGAATGATTTTGTTTGTGTCCGAGGGAGACAGGAAGCAGAGGATGCACAAAAGAAGAGGGAAAGGAAATAGAGGCTTGAAAGGATTATAGACTATAATGCAGTTGGTCATTGTAATTAAGACTTGCAGGTAGCTGGGAAGAGAATTTCTCAGAATATATATATCCCAGTCCTGTGAGTGAGCTCTGGATGTCAGCTTCGAAAGTAGGAAGGGGTGTTGATCTACTGCTTCGTAGAATGAATCAAGAGGAAATGAATGTAAGCTAGTACTGTTTCACCTGTTGAACATTCTGGTCTTGTGATCTTCTGTAGAAAGAAAAACATCTTCATAGGTAAATGGCCAAGGGCTAGGTTCAGCTTCGGTGTAGGACTGGTACCTGCCTACTATAACTTCCATGTCTGCACATTATCAGAAGCTTGATTTGCATCCCCAACGTAGATGGCATGTCTGGGTTCAGCAATAGAGGATGCATATTTGGGGAATGGGTACGAAAGAGGTGCGAAATTGTCCGGATATAGAAGATGGATTACAATTCTTTACCTTTACTATCTTCTTTCTGTTTGACTACGGTTGGAATCTGAAGATTGATTACCTAGCTAGGTACAGCAGTTTAAAGGTTCTGTTTGTTTCAAGCTGTCTACTGATGGAGTAGGTCGGTCTATTCCTTTTGTGGATGCAGCAGAACATCATCAGACACACTCACAAGGCCTAGGTCTCATGGCGAAGTTTTGTAGGCTTTGTCGCAAGACGGGTCGGGGATAGACTCGGGAGGGTAGGAAGTCACGGCAATGATCACAATCCCGCTATCTCTACATCCTCAGTCCCCGGGTCTGGTAAGATAGATGGAGCTGTTTGTCAATCGTGAAAGTGCGTCTGTGATGATAGCACAGAATAGAGTGGTGATAATTCATACAGCAGGTCTATCCCTGACAGAGGTGAGTTCTCCGAAATTCTCAGCAGCTGGTTAGTCTAAGAACGGGCGCGACGGTTCGGACCCTGAAAGCGTATGAGAGACGCCATGGCGGATGGGCCGAATTTTCAACTTCTGCGAAACATTCCCCTGCCAATCAACGAAGGTGGTGTAAAGAGCGCAATTGTGTGCTATCAACGTCCTGAGAGGCAAGAGGTGATGAGGTTGGGCCATATTTTTGACTGCGTGGCAATGTATGCAGGCCCACGAACTTCCCCACGAACTCTGACAGGGTCGTAATCCGCCAGGGCACTCCGGGGTTCGCCGGTCTCGCCTGCAGCCAACCTATATTCCACGCTAGCAGCATGTTTTAGCACCGAGGCTTGAGCCAACCTGGCCTAATCCAGCTGTATGCCCGCCGCATCGATCATTGAATCTTGTTAAGGAGGGCCCCACCCTTGTTCTGTAAGGCGCTCTTGGCGGGATTAAATTTCCTTATGATATCTGTGAGTTATAGATGGGAAATGGCTCTCCTAGTTGGCTCTTCTGGTGTTATTGATCAGTTGCTATACTAGACAAGTGGGTATCACACAACGGCATCATTGGTCTAGTGGTAGAATTCATCGTTGCCATCGATGAGGCCCGCGTTCGATTCGCGGATGATGCAGTGTGCACAAACACCGCCACCAACGTGGCGGAGCTTTTTGTTTCGCATTCTTTTTCCTTCCCAAGTCCATTCATATATATCCCATTGTAGGCTCAATTCATGCAGCGAGGCGGAAGGTGAAGGAAGGGACTAAAGCAATCCTATTTGACATTCTGCATATCAGTACTAGACGTTAAGGGCATACCGGTGGGGAAGTCTTGCTCACTGAAAAGGACAAAATATGGAGAGCATTAGAAATCGTTTTGGTACAGATGTGACACTTGTTCATGAGGTGCTTCTTTCGTCGCACTCAAAACAGTATCAGTCCGAGTTTCACGCAAGCCTTGTAGCTAGAGCACCAGCCGTGTCTCTTGGATCTTCAAGAGCCATCTATCCCACAGGACAAGGATGGCAGGGTGGGCTATTTCTCTGCATCTCCGTTGGGGTCGATTCCAGGACTCGGTTGCTGTCTGTCGTCGCGTGAGCGCACAGTACGCTGGGAATGGATCGATGCGCTGTACACTCACCTCCCCCTTTGCCATACTCGTCATCTCGCCTGACACTAGGCCAGGCAGGCTTTTTGTAAGCACCGGAGATGTGTTCTGCGTGCTTCACGTGCTCGCAGTGGTGAGCAGAGGCCCATTGGGCTGTGATGGAACGACGGCGACTCCGAGCGCAGTCCATCTTCTCTCGCTTCTCTCACGTCTCTCCAACGTCCAAGAGAGTCTAGATCGGACCAGACGAAGTGTTCCCCGCCTCTTCTGTGGCGCATTCTCCATCGTTAAGTAGATACGCCTCTACTCCTGCCCCCAGATCCAATTTAGTGAAACAGCGATCTAGCGATAGCTAACATGGGTTCGTTTCCAGCAGCAGCCTCTTCCAGGTTGACTCCCCTGCCAAAAGAGCATCCGGGATACTTCACCGTCTTTTCCTTCCAGAATCCAAGAGATCGAGATCTGCTCGATTAACTTGGCCGGCTTCGATCCGACCAGCGGGAAATGTATCCGCAGAGAGCTAAAATGCAGCGCGAGACCCACAATCGACAGCTGTCTTGCCTATCCTCGACTCCCCATGCTCTTTTCTTTACCTCTGCGGTGTTCTTTGTGAGTCAGGAAGGTCGATGGAAGGGGCTGCAACTTAACTGGTGAATCTACGTATGTCCGGAGGAGATCGTGGGATATCATGGTCCAAGTGACAAATCTGGAATCTTGCTCTTTCACACAAGCCCACTGTACATCTTATTAAATTATTTTTCAAGGCCCCTATTACTATTACAACGCTGCATCCTCAACCTCTACTTCCCGTGCGGATCCGCACCGCTTCTGCACCGGGATCTATGCCGCCCTGGGCATGTTGGGACTTCCTTGGTGTGGTGTTACGCATGGAAGAAAGCATGACATCTTGAGTCGGACTCGTTCTATTATGCAGGTTGCTGCCGCACGTCACATCCATCACCGACATTGCCAGGATCTCTCTCCGCGAGGCCCCTTCCCGGGATGACAGGACCCTTCTTGTTTACCGCGCATGACCATCTGCGGAGAAGCCAAAGCTTGTCCTCTCACTTCCATTGGAGCGGAGGGATGTCCCACTTCCAAGGTTGAGCGGGGTCTGAGCCTGTTGAAGGTCTACTAAGTGTCGCAACGGAATCTTGAGTTCTGCTCGCGGAGAACGGTCCGATATTACTTAAATACGGCGAATTGGGCCAACGGCAGTCGGTAACGACTGGTGCAGTAGACGTACATACACGGCTGGACATACCCAAGAGGCGAGCAAGCTCGGGACTTCAACCATCACCTTTGCCCGGATGTCCTGGGATGCAGCTGGCCGCAAGCCCTTGATGGGGGATATCTTGGAGGCGGCCGATAAGCAATCTTAGGTGGAGCATGAGAATCGTGGAGATCGCAGGCCATGCTAGGTACCGGTAACTTGGAAGAGGTATTCGTTCTTCACCAAGGGCAAGGCGAGCTGCCGTCACTACTACTTGCCGCCCACTGCGTCAAGTTCGCCACTGGGGCCGATGCCGCTAAGATAATAGTGGCGCTCTGAAGTCCAACCAGATGCAAGACAAGACCGACGCTCTGACAGCCGGATCTCCATAGTTACGCCCCTGGCTACTTTGAGATTTGTGCCATCAGTGCATCCAATGGCGACCGACCCCGGACAGACCTTAATAATACTTATCTAATATCCAAAAGTGGACCCGTGCAGACCGCAGAGTCCGGTTTACTGTCAAGGGACAGAAACAAGTAAGCGACGTCCTGAGGCCGAGACTTGCGCTTGACTGCGCCACTATGTTTTGAGATACTACACACTACAGCCTTGCGCCGCTAACCTAACCCACTGGGTCGGTTTTAGTAGTACCTCGCCCACGATAGAGCACATACCATACAAACAACCCAATTGAGGGGTTCCCCTAGAGCCTCATGCCTGCAAAGATCCTTCGACGTAGAGACCCTTTCAATCGTTCTCTTAGGCTGGGAGATCTTGCTGTTAGTGGCTCTCTTAGACCGATTAGCTACAGATTCTTATGGTTAGAATCGCCAACCTTCCGAAGCAGTCTTTTTAGGTAGGTATGTACCGTACAATACCCTACTTGGGACCTACTACTTAACTGCTGAACCTCGGGGAGCTGGGGAACTCAAAACATCCCACTCCAGGGATCCCGGGAAGAGCCAAGTAGTGAATAACTTCAACAATTCCGTGTCAGGTTGACAGCTGCTAGTACTGACTGGGGCAATACATTTAAAAGGCCCCATCCTGTAGTAAGTATTTTTAGCGCGTGTCAATGGCGCAAGGATTCGTGTGCACCGCCATATCCCCTGTTGTGGCACATCTCGGCCGCTCGGAGCCATTCTTCAGACTTCCTGATGGTCATGCTCTTTGAGGCCAATGCTACTGTTCACACTATGTCAGCCTTGGATGGAGACATGCTCCACAGGAACGCAGTTATCGTTTGCAGCAAGTGCTCCTTCAATATATCCCATGGCTCTCGATCTCGCTTATGACCGCCTTTAACAAGGAGGTTAACCTAGATTACCTACATTTGAGATTTTGACCGGCCCACAAACGAAGTCACAATGTGCTATCAGCCGGAATAGCCTGTGAAGGGATGGATCTTCGTCCATTTGCCAGATGTAACGGTTTCTCCACCCATTCCTTGCGGCTGGATCTGACGAGCCACTGGTGGCCGTCTAAAGGAAGTCAATCGATCTGTCATCGTCTGTTCGGAAGTATGGCATCACTGTTCTCGCCTGCCCACTGACTGCATTGGCCACGCAGGAGAGCAATCGACAGCTGCACGCTGATCCCCGGACTAAAAGCTGCGTGGGAACTCTTCGTGCCCAGCTCCCGTTGGAAGCGCCCAATAATAACTTAAGCGTGATTGCAGATCCGGCCGGAACGAGATAGACTTCTGTCAGGACCGCAGCGGTTACGAATGCCACTGCCCCTGCAACGTACTCGCTGTCCAAGCGACCAGAGTGGCGAATTGGATGGATGCCCCTACATATACACCCAGGCGGTCTAACCAAATCTGAGCGACACAGCACTTCCTTCTGCATGTTGAGGAGGAGTGCTCGGGGCCATTGTGTCCACCGCCACAGTTTATATGTCGTCTTTCCCCGACTGATGGCTGAGTTCTCCGCCCTCGACTATGTCCATGAAGTATATTCTTCGCTAGTGTCTGTGTTTTTAGATACACACGTCTGTTTCCCAGGTCTACCTTGTGATCTTTGAGGACTTTCTCTGGACTTTCTTTGCAAATGAATGCTTGATCCATTGCCAAACATCATATACAACCCGCGAGAGCCTGCTTCTATAAGTTGAAGGGAGAAATATTTTGAATTGAGCTTCTCAAGAGTGCAGTTTGTTGCGATTATCCTTCACTTTTCTACTATGAACACAACGAATGAACGACATCAATAAGCTCCATGGACGGAACCCAACACCTTCGCTCTCGGGAAGAGATGCTTCATGGGACGGTCTCATGGGTACGTCTATGACAGAAATTGTAACTCGTTCTCTGATACCATTTCCTAACGTAACTTGTTGAAGTCCCTCGAGCGGAACCGACAGGCAGCACTTAGTCTTTTTACTTCGAACTCTATGGCTAGTCACGTTGGCTACGGAAACAACGTTGATCCGCGAACTGAACTTCCAAGTTCCAGCCCACAGTATGACAGTCCTCATCTGCAGAATTTAAAACAACATGCAAACACGTCCCAGGTCGAGATACCTCGGCCACAGCCCCCCTTTTCTGGTTTGTGGCACTCCATGTCTAGTTTCTATTGCCATGGCTTACCAAGTTGTACAGGACAGGGAAGGTATTTATACACAGGGCAGCGGGATGATGCGGCCACCTTTGGCTCAGTGCCGCCTTATCAACATCAACTTGCTCCTACGCCAGTAATTCAAAGGCCCTTCCTATCCCATTTTGACCATGTCGGTGCAGATTCCAGGCCAGGAACACAGCTTCTGAGTCCCCACGCATTCTTGCACAGTACTGGATCCATGGACTACAGTCACCAAGATCCCCTGCCGTGTAATCCCATGAAGGCAATCAGGGTAGGTGACCAGGCCGCAATGCTTGCCTACTATGAGTCAGCATTTCATGCCTTGCAGCAGACGAACTGTCGCATGATCGCCAAGGCATTTGTCAAGGCGGTCGAACCAAGGAAGCAAGCTAAATATCCATACAATGGCGGGAAAGGACCGGACGGTCAGAAAGGCGATCCTGAAAGCACGAAGCCTTCCTGGTGGCCGGATGGAGTGACGCATCGAGAGCCCGATCATTTGAAAAAACCCGGTCCGTCTACTGTGCTGCTCTATATTTTCCTATCACCTCGGGATTTACTGATAGCTTCGCAGAACGGGTGCGCCTGCTGATTCATATTCTGCGAGGTCTGGGCAAAAGCCGCGGGGTCACGGTCGACCAGCTCGAGGACGCGGGCCGAAGCATCAGGCGACGCATCAAGCCCGTCGAGCGCCTGGAGATTCTGAGCGAAATCTACAGAGTCAGGAGGGTCGAGGAGCAGTATGAGAACGGGAAAATCGGTCTGTAACGCTTTTCGTCATTCATGTTGGCGGGCTCCATATTCCCCTTCCCACTCAGTCTGTGGAATAACATTGTCGGATTCTAACAGTCACCAGATGGTTCTGCTGAGGTATACGTCGTCGATCGGGCCTCCAAGCTGTATAACGACGAAGAACCGAGATCTTCAACCAGTACACCTGCGCGCTTCGATACAGTTCAAGGCTCACCGCCGCCTGGCAATCGTGGTATCATAACCCCTCAACAACCACAGGGGAATAATGAAGGAGTCCGTCCCGCGATAATCCCGAGTCAGGATCCAAGGGTTCAAACGGCGCAACGACCTGTCTATGGTCCTGAACGGTCATTATATTTTAACGTAAGTACTGTCCAAGCTCCGGCGTGGTAGGTCATTTGCTCTGTGTAAAGAGTGCAGAAGTCTAACATGTGGACACACATCTGACCAGACATAGAGCGATTTCTGTGGACGCCTTTGATTTCGCGAGCAACATGTAGATACTGTTACTGTTTGAGATACCCGCTTGGAGCCTACGGATGAATTGGCGAAGGTTAAATCAGGCACATGGGTATAGGGGACAATGAGTCGTGAAGTATGGGTAATGTGCCCTAATTTCTTGAGGCAAAATAGGAATTTTCGAGCTCTTCGGATTTTCCTGGCCTGCAAGGGCCCTGTTCCAGATGAACCTTGCTTACGAGCTATCTGGTTCTTAAGTTTTTATGCCTGACGTGGAATTTCTATAACACTGTCTTATCATTGCGGATCTATCGAAAACAGGTGTCTCGGTTGTTCAATTTCATAATAATATATTATATTTCTTACGTTGTAGGTACAGGAATATGACATCGTGTTCTATATATTAATCAACAATTGACACGGGATTTCAGTATCGCATTATATGAACTGCCAATGATCACAGTGTTTCTTCCAGCGCAAGAACCTGTCATCACAAGTCAACATTCACAGTCCAAAGTTGATCTTTCTAAGGGATAGTTCGAGTCCACTCACCAGCGCCGTCCTTGTCGGGATATACACCTGCAAGAAATTGCGCCTCCCGTTCCAGGGCAGATCGGTCGTGAAGAAGCGCGTTTCTTTCATGTTTCTCCCAAACCCACCGAACTCGGGATCATCCGTGTCCAAAAGGATACGATACGTGCCCGCCTGCTCGATCCCAACGCGGTAGTCGGTGAAGCTTCTGGTGGGATGGAAATTGAAGATCCACAGCAGCCCCGCTCGCTCGAAGACAAGGACCTTGTCGAGTTCGTTCTTCAGGCTGACGTACGCCTGCGGGGAGTGCAGCCAGCCGTACTTTTCTTCGGTGGTCTGCATCGCGCGGTCGAACTCGTTCAGGAACTTGTACCGCAGCAGGCCGTCCTCCGTCAGGTTGAACTGGCGGCGAGCGTACCAGAAGGAGTTGCCGTTGCCGGCGCGGGGGAAGTCGAGCCACTCTGGGTGGCCGAATTCGTTGCCTTCGAAGTTGAGGTAGCCTTCGCCGCCGAGGCCGTGGGTTACGAGGCGGATCATCTTGTGCAGGGCTAAGCCGCGTTCGATGATGGGGGTTAGTTCTGTTAGGATGGACATGTGCGTATACATCTCTTTGTCGCAGAGCCACATCATTATGGTTTTGTCGCCGACGAGGCTAGAATGATCAGATAATTAGTATGGATCAAGCAAGATAACACGTGGGATGTGTCTACTCACGCCTGATCATGGCTTTCCGCATACGCGATAGTCTTCTCACCGTGACGTCGGTTCGTCAGCGTAAATGCAAGATTGCCCATGTTCCATTCGTCGTCCTCTTTCTCTTTAAGAAGTTTGATGTACATATCGGGGATGGCCATCGCGAGACGGTAGTCGAAGCCGACACCGCCCAGTGAAAGCGGCAGACATAATGCTGGCATACCAGACACGTCTTCGGCCACAGTGATGCACTCGTGGTAAATGCTATGAAGCATCTCGTTGGCAAGCGTCAGATACATTATACCGTCGTCGTCAACTGCCGGTCCGAAGTACTCGTGATACCCGCCGGAGAAGCCGCTGGAAGGTCAGCGTAGCCTGACTTATGAAGGGGACGAGTAAACCTACGTTCCAATCCCATGATGAGTATAGAGAATGCTTGTAACACCATCAAATCTAAAGCCGTCGAATTGATACTCCTCCATCCAAAAGCGCAAGTTGCTGAGAAGGAAACGAAGCACCTCATGATTCCCGTAGTTGAATAGCCGGCTGTCCCACAGATCGTGCTGGCCCTTTCCACCCGCGTGGAAATACAGATGATCTGTTCCGTCGAACATGTTCAGTCCATCCAGGACGTTCTTCGACGCGTGGCTGTGTACGACGTCGAGGAGGACGGCAAGTCCCAAACCGTGCGCGGTGTCGATCAGCTCCTTCAGGTCCTCTGGCGTGCCGTATCGGCTGCTGGCGGCGAAGAAGTTGTTGACCTGATATCCGAAGCTGGCGTAGTACGCGTGCTCCATAATCGCCATCAATTGAATCGCGTTGTATCCCAGGTACTTTATCCGCGGGAGCATGTTTGTCGTGAACTCCTTGTAGGTTGCTACCTTCGTTTCCGGGGAAGATATCCCGACATGGGCTTCGTAGATTCGGAGACTTTGAGGTTTCTTTGGTCGGTGGTGCTGGAATTTGTATTTTTCCTCTGGGGGAGGGTTCCAGAAGACAGCGTCGTATACGGGAGAAACAGTGAGGTCCTGTACCACTCGCTTGATCCACGAGGGAAGTCTATCGATAGACTCTCCATCCGGGGTAACCATTGCGATCTACGACCAAGTTAATACGCGAAAACAGGAATAGTAGACAGAAGTCATGCAGCAAATACCTTAATCTTGCTGTTATGTAGAATCGCTGGAGTACCGTCTTTTCCAGGAAGCGTTACCTCCCAAACACCAAAGCTGTTCTTTGTCATTGGCGTAGCGGTACGATCCCAATTGTCTGGAGAGTATCAGCACTCTGCCCTTGTTGTCATTCAACGTAGAACATACTAAAATCGCCAATCAGATGAGCCTGAACTGCATTTGGCGCCCATTCTCGGTAGGTGATGTCCCCATTGTCATTGACGTTCAGTCCGAACTTCTCGTAGCCCTGATCACGTTGGAGATGTATCCGGTTAGCTCCCTCGAATAAGATCGATGGTGGGAGTATTTCAGGAGATGCACCCTGCTAAACTTCTCCATTCCACCCTCCGTGTCATTGATTGTCTGGATCCATTTCTGCGCGTAGTTGAACCTGCTTCGCAGCGCATCTTTGTATGGCTCGAGCCACGGATCCAGCTGGATGACGCCTGCCCGAATTGAGCTGGGAACCACAAGAAAAAATAGCGGAAGAGAGAGAATAGGGGTGAGATAAGGACGGCGTCACGAACCTGTGCCATCTGGAATCGATGGCTGGGAGCCGTCCGCCATTTTCGCGATATTGTGATGGCACGATGGTGCTCTTCGCAAGCGCTCTTCGTAGGGAAGATGGCTTGACGACGGACGATGGAAGGGATAACGAGTCAACGGAAAAGTAGAGATCCGGGAAAGGATGACTATGCTCTGGGATAGCTTCGTGGACAGATAGAAGGTATAGAAGGAGATATGTCGAGGTTCCGTGGGAGCGTCAGGAACGGCTCTCGGGCCGCGTGGCGGGGTGACATCGTGGACCCCTCACCAGAACTGACAGGGGTCGACCTTGGCGGTGAAAAGAAGATAAACAGATGAATTATCACCACGATAATAAAAAGAGCCATTGCTGTTTGAGATTGTCGAGCTTTACTCTCCACTCCAATTGGCGATCTTCTGTCGTCCATCTCTTGCTCAAGGGACCAATAACCCCAGATCTCACATCAGCCCTACGGAGACCGCGAAGGATGTCTATAAATAGCTCCTCTTCGCATTCCACTAGGTCCGAGGCTAGAACCGCCTGTTCTCCCTGGAGAAGTGTCTTAATGTATACATTTCTGTGTAGATACGTATTTATGCGACAAGCTCAGACAAAGACAACACGTGCGACAACTGCAGCAAGTAAGGTCCAGATAAAGGATGGCATGGAGATAACACTGAAGCCACTATCATTACCAGCACTGCTACTCCCGTTATTCCCAGATGACTCTGCAGCGTCGTCAACAGTGGCATTGAAGCCGGGGATATTGACGTGGAACTCGGAGGGAACCACATAGCAGATGTCGGCGCATGCATAGTACGTCTCATTCTTATCATTCAAAGAGGTCCGACGTGTACTTGATCCATAACATTACCGTCATTGTTGGAGATGGCTCTGGCATCTGGATTCGGTAGCAGGAGACATTCGTGGCTGGGTTCCATCTAGGAGGCAGGACTATGAAAGAATTAGATTGATTAGATTAAGTTATCTGATAAGTTTAAGTTGCTGGAATGCCCCGGAGATCCTGTCGCTTCGAGATACCATTGCGTGAGCGCCACTCGCTTCTTACATTGGTAGTCAGTATCAAGGAAGACTTTTATTTATACCCTTGATCTTGTATCAGGAGACTGTTGCTGGAGAAGTTCAAGACTGGAGGATGGACTTCTTGGATAACAACCAAACTTTTTTCTCGTCGTATGCCATCCAAAATTGGCCAATGGCAGAGTTGCAATTCGATTCGTATAGAGTATTCAAAATTTCCTTGACCCTGGGACATAGTGTGACTGGTAAGATGCCTGTCATCGCTAGTAGCCTGATCCAGATGAGAAGTTTCTGAGCCGTTTAAAGACTTGATCATACTTTCTTATCTACTTACCATTTCTCTCCCATAGTTGAAGTAACTGCATTCTATTTGTATCTATCGCATTTATAGCTGCAGCTATCCTTATATCTGTAAGATTTATTTGACACGCTATCAGCAGCTGAAGTAATTGTTTCCCGTCGCATGTCTCAGAACTATTAAGTTACTATCCAAAACCCCATTACTTAGACTTATTTTTCAAGCATTTTCTTCGCTGTCCGAGCGCTGAACGATTTTAATATCAACCATCACTGCATCTGTACCGACGTCAGGCACCCGAAACATCCAAATATGACCATGATCCAAACTGCGGTACGGACCCAAAATTAGGATATTTATATATAGCGTTCTTATGCAATTATCCTAGTACAAGTTTATAGAGGTTCTTGCACATGGTGTTTATAGTTGATGCTCTCTTTTTCGGGTACTGCACAGCAGCAATTTCACTACAAAGCTCTCTGCTTGCCTTTGAATGTGCCCTGGCTTGTAATATTCGTAGGTACTGTGGTGACAGTGTTAGAAGTGCAGCAGAAGCATGTGGCATCTCTGCTGTCCCAGCCCAAGCATCATTGTCCCAAACATTTTCTACAGAAGAACAGACAGCATCTAAGAATAGCATACTTGTCTCTACAACCTTTGAGGCGACATCTAACATGGCTATTGTAAAGGGATCAACGAGCAGTGGAGAAATACGAGCACCACTATATAAAAGCCCCATCTTCGCAGCGGATCATCTCGGCCCGGAGGAACTCCTGCCGAGGATTCTTGGCCTTCAACATGTATACCAGATCACGTGTAGACATCTGACGCCTGTTCCAACTGTCTGCTGCTCGGATAAGCTGGTGTTGTCTTCCTGTCCACAACATTAATAATAATGCCCGAGGGACGTTTTGCGATGGGGATCAGGACCACGCTTTTTCTATCTCCTCGCTTACTGAACTGACTCCACCACCGGGACAGGTCACACGCGCCAATCAGCAGTGCGTCTGCGCCCCTTTCCTCCGACCACGTTCCTCAACGAGCTGCCCTCGTTTGAAGATATGCCATCGCCCGACTCTCATTAGCGGCAAATCAAATCTGTTGTGCTGTGCACCATGTTGTACGACAGGTCCCGGTTTTCGGGCGGCGCATCGCCTCTTCACTGTATCTTTTAGCTCGGGATAACCTGCTTCAACACCAAGTTGGCCCGGCGGACCGGTCTTTCTCCCCTATGTTGATCCGGATGTATTTCAGACTAGGACGCTCTGGTGATCCAAGGATACAAGGACTTGAGACCCTATCGGGAGTTTGCATAGATATTATTGCCAGGATATGTTTGCCAAGGAGCATTCCGACACGTGCGAGGAACGCAAGGAGCGTTCTCGAGTCAACAGACCAGATCACTCTCTGTCCTTTGAACCTTGACAATTAGGCCAATTCAGTCGTTACTGTTTCATTATAACGATTCCCAAAAAGTCTTTCATTTTTGCAGTGGTTGCGCTTTTTCCTGATCATGTCTCTATATCCCCTATCAATCATCCAGACTAGTGCTTAGACTTGATTTCCGGAGAGTCTCCGAAAGATCGAGCGGGTCTCTATCTGGGAGGCTACCCCGTCATGGGTGCGGGAAAGATTGTCGACCAGTGATCATCCCATGTGCACTATTTCGCTGATCGTCGAGCTCTCCGTAGGGCTAGCAACCTTCTATTATATCTGTGGGGTACGACTCGGTGGGCCGTCCGTCGGGACAGATTCATGGAGAGATGAAGGCCCAGCCAACGTCTTTCTTTTTATTTCAGTCAGACAGGGCATGGTAGAGCCGAGTACTTCTAGGCTGGACCTATATTCTTGCTCTCCTGTTATCTCGCGGGGTCTCTCACCTGGTCAGAAAAAAAAAGAAAGCCCTGTGTTCACGCCTTTGCCAGCATTGCGGGAGTGACATTGGGCGTGCTGGCACCGCCTGGCTTCAGACCTAACTGTTGTAACTGACCATACTATGAGGGGTTGATTTTTGATATTTTTTACTTACTACTCCTGTCTATGACGTTTTCAGAAATCCAGTCACTTCTGCACAGTCTAGTTTTTTTTGACATTTGTTCGTTTCATTCATCCAGGATGGTGCTGATAGCTCCTTTTGTCGCTCCCCTGCTTTTCCCGGCGCTGGCGCAATCAGTAGACTACACCCAGCATGTTGATGTCTTGTGAGTTTATCTTACGCTTGTCTCTTCATCCAGGCTCCATGATTTCGACTATCCTTCAAGAATTTCCTCTGACGGCAGCAGCTCGGGCACTGAAAATGGCGGAAACAACTTCCCTGGCGTGGCTCGTCCGTTTGGCATGGTCAAGCTGGGACCAGATCTTCTCAACCAAGGCACGGATGCCTATTCCGGCTATCTGTCAAATGGTGCATTCTCGGGATTCAGCTTGATGCACGAACAGGGGACGGGCGGCGCTCCAAAATACGGAACCGTTTCCCAGCTTCCTCTTGTTGGAAATATCTCAAATCCGTTCTCAGGGTTGACCGTTGGTCGAGCAGTAGCAGACCAAGGGTCTGTTGGCTACTACAAGGCTCAGACAACGGATGGTGTCGTTGTTGAGCTAAGCGCCTCCTCCCGTGCGGGGATCTATCAATATACCTTCCCGGAAGGCAAACTGGGGAATATTCTTGTTGATGTCTCCCACGTTCTACCATCGTTCAGAGGACAAGGACTTGGACAGGGCTATAAAGGTGGAAACTTCACTATATTCCCTGATGGCCACTACGAAGGCCATGGCGTGTACGACAATGGCTGGAACAGAGCTCCAAATTGGAACATCTACTTCTGTAAGAGCCGCACCAACAAATCTGCTTTGACACTATGGCTTACCAATGAACAGGTGGATATTTTGATGCACCTGCCATCAGCAGTGAGGTGTACAAAGGCACCGACGTTAATGGCAGCGTGGTACAGCCGAACGGAATCGCGGCCTCAACATCGGGAGATACAAGGATCGGGGGCGTATTCTCGTTTAATGCGACTCAAGTAGTGTCTCGAGTCGGGATATCCTGGATTTCGACCGAGAAAGCGTGCAGCAATGTGGATGGTGAAATTCCACATGGAACTGACTTGAAGACCGTGGTCGATGATGCAAAGGCTGAATGGAATTCGAAAGTCCTGTCCAAGATCACAACGACGAACACCAACGAGACGAGCCTCAGCTTGTTGTACACGTCTCTTTATTTTATGCACCTCATTCCAACCAACCAAACAGGAGAAAACCCAGGATGGGAATCCACGGAGCCTTATTATCAGGACATTTTCACCCTGTGGGTATGTACGATTGCGTTCTGACCAAACTGCTTTCAAGCCTTCTGTTCGCAGGAACTGTTCAGGTGGAGGCTAAATTAAGCTGGCAGGATCTCTTCCGCTGCTCAACTGCTCTGATGCATATACTACAGCCCGTCGCTCACGAAGAACAAATTAGATCCCTCATCGATATCTGGCGATTTGAAGGTTACCTTCCAGATGCACGCTCATCTAACTACAACGGCCGGACCCAGGGTGGATCCAATGCCGACAATGTCCTAGCAGATGCGTATGTGAAAGGCGTTCGTGGTGCAGTTAACTGGGATGATGGATACAGGGCTATGGTCAAAGACGCTGAAGTGACGCCGCCAAATGATAACCCTGATCCGATGGCTCCGGACTCTTCTACGAAAGAAGGACGTGGAGCTCTTCCGGACTGGTTGGCCCTCGGATACATCACTCCTAGATTTACCCGTGCAGTTAGCCGCGCGGTCGAGTATGCTGCCAACGATTTTGGCCTGTACCAAGTGGCAGCCGGTCTCGGTAAGGACGACGACGCAGAGAAATATCTGAACCGCTCGAGAAACTGGAGAAATCATTGGAACGAGGAGCAGGAGTCGCTTGGCTTTTCTGGATTTGTCGTCCCTCGCAATGAATCGGGTTTTATTGCTACCGACCCGCTGACCGACAGTGGGTATTGGGGCAATCCTTACTACGAGGCCAGCTCGTGGGCATACTCGTGGGCAGACGTCCATGATATGAAGAAGCTGATTGAACTGATGGGGGGACCTGAGACGGTCGTCAATCGCCTCAACACCATGTTCACAGAAGGTGCTAATGGTGGCAGTGGCATGATATTTGACCCTACAAATGAGCCGTAAGTCACAACCTTGCAAAGGGATGGAAGCGTAGACTGCTAACACTGCTGTAGCATGTTTTCGATACCATACCTGTATAACTATGTGAATAGACAAGACCTGTCTGTTCTCCAATCTCGCAAGATTGCCAAGGGATATTATCACACAGGACCAACTGGCCTTCCTGGTAACAGCGACGCTGGAGCGATGCAGACCTGGTTGCTGTGGAATATGATCGGTCTCTACCCGGTCACCGGACAGACAACCTTCCTGATCCACTCCCCGTGGTTCGAGTCCCTGACAGTCGACCTCGGCGGCTGCAAGAAGCTCGAGATCACCGCTACAGGAGGCGACGGAAACGGGGACAGCGGCTACTATGTCCAGAGTCTGAAGGTCAACGGGAAGGAATGGAAGAAGAACTGGCTAACGTGGGATGACATCTTTGCTGAGGGAGGTACGCTGGAGTTCGAGCTTGGAGATACTCCCGTCGACTGGGCGACCGGCGAGCTTCCACCCAGTCCTGCTTCGGAGGATTGAAATGGAGCTATCTCAGTACATACTGCACATTTATAAACGGCGTACGGGAAGGAGATCTGGTTCAAATGATATGACTGCATGTTCAGACTAATTTCTGTTACTCAATGGGATAAAATGCCAGACATGCCCAGTGTTATGGTACAGCATCGCAACATTTGAAGAGCAATGGATATGTGTCAGACTGCGCGAACCTAGTAATCCGAAGGTATGATGATGAAAGCTCTGATTATTCGAATCTACCTAACTAACTGACTATTTATTCTTATGGAATTAGGGGTTAAGACTTTCCGAATATTTCTTTATTTAACGATCCCGAGACATTTTCATAAAATATGAAAGGATATAACAAAGGAAACCAGCCGGTTTCGGGTATAGACAGTATGATTCCTTTATTGCAGGGACTATGACCTTCTGCAGATCCGAATCGGCGTGTGCTGACTAGGCTGATAGGTCTCTTGGCATACCACTAGGTTATAATGGTAATATTCGGCTGACAATATGTTATTCTAGTTCTGAATTCCCTTTTTGAGAGATCTCTGAGCTAGCTGCGTTGCTAGAAAGCAAGAAGTAATGGTGTTGATACTTCTCTAGACACAAATTCGTGCGGTTTACTAAACATCGATATATATATCCCGTATCATCTTGAATAAGTCTAGATCTAACCTGTACACTGTCACCACACCCGATAACGGGCATTTGTATAAAACGTCTCTCTAATCCTCTATGGCATATTACGCATAGAGCAAAATAACAATAACACGGGCACAGCACAGTGTGCGCCATGACTTCTGCTTATCGCGATACTACACTGCATCTCCGACCTTCGTTAACGACCTGCCTTTTTGGGTCGACCCCTCCGTTGTCCGCTTTGTCAGCCAATCACGACTGAACTCGACTCGCAGATAGAAGCTCTTGATCATCCAGTGAGATGATTATAAGCTGTGCGGAGATTATGTGCAGCTTTTGATTGCTTAGACTCGGGATGTTGTGCATGCATCATTGCGGTGTTACAGCGACCTCACCGTCATGGCGTCGGACATGATGTCTCCACAAATACCACTCGACCATGCAGGAACGGGAAGCTGGATGTCGGCTAGTCGATCGCATCGCGCAAAGGGACCTACCTGCGAATTTCGCGATTGCAACATTCTACGCATGGCTTTGTCCGTATATATAGGGTCCGGTCCGGATCCTGTCGATCCTGACTGCGGATCGGGTTTCCATCTTCCAGGTCACGATGGCGGTCTCGATAGTAGTCCTGCTGCGCCTTGGTGCTTTGTATCTTGGTCTGTTTCTTTCTGTGGCCGGTGCTGTGCGGTGTGGTTAGTGCTTTACCGAGCCTTGATAGACGTATAGTTATGAGATCGCTAATATCTTCCCAGATAAAAGTTGCACATATCCCCCCTTGATCAGCGCTACATCTGAGAAGCTGGAAGCTGGTCTTAAAGATGGATGCTTCACCAGCGTTGATCTTGTCAATGTTTGTTTTATTTCGATCGATTCATGGCTATGTTCCACGCTGAACTCTGTTAGGCCTACGTCGCGAGAATCAAGGAGGTCAACTCGACGCTGCATATGGTCACGGAAATAAATCCGGACGCTTGGGATATCGCTATGCAGCTCGATCTGGAGAGAAAGAGCGGGAACGTGCGAGGGTTAGTATTATCACATTGCTGCGGATTGACTGTTGGGCTACTGAGTACTAATCAGCATGTATAGACCTCTGCATGGGCTGCCCATTCTGATCAAGGGCAATCTCGGCACCAAGGACCGTATGGAAACCACTGGTATGCATCCGCCATTTTAGTATTTTCTGACCTGGCTCTCTTCTAATTTCCATGGTAAACTATAGCCGGCTCGTACGCTCTTGCTGGCGCGAAAGTTCCTGCAGATTCAACAGTTGCAGCCAAGCTTAGAGAAGCTGGTCTTATCATCCTGGGCAAGACGGATCTTTCGCAATGGGCGAACTTTCGATCTTTCAATAGCTCTAACGGCTGGAGCGCGTACGGCGGTCAAACCTACGCCGCCTACTATCCGAAGCAGGATCCCAGCGGAAGTTCGAGCGGCAGTGGTGTAGCATCGGATCTTGGACTAGCTTTTGCTGCCATCGGTACGGAGGTAAGCAGAGATATTCTTTGTTTATACTTGAAACGAGTTACACATGCATCTCTGTCTATACATTACTGACTCTATGTGCACACATCAGACTAGCGGAAGTATCATAAGCCCCAGCGAAATGAGCAACATTGTCGGCATCAAGCCAACCGTTGGCCTCACGTCTCGTTACATGGTCGTCCCTATCAGCGAACGGCAAGACACTGTCGGGCCCATGGCCAGAACCGTCAAGGACGCAGCAAAGATCCTTCAAGCAATCGCGGGGAAAGACCCGAACGACAACTACACCCTTGCCAGTCCCTTCAACACCGCAAAAGACTTGCCCGACTATGTCGCTGCCTGCAATCTTTCTGGTCTTGTAGGCAGGCGGATTGGTGTTCCCCGCAATGTACTCACCACATGGGCTTCTAATTCCTCATCGCCTCTGATTGAAGCCTTCGAGTCGGCCATCTCCGTCATCGCCGGCGCAGGAGCGACCATAGTTGAAGACGCAAACTTCACGGCTTTTGATTCGTACGTCAAAAGCAGCATCCCTGACAGCATCCTCTATGCAGACTTCATCAGCAATATGGCGAAGTACCTGGCTGGACTCAAGACCAATCCGAACAATCTCCACACTCTGGCCGGTGTTCGTCGCTTTACGCGGAATTTCCCGTTAGAGGACTACCCCGACCGCGACACGGGGATCTGGGACAGCGCACTCGCCGCAAACATCACCAACACATCCCCGGAATTTTGGTCTCTGTACCAGAAGAACCTCTATTTCGGCGGGGAAGGCGGCGTTCTCGGTGCCCTGGAGCGCAATAACCTCGACGCCGTCATCCTCCCTACGGACTTTGCGTACGCTGTTCCAGCGCTTGTAGGCGCACCGGCCATTACGGTCCCACTGGGCGCGTATCCGAAGGACACGCCTGTTCAGTATAACAGTCGTGGCGACCTTGTGCAGGTTGCGCCGGGGATTCCGTTCGGGATCAGTTTTCTGGGAGCGAAGTGGAGCGAGGAGTTGCTGATTGGGATGGCGTACGCTTTTGAGCAGATGACGTTGGTGAGGGAAAAACTTGACAGGTATATTGCGCCGCGGACGGAGTTGGCGGATGTGGTTTAAAGGTGTATATTGTGATGGCGCTCAGGCATAGCAATTAATGTATTAACTATGGTAGCTAGTTCTGCAAGATCCAAAGCATGAGAAAAGAAAGAAGAATTATGGGCATGATTGGTGCAGAACCATGCCGCCTACCTGACCACCTACCTATTCAGTTCTATCAGTCAGTCCACGCCGCGCCGTCACAATGTGCTATGATGAGATATTTCACCTAAATCAACTCAGGCCTACAAAAAGAAATTCAAAAACCTACAACAGACAGGATTCGCTGGTGGTCATCCACCCAACTACTAACCGCCCGGCGTGTGGCTTATACTCGGCTAATAGGTCGGTGGGTGCCTCCTGGGTAAGTAACGGGAGATGCCTGAGGGATCGCTCACCCAGGATCGCGCGATAGATGCGCCATGTCACCCAGCCTGAACTTTGTAACCCACAGCTCCCAAAAGACTGCAGCTGGTTGGATCCCGATCCAGATCAGCTCACCCTCAGCGTCTCAGCTGCAGGAGATGGGTTTTGTCATGCCCACACATGGCCATGATATTGAACCTCTTATTGGTTCATAGATCACGATTCTGTCGAGCACAACCTCTTTGACCGCCGCCTTAGCTGATCCCAGGTGTGCAGCTGTCCTGTGTTATTGGAAGGGCAGTGTAAGGATTTCTTGCAGGAATCTGCTTCACCCATGTCATTAACTGCGATGACGGGGCTGCGGCAGCCTTACCTGTCCATTTCTGCCTCTGCAGTCAACAATAAGTACACACTGAGACTGACAACTCTGTATGCTGAACTCTATGAACCACATAGCTACTTCATGATTACTCTTTTTGTTTTGCTTGTGCGTGATGGCTTCTGTAAAGGTCTCAAAAAACCATGACAAGTACACAGTTGGATGGATCACCGCTCTTCCATTAGAGCTAGCCGCGGCAACTGCAATGCTTGATGAGCAACATGAAAAGCCTGTCAATTTTGCGCAGCCTTCTTCCGACAAGAACTCATACACATGGGGGCGCATTGGTGAGCATAATGTGGTGGTTACATCACTCCCAGCAGGAGTTTGTGGCACAATATCTGCTGCAACTACTGCATCACATATGCTCTCTTCCTTCCCACAGATCTGAATAGGTCTCATGGTTGGGATTGGAGCCGCTATTGCAAGGCCGGAACAGGGTTGTGATATCCGGCTGGGCGACATTGTCGTCAGCCAACCTGACAGACAGAGTGGTGGAGTTGTCCAGTATGACCTTGGAAAGGCAACAAGTGGACACCATTTTGAGCGCAAGGGCATCCTCAATATGCCACCGGAGGCTCTCCTCAAGGCACTGGCTAAGCTCCAGGCACAGCATGAGATCCAACCGTCTAAAATTCCTGGGTTTTTACAAGAGATGATAAAGAGGAATCCTCAGATGGCAAAGTCAAGACCCGGTAGACCTAGTTACATGCACCAGGGAGAAGAAAATGACCGGTTGTTCAAAGCAACATCTCCACATGTTGATGGCTTTGGCTGCAGAAACTGCGATCCTGACCAAGAAATACCACAGGATAATCGTGATTCCAATGAGCCAGAGATTCACTATGGTGTCATTGCCTCTGGAAACACACTAGTCAAAGATGCTGCCACCAGAGACTGGATAGTCCAGAACACCGGGGAGGAATGCATCTGTCTTGAAATGGAAGCCGCTGGACTGATGAACAGCTTCCCTTGTCTTGTTATAAGAGGAATTTGTGACTATGCAGACTCCCACAAAAATGATCAGTGGCAAAGATATGCTGCTGCAACTGCTGCTGCATATGCAAAGGAATTTCTAGGGGTTGTTCCAGGAGATGATTTGGAAGGGACACGGAAGGCTGCTGATATCCTCAAAGACAGTTAGTGAACCTCAAAAATACTAAAGAAAGCTGGTATTGACAGTGTATGTAGTTGAGCAAAAGGTTTCCAATATATCCTCCACTGCTGAAGAGACAAAAAGCAGCATTGATAGACTACGCCTTGATGATCATCAAAAGGAAGTCATCATATGGCTGTCCCCCCCTGATCCCTCAACAAACTACAATAAAGCAATAGCACTACAGCACAAGGGCTCAGGCCTCTGGTTCCTACAAAGTGAGGTCTTTGCAAACTGGAAGATGCGATCAAACTCATTTCTATGGCTTCATGGTAAACCTGGATGTGGGAAAACAATTCTCAGCTGCACCATTGTGGAGGATCTTATGAGGACCAGCTCCTCCTCTCAGGCCCTCCTTTACTTCTATTTTGACTTTAATGACACCAGTAAGCAGTCACATGAGAGCATGATCTGCTCACTCATCAGCCAGCTTTATCACAAGCAGAAGGATACTTGGACACAATTAAATTGGCTATTTTCCTCTTGTGAGCAGGGAAATCGACAGCCAACTACCAACTTATTGTGTACAGCTCTCCTACACATAATACAGCAGTTTGATGAAGTCTGGATTGTGCTGGACGGCCTTGATGAATGTTATAGCAGGAAAGAGTCTCAAACTGAAGGGCTGCTACCATGGATAAAAGACCTTGTCTCAGAGAAAAGTAATGTCCATATTCTTGTCACAAGCCGCCCAGAACAAGACATTGAATCAACAATAAAGGAATGGGCTTATGATGAAGACATAATCCCCATTCAGAGTGACAAGGTCACTGATGATATCTGTGCATACATCTCTATGAGAGTTAGAGAAGACAAGGGCCTGAAAAGGTGGCAATCACAACCAGATGTCCAGGAGGAGATTGAGACCAGATTGATTGAAAAGGCAGATGGAATGTAAGAATTTTGCTGCTGTGCATTACTTGGTTTATCTAAAGAAAACCTAAAGATAATACAGGTTTCGGTGGGCTGCATGCCAGCTTGATGCTCTGGAAAATTGCCTGGATTATCCCACACTCAAAAATGCACTCACATCCCTTCCAAAAACATTGGATGAAACCTACGCCCGAATATTGTATGGCATTCCTCATGAATACAAGCAGAATGCTACAAGAATTCTTCAATTCTTGGTATTCTCTGAGCGGCCTTTGTGGATTGAGGAGGCTGTTGATGCAATAGCAGTAGACCCTGAAGGGAATCCACAGTTTGATCCAAAAAACCGGATGCCTGATCCACAGGAGGTCTTGCGATACTGCTCAAGCTTAGTGGTTGTGGTGCCCATGAAAGCTTCGCACTATAAGAACACCAAAGGCATGGAGCTTCAATTGGCGCATTTCTCCATCAAAGAATATCTGATCTCAAACCGGCTTGATGAACACTTCACACAATGTTTCCAAGAGATTGTTGCCAGAGCATCAATTGCAGCAGTTTGTCTAGCATACTTGTTGCATTTGGACCAGGACCTTCAAATGAATGAGATCAGAGGTGCCTTCCCATTGGCGCAGTATTGCGCTCAGTACTGGATGGGCCATGCTGCTGTGGGTGAAGGAGATCATGGAGTATTGCATAGGCTAACTATGGAGTTTTTCCTCCACCGCAAAAGGTCGTATATTAACTGGTGTCACTTATATGATCCATGGAGGAAAGGACCAGATGATGCATTATATTATGCATCATTGGGGGGCTTAACAAATGCAGTTAAATGTCTAATCAACCAGGGTGCTAACGTCAATGCCCAGAGTGGAGGCTATTCCACTGCTCTCCAGGCTGCTACTGCAGGAGGGCATGAGAAGATTGTCCAGATCCTCCTGGACAAGGGAGCTGATGTCAATGCTGAGGGTGGAGACTATGGCACTGCTCTCCAGGAGGCTGCTTACAAGGGGCATGAGAAGATTGTTCAGATCCTGCTAGACAAGGGAGCCAATCCCAATACTGGCGATGAAGACTATGGCACTGCTCTCCAGGCTGCTGCAGTAGAAGG
>NW_027192528.1:0-7759 GCF_041956765.1 Thermoascus crustaceus | reverse complement strand
TTAAGGAGCGTCTTATATACATGCTGAGTTCTGCCCTGGAAATACCTATCCGGTGGATCATGACTATAGATGGATCAAAGGTTCAGATGGATCATTTTGATCCATTGTCACGTGATAGGATCCCCCCTTCATCTGTCCTGCTCATGGTCTCTAGGCTGTGCCGTAACAGTAGATAGCCCCCATGTCTGAAATTCCTATCTATATAGGGCTCTTGTAGGCAAGCTAGGCCCACCCTTAGCTGAAGCCCTAGTTCCAGGGCTGCGATAGTGATCGCATAGGCCCTGCGGCAGTTATGTTGCAATACTGTGGAAGATATGCCCTCCTACCCAATTAGGCCTAGCCTCTCGCGTGTCTATGTTATTCCACATTCGTGTAAACAGTTAGAATCCTCTTTCAAGCAAGCAAGCAAGCTCATAATAATAATATCATCATCATCTCATAGAGTTCCGCCTCCTTCTCCCATAAATACTAACATACTGCTATGGGCCTAGGCCCGGTGCCTGCCAGGGGGGTCTGCGTGTTGCCCATGTAACATTGCCCAGAGTGGTGATAGGGGTCCTTGGGGCTAGCATAGGCTGGCTATGCTTAGGCTGCTGGGGCGTCTGTGGCATGGCTTGCTGAGGAGCCTGCTGGGGAGCTTGCTGGCTAGCTACCACCACTGCACAGCCTGGGGAGCTTGGTATAATAGCCTGAACTGACCTGTGGTCCCCCATAGGAGACTCTATGGGTTCCTTATTAGGTCCCCTCTGCTTGCTTAGGTGTTTTCGTGCCTCCCGTATCTTAGGGCAGGTCCCGGCCATAGCTGGGTGTGATCCCCCACAGTTACCACACTTAGCGGGCATATGCTGGCATGCTATCTCTGGCCTTGCTGGACAGTTGACTACCTTACAGGCATGCTCAGCCCCCTCATGGGCACCCGCACAGATAAAGCAGCATGGGGGGCGATCCCCACAGGCCCAGAAGCTATTGTGCCCTATTCCGCAGCATTGTGGGCATACTGTGTCAGCCCCTAGTTCCCAATAGTGCTCTGTACGGTATCTAGAACCCCCAAAGCAGATTCCATTAATAAGGATCTTCTGGGCTTCCTCCAGAGAACCCACAGTGATCACTATGGTAGAGCCCTTCTTCTCACTGTTCTTGAGCTCCTGGGGGTTCTGGAGCCATGTGGGGTCCCATTTGAGCCTATACTCAGTACCTAGTTCAATTTCTTCACGGGCTAGGCCCAGGCCTAGGGTCAGATATCATCTGGTTGGCACCCTGTGGACCTTGACCCTGTACCATTGCTCTGGGAGCTCCACCAATACCACTGCTGGGTCTGCCTGACAGGCTGCGGTCACTAGGAGGTCCCTATAATGGGGGACTAGCATAAAGTCTAGAGAACCTTTCTCTAAGAGGACTGTCATGGCTCCAGTCTCTGTATAGCCCATATCAACTACCTGGAGGAAGTATGGGAAGCCCTTCTTTGCTAAGGCCCTGTTCAGGGCCAAAATAACTTCCTCCCATTCAGCCTTAGGAGACATGACTCCACTATCTCTTTGAAAAATAAGCCTGCGTGCCTCTTTATTCTTCTCTTTGATCAGTTTCAGGTCCTCTGGTTTCTGGCTTGTATTAGGCTCCCCAGGAGTCCTAGTAGTGCTTGATTTTTGAGCCTTATTCTTCTGCTTTGGGCCGACCACCTGCCATTCCTGGCCCCCAGGCCTGGTGGCCATTAGGGCTGCCATGTCTGCATAAGATGCTCCCAGTTTTACTGGCTGTCTTGCGGTCTTGGGGATGCCTATAGAAGGTACCTTAGGTGCTTGGTACTCAGTAGTTTTGCTTGCGGCTCTGCTTGGTGGTCTGTGCTCTTGAGCTGGGGGAGCTGGCAAGGGGGACTTTGGGTGTTGCTGGGTAGTTGCTGTGAGCTCTGTACAAAGCTTGCTGACTTCTAGTTCTAGGGAGGTGATTCTCCCTAGAAGGTGCTCCTCCTGGATCTGTTGTTCTGCTTTCCAGCCATCCATAATCTCTCTAAGCTGGGTCCATAGTGTCTCTAGGTCTCTCTGGCGTGCTTGCTGCTGGTTCTGGGCCTGTTGCTTCAATGCTCACTCCATATTGCCTGCTAGAGCCTGAAGTTGCTTGCTGATATCTTCTAGGGGGTTCTGGGTGTTACAGCACAGCCTAGGATTAGGCCCAGGCAGGATGAGGGGAGGACTACCACGTGACTGGATCACCATGATCCATGGGGATTGATCCAGCCCTGGTGATCCATGAGCTATGATCCATGAGCTGTGATCCATCGGATAGGTATTTCCGGATAGAACTCATAATGTGTATAAGGACGCTCCTTAACCATGGGGATTAGGACCTGTCAGCCGAATATTACCACTATACCCTAGTGGTATACCAAGAGACCTATCAGCCTATTCAGCACACGCCGATCCAGGCATCTTGAAGGTTATAATCCCTGCAATAAAGGGATCATACTGTCTATACCTGAAGCCACCTATTTTCCTTTGTTAGTTCACAAAAATGTCTCGGGATCATTGAACAAAGAAGTATTCAGAAAGGTCTTAACCCCTAAGTCCATAAATAGTGGTCAGATAGTTAGGTAGATTGGAATAATCAGAGCTTTCATCATCATACCTTCGGAATATGAGGTTCGCGCAGTCCGACAGTTATGAGCCCAGAGTCACTCTAAGGCACTGATCTTCATCCTCATATTGAATCCCCTCCATCATTCTATCGCTATATCCATCCATAAGCGTTTTATAGAGGCGCGATTCTTTTCATCATATATCATTGCCATCCTCGAGCACTTGATCTCTGTGCAGAAGTCGAACTGCTTGTCATATCCCTACCATAACCCCTTTGAATCGTCCATCATGGCATCTGAATCTCGACAGATCATCTTGGCCAGCTCCGATGATTGGGACAAATGGATCCAAGTCATCAAGACGGTTGCAGAAGCAAAGGATATATGGGAATATGTCAATCCGAATAAGGAAGCTCTCCTAGAGATGACGGAACCCCAGGAACCGGATCCTAGTAAGATCAAGACCAATGCAACATCTATTGCTGATCTAGATGAACTGGGACAAGAGATATATCAATATCAATGGCGCAAATACAAACAAGACCTAGAGTTTCATGATTCCAAGATTAGAGCAGTACGAGATCTCAAATCCTTCATTCAGCAGACAGTATTGTGAGATAATTTGCACTATACCTACAACAGAAATGCCCATAACATCCTTGTGGCCCTAAAGAAGCGTTTCACCCCTACTACCAGGTATTGAGAGCTTGAGATCATAAGAAAATGGAAGGCTCACCCACATTCGCTTCATCAGTCAAATATAGACAATTGGTTGACAACCTGGGACTTGCTATATGACAAAGGCAAAGCCCTCAATATCCCTGACTTCCAGGACAATCGACCAATGACCGACTTCATGCTGGCAGTCAAATCATTGATCCCTGGATTTTATAGCCACTGGTTTGGCAGGCTTCAGAATGATCTGACCTGTATAGGCTTCCATGATCTTGTCCAGAAGTTTCACAAATGGAGACAGGCTGAGATAAGTGATTTGCACAATCAGCATGACATATTGTTTGTGATGTTGAAAGGCAGAAGCCCTGAAGGAAAACAGCCAAATCAGCCTGGATCTAGATCTTCAAATCAACTGCGAGAACCCCATACATGCATCTGTGGGATCCAACATCATTTCAGTGAATGCCCATACATCATCAAGTCAATCAGACCAAATGGGTGGAGTCCTGATCCCAAGATTGATGAGAAGTGGAAGAATCTCATCCAGTCAAACTGGATGATCAGGAAGGCTGTCAAGAAAGCATATCAGTACATTGAGCAAAAGGCTTCAAATTCAGAATCACCCAAGGAAGCTTTTCAGTCATCAAACCAAGATTCCTCCTATGGTGCCTATCCAGATATTACCTTCACCACTACCAAAGCAAGTTATTCAACATGGGACAGTCCTCATCCTCTCTGTGACAGCTTCATCCTTGATTCTGCATCAAATATACACGTCTGCAATGTTTGGGACTGCTTCAAAGACTTTCAACCTGCAGGATCTGACAATATGGTCAAAGTTGGTGATACTATGACCAAGATCGAAGGATACAGCACTGTGGTATTGAAAGTAGTCAGTCCAGATGGAAAGCCATTAAATATGACTCTGCTTAATGTCACCTATTCCCCCAGATTCCATACAAACCTGGTGTCATATTTTCAAATGCGGAAGATCAGTATATCATGGGATCCTAATGGAGACTACCTCATATATCAAGGCAAGCATACATGTCAGCTTCAACTTCATCATGAAAACTGGACCATCAAATATAACTCAATACATACTTCCTTTGCGACTCAGACGTCCATGAAACCACTTGAATCAGCAGCTCCCATTGAATTATGGCATCAACAACTTGGTTATTTGAACTATGACACCCTAGAACACCTACCTGAGGCTGCAGAAGGTGTCAAGATTACCACCAAGAGATCTATCTCTCAGCCTCTGTCTGTCTGTGAAGTCTGTGCCATATCAACTGCAAAACGTCAGATATCTTGAAGACCAGCTGACCGAGCCACTCGACCCTATGAGAAGGTCCATTTTGATCTAATCAACATGGAAGAAGCATACAATGGAGACAAATGGGTAGCACATTACCTTTGTGATGCATCTTGAGAATATCATGTTGATACTTTTCCACATAAGTCTGATCTATTAGACTCTATCAGAGGATTCCAACATTGGATTTGGACTCAATACTGTGTCAGAGTGAAGGTATATCATATTGACAAGGAACAGACCCTAGGAAATGAATGGAATGCCATAATCAAATCCCAGGGTACTATCATTGAAGACACAGTTCCCTATACACCTGAACAGAATGGTGCAGCTGAACACACTGGGGGGGTGATCATACAGAAGGCTAGAGCCTTGCTCATCAAAGCAAGATTGCCACTAAATCTATGGCCAGAAGCAGTCAGAACAGCAGTCTATCTCATCAACAGATCGCCCACAAGATTATTAGGATGGATTACTCCACGCAAGATGATTCAGAAGCTCACTGGTGAGCATGTCAAACACCCCAATCTTGCAAACCTTCGCGTATATGGCTCACGAGCATATATCAGAGATCCCAAGATTCCTTAAAAGCAAAAGATGCAGCCACACACCCTAATAGGCTATTTGGTTGGTTATAAAGCTTCTAATATATGGAAGATCTGGATGCCACATCAGAACTGTGTTATTGAGGCCAGAGATGTTATATTCAACAAAACAAGACTATATGATCCAGATGAACCCTTCCTTGAAGATCAAATCAAAACAGCAGTTCAGAAGTCAAAAGAGACACTTACCATGCCTATGAGATTGGCAGATATCACTCAACATGTCAGACATGATGATTTTGACGATATCAGGCCTAGGGATGTTGAACATGATGAGCTGATTGATGAGACCACTCACAAAGCGATGACCCCTGATCAGCCAGTCTTTATGACACCTGATCCAACACCCCAGCAATCATCTTCTCTGCCAACATCTTTGAATCCTCCTACTGAATATCTTGATCATGGATCTAATGTTGATTTGCAACTCCAAGGCGAGCTCAGCAGGTCTACTGAACCAGGTCCTTCATCAAGAACCTGTTCTAGGACTGCTAGAGCACCTCCTTTGCAAGAAATCAGGTCTGAAATTGATGAATCCAATATATTGACAGAACCGCGCATGAGAAGGCCATCTCAACGCCAGCAAGAAGCTGATCTCTCATCCTCATCCTCTTGTCGCCGCAGATATGCATATATGACCCAAATTGAAAGCCCATATGATCTGTCAGGCTATTTCAATGCGTTCGCCACTGCCATGAGCCAGCCAAGACCTCTACATCGCGATCAGCTGCCATCTCCGCCCAAGAACTGGAAAGAACTCCTTGCTCATCCCTTCAAGGATGACTTCATGAAAGCTGTGGAAGTTGAATTCAATGAGGTTGAAGCATAAGGCACATTTAGATATGTTAAAAGGCCCCAGAAGACACAGGTCCTACCTCTTATATGGGTATTCTCATATAAATTTGATTCCAACAGATATCTACTGAAGTTCAAGGCACAAGTCTGTGTTAGAGGTGATCTACAGTGTCATCTATTAAAGGATACATATGCTGCTACCCTCACAGCTAAAGTATTCAGAACCCTCATGGCTATTCTTGCTGTTTTCAACCTGGAGACTATCCAACTAGATACAGTCAACGCTTTCCTTAATAGTGAACTTGACAAGGAAGTCTATGTTGAGCTCCCAGATGGATTCAAGAAGGCAGGATATGTGATGCAGCTTCAACAAGCTCTATATGGACTACAAAGATCCCCTAGACTCTGGCATCAAGAATTCTCCAAAATGCTGACTAGTCTAGGACTCCAGAAAGTCCCTGAAGAGCCATGCCTTTTCACCAATCGCCACTGCCTAGTCTTCTTCTTTGTTGATGACATTGTCATTCTATACCACCGTGATCATGAAAGCCATGTCAGGCAACTCAAGCAAGATATTATGGCTACCTACCATATGAGGGATCTTGGAGAACTGAAATGGTTCCTAGGTATATGTGTTGTCTGTGATCGATCTCAGTGAAAGCTATGGCTCTGCCAGGACTCATATATTGAAAAGATTGTCAAGAGATTTCACCTAGAGACACATCAAACCCTGTCAACACCTGCTGCTACTACTGAATATCTCACTGAATATGATGGTCAAACATCTGCTCATCAAATTTATTACTATCAACAACTTGTTGGGTCCTTGATGTATCCTGCAATTATTACTTGTCCTGATATTGCAAGGACTAGTAGTAAGCTGTCAGAATTCCTTGTCAATCTGTCTCCAAAGCATATTGATGCCGCCGAACATGCTATATGCTACCTCAACAGAACAAAATCATATGCGATCAAATACTCCCTTCCACCAGATGACTTCACATCTGATATCTTCATCTGCGCAAGCAATGCTGCCTATGCTGACAATGAGGATCGCAAGAGCACTGAAGGATACCTTTTTAAGCTATTTGGAGGTCCTGTTGATTGGCATTCAGGCAAGCAAAAGACCATCACTACATCTACTACTGAAGCCAAGTTGCTTGCAATATCTGAAGCTGGAAAGCAGATTAAGTGGTGGAACTGACTGCTCAACACTATAGACCTAGATCTTGAGCATGACATCAATATTCAATGCAATAATCACCAGACTGTTGACCTACTAATCAAGGAGGATGAACCTGCTATACGTTTGAAGCTTCGACACATCAATACCCATCATCTATGGCTTTGAGACAAAGTTCAATCCCGTCGCATACAAATTACATGGGTCCTGACTACATCCATGGCTGCAGATGGTCTCACCAAGATCCTACCGCGTCAAAAGCATGAAGAATTCATCAAACTACTTGGACTAGTTGATATATCTGACCGACTGAGATCTATAACCTAGCACCTCCATCTATATGTCACCGTCTTGTCTGGTGCTGGGGGGGTGTGTCAGCTGAATATTACCACTATAACCTAGCGGTATGCCAAGAAACCTATCAGACTAGTCAGCACACGCCGATTCGGATCTGCAGAGGATCGTAATCTCTTAACCCCTCATTCCATGAGATAAATAGTCAGATAGTTAGGTAGATTCGAATAATCAGAGCTTTCATCATGATACCTTCGGATTACTATTAGGGTTTTAGGGTTTTAGGGTTTTAGGGTTTTAGGGTTTTAGGGTTTTTAGGG
>NW_027192527.1:6612377-6625550 GCF_041956765.1 Thermoascus crustaceus | reverse complement strand
TAAACCCTAAAACCCTAAACCCTAAAACCCTAAAACCCTAAAACCCTAAAACCCGAATAGATTCAGGTCAACTTTCGCCAGGCATCCCACACCGAATTGAAGATCATCAGCCCGGTTATCCCCAGTTTTCCTCCCTGGTCGGCGCTCATGATGGATTCCAGATTTATCGCCGATTTTCGAGTACTCGCTCTCGATTACTTCTCTATAAGCAGGATTCCTGATCAGTTCTCGAGAAGAGGCTGCGGGATATCGATGAGAATGATCGGTCTGTTCTCTTTTTGGGAAGTCATCGACGGGACCAAAACAATGAACGTGAAGACATTCTGAAAGAAATGGACGTTTTGTTGGCTGAATATGGTGCAGTGACTCTGTCTGGATTCAAAAGAGGCTATTCGATCTCTAACACAAGCAGCTCTAGACAATCTAATCGAAAAAAGCGCACGAATATACAACTTCCTCCCTGCCCCGATCCGGGATGTTACAAGCCTCAAAAACTGGATCAATGGAACAGGTAGCATTGCACGCGCAGAGACCGAATATCTCGATCGAGAGGAGGATCTTTTCACATTCAAGTCATCAGATGACGGGCCATTGTCGCGACTGGAGGAGATAGTGGAGACAGCATTTGTTCAACTATTTAGAGGCTTCTACAGGGTGTGTTCAACTATCGCCTGGAAAAATATATCGTGGCACTAACAGTGAGCTAGAGATATGCGGCATATGATCGGTCACTAAATGAAAATGTCTTCATCCCAACGAGCTGCTTGGCGAAACGAATCGCGGGAGCTTTGATGGCTGCACTTGCTACGACTCTCCTTTTATTGCCTATGCTGGTGTGTAATTTTCTCAGAAGCTGGACAGCTCGAGTCTTGGTCGTCACGCTTTCAGTCGTGGTCTTTATCACAACCATCTCGAGTATCACTAAGGCTAAAAGTGTCGAAATCCTTGTGGCCAGTGCGACGTAGGTCTCTATGCTTGATTCTGTAAGCTCGAAATACTGATGGACTTGTTATTCCAGATATACCACAGTTTTGACTGTCTTCATTGCGAACGGATCCGGAAATTGAACAATATAACTTGATTTTTGAGATTCGGCAAGATCTTCCTACCAACATGACAGGATAGTGATTTTAGCTGCTCACTTGCAACATCACGAACCACTCATCTATCACCTCAATAGAAAGGATTTGAGATCTAAAGGATATCTTACCGGTCTCGAGAGCCTAGTTGTCTGAGCTTCAGGATGGGTTATATAGTATAAACATGGCCGCGGTGCTTGCCTATTTCCAGTGTTTAAACTTCAATATAGAATCATTTGAATACCTACTCTCCGGGAAGATGACTTGAAAATACCATGTTGCACACTTTGTATCTGATTTCTTCTCTCTTACATCTCTGTACTGTCTTCTTAAAGACCTCTCAATTTCTATGTGGCTTAGCACGACTCGGGGGTCGACATAAAAGTGTTCCTGAAGCCACGAAATAGTATTCATACAATCACCAATTGCAGCTCGGACTCAAGAAAAGATTGCCTCTCTCCAATCTGCAACGGGTCTCCATCCTCAGTACTTAGAGTAAATTCCCCAGTAGAAGTCACCATTCCCACCAGTAACGGGCCGTGAGAGGTTGTCGTACCATCTGGATTGGCTAGAGTCACTTTAACATAGTCCCCGGGCCGGAAAGTTACATTCTGAAAAGCAATAAGACGTCAGGTGAAGAAATGGAACTCGAGGGTGTCGTCCTCTTACTTGGGGAAATTTTGGGATGACTGGGCGACCGCCGCCATCTGCGGGGGTTATAGTGGGGTGCGTGGGGCTAAGAATGAGCAATTAGTTTCGTGCCAGTTTGTGAGGTCATGGCGATCATACGTTTGGGAAGCACTCATATCGATTGTCGAAAAAAAGGTATCTCTATGGTTGATTGAATGTTCTTGCGCCGTGTCGCCCGAGGCAGATTTCTTGGGTTGGGCGTACCTGGGCTCCGTGCATACAACTCTTGTACCCGTTTGGAAGGCTGGCGATTGGACTAACCTCGCAAGTGTTAAAATTCTCTGAAAGATTGGGAACCTGTAATACTTGTATTGGTTCTATCAGTCAAGTCGTTTGTTTCTCTGCTAGAGAGAATACGGGCAGTGCCCGAGCTGCGTGTGATATGTAAGTGCTGGGCTGTCAATTTACATTGGTGGACCCTCACCGACTCGTGAACCCGAGGATCGGAGCGTGTACCCAAAGAGAGAGATCGCCCTGTTCAGCCCCCTCAGCCTGAATTTCCTACATGACTGGGGTATCCTCTCAGCTGAAGTCTTCTCTTCTTCTCCCTTGATGACACAGCCATTTTGTGCTACCGGCGGTCACCTAGCGCTGCCTGTGACCCATCAGAATTTCAGCATTTTTTATGCCTAAAAGTGAGCTGTGCGTTCCATAGCTGCCAGCGTGACATCACCCCAGGTTGCCTTCGCGTGTTTGGCCTTTTTTTCAGCCTCAACCATGATGGCCTCGAAGTCTTTTGCCTTCTTCCGATCCCTTTCTGCTCACTAAATTTTGACAGCCTATCACCAAGCCTCTCACTATTCAATTAACCAATTCGATATCATGGAAAGCGAAGTTTTCCAGATCAATGAGGAAATTGCAAGCTCGCTGCGGGAGATCGACGACGATGAGTTACGAGTCTTCTCGGAACTACATGAGGACCCAACCAACGACGAGGAAATAGAACTCTTCATTTTTACAAACTTCAATTTGTACAAACGGACTGGAGACCCGGAATGGGCTCAGCGAGCCATGGTGCAAACCGATCTCTGGCTTTTGTCCACTCCGCTCGAGGATGAGCAGTCTGCCCGACGCTACCGAATTGCCAATTTGATCAGGGCAACAGCATGCGAACGTGGTCACCAAATCCAAGGAGATTCTGAGGTTCGGGCAATAAATGACAAAGAGTTGCTGCAAGGCACTCGATACCGGGCAACCGACTCCCTTGATGTTCTCAATGTGACGATCGAAGTCATCGCACTCGCGTTGAACCAGATGCCCCCCTACTACCCGCGAGATCCAAACTTGCTGATGCAACTGGCAAAATGGTCCGTCGCGCGTTATCATAAGTCCAGCGGCGCCAACCACCGTGATCTTCAGAACGCGATAAATATTGCCCAGGACGTGACCGCAGTTGGTGGCGTCGATCCCCATACCCGAGCGCACTGGCTTTTCTTGTTAGGTAAATGGGAAGGCACACAGTACTTCCGCGTTAAAGACTCGCAGAGTCTAGACCATGGAATCGATGCCTTTCAGCACGCATTGAGCCTTCCGTTTCGATGCGACGCCTTGCACACTCAGCTATGCCTAAAGCTCGTGAGCTTACAACTTGTACGGTTTACAATGGGCGGAAAAAGGGAAGATCTCGACGAATGCTTTTCAATGCTTCAGAAAATTATAGAGAATCCATTTATCAGCCAGGATGACCGAGCTAGTACACTTAACTACTTGGCAACTTCCTGGGCCCTAAAATACATGAATACCGAGAAAGATGACGATATGACCTGTGCGGCTCACTATGTCACGATGGCTTTGAAGAACACGCCATCTGATCATCCTGCGCGAGCAGCTATGCTGTCTCAGCTGGAAAAGATGGTAATTCGACTCTATGAACGGTACGAAAGCACTGATTGTCTTTGCTACCGTGACCAAGCAATCGAGATGACAGACCTTGCGGTGCAAGGTGGAGATGGTCCTTTCGATTTGTCTGAAATGTTTCGCATGCTGGGACAATGGCTGAATTTCCGATACGAAAGCACGGGATCGTTGAGAGACCTTCATCGAGCTATTGAAGTGGGGGAACTCGCAGCTCAAACTTTGTCTTCGACCAACACCAATCGTTTGTCGATTTTGTGCAATTTATCAACCCTCTATGGCATTCGCTTTGAGCGTCAAGGGGATATTACGGACATAAATCACGCAGTGGAACTGGCCGAGAAAACCACGGAGATCAGTCGAACGCAAGATTCTGAAGGAGAGCTTTTTAGATGCCTGGCCACACTGGGTACCCATCTCCTTCGACGATTGGAAGGAACTGGCAGAGGTGAGGACTTGCATGCCGGTCATCGTGCATTCACTGAAGCGATTGACATTGGAAACCCGACGGACCCTCTTTGGAACGCCGTGATGAAGAACTTCGCGAGTTGCTTGCACCTTCTTTTTGACCGGACGGCGAATAGAGATTATCTTAATCGTGCTATTGATGTTTGCAGCTCGCTGCTCGACAAAGACGTTGAAGATCACTTTGATACAACTTTGTCCATCAAACTATCTCAAATGCTTAAAACGCGATCCCGAGGCAATTTGTCCAAGAAAGATCTCCCTAAGGTGAAAGCACAAGTAATTGAAGCCTGCATTCACCACCGGAAGCCACTTCGGTTTCAATATTGTGGCGATTTCAGTGATATCAACAAGGCAATCGACATAATGAATACCGCCATTCAGCAAACCAATGTGGGACCTCGGCGGAGGGCCCAGATGCATCAATCTTTAGCCAGCTGCCTCACCGAAAAGTACTTCATGGCCCTCACTCAAACCGGCCCCACGAACGAAACTTTGGGGTGCCTTAACGGTGCAATAGACCACTGGGAGATGGCACTAAAGGAGACGCCCCAGAATCATCCACGGCGAGCTTCCTGTGCATTGAACCTTGCACAATGTCGGTGGCTTCGATTCTATCAAGCCAATGATGAGGCAGATGAACAAAGGTCCATCGAATGTTATCGGGAAGGGTGGGATTGCGTCAATGCACTACCGTCAGTTCGCGTTTGGTCGGCTAGTATTCTAGCTTCAAATTTCCGAGGCTCCAATCCTGAGGAAGCAGCAAGTCTTCTTCAAGAAGCGGTCCAGCTACTACCAACAATGTGCCCGAAATACCTGAATGACGAAGACAAGCAGTCTCGTCTTCAGGACTTCTTTGGCCTGGCGTCGCAGGCTGCTGCGGTATCACTCGAGGCCGGGAAGAGTCCCGCTGATGCTTTACAGGTACTGGAAACGGGCCGAGCAATAATATCGAGCCTTTTGTTGGACATGCGAACAGAAATTTCCCAGCTCAAAAGCAAGCATCCGCACCTTGCTGAGAGGTTTGAGGCCATTCGAGACGAGCTCAGCTCGGAATCTGATTCACATAGCCTTTTAGGGGCCCCCTCCTCCTGGGAATTGTCGCAACCAGAGACGGGTCAATTCAACCGCCAGCATCAGCTTCATGAAGAGTTCGAACAACTTATAGTGAAGATACGCGACCAGGATGGATTCTCACAATTTCTTCTTCCACCGACTGCAGATGAATTTGAGGCTGCCGCGCACTCTGGACCCATCGTTGTCATCAATGCCCATGAATATCGGTGCGATGCAATCATCGTTGAAACAGGGAAATCAATCAGAGCACTTCGCTTGGACAAACTGAATAATTGGGATGTTGCAGCCAAATCGGATGAATTGACTCTGTCCAACTCGTCCGCGAAGTATTCACCCTCATATCTATCGCCGCTGCTAGAATGGCTATGGGAGACTGCTGCAAAACCTATACTGGAAGAGCTGGGAATCATGCAGCCTCCGAGCTGTGATAATGACTGGCCTCATGTTTGGTGGGTTCTGACAGGACAAATGGCCAATATGCCTATTCATGCAGCCGGTAATCATGCAAAAGGAGTCTACGAGACTGTAATAGACCGAGTCATATCATCTTACAGTACGTCGGTGAAATCGTTGATCCACAGTCGTCGACACGGCATGGATTGCGCCTCTCATGCCACCGCATCCCAAGACGCGCTCATTACGAGTATGGTCGAAACACCCCATCAGATATCCCTCCCTTTTGCTGCGAAGGAAATTTCAGCCATTCAGTCAGTTTGCAAGGAAATGAACTTTGCGACAATAGAGGGTACCAAGCGCACTGATGAAATCTTGACGCACCTCCGCACCTGCAAGATCTTCCACTTCGCAGGTCATGGCCTGTCAGATGCCAAGAACCCTCAGAGAAGCTGTCTGCTCACGGAGGATTGGGAAACAAACCCTCTAACGGTAGACAGACTTCGGCAGCAGAATCTCCAAGAATCAGCCCCCTTTTTGGCCTACCTCTCCGCATGTTCGACTGTCGCGAATAAAGAGGTCACACTCTTGGACGAAGGAATTCATCTCATCAGTGCCATCCAGCTCGCCGGATTTCGCCATGCTGTCGGGGCTCTCTGGGAGGTATCAGATAAATATTGCGTTGATGTGGCTCGAGTCGTGTATGAGACCTTGCAGGTGGAAGGCATGAAAGACGAAGCCGTGGCTCGAGGAGTCCACCGAGGAATCCGGATGATCCGTGATGCCGGCCTCAAAGAGAAAGCCACTGTGGACCGAAGAAGTGAGGATGGTGCAGACAAACTCGACAAATTTGAAGGGGATTTAGAAGAGCCAGAGCAAGATGTCAAGGCTTTGGAAGTAATGATGGAGAAAACTGGCTGGATGAAAAGTGACCAGAGAGACGCAATCCCCCTGGGTTCGGATTCTTGCGAGCAGCAACCAAAAACCTCGCTGTTTTGGATTCCGTTTGTCCACTACGGAGCATGAAAAGACAGGACAGACCGTCTTTACAAATCTAATGGATTACTTGGACTGCAAAGACTTGACGTCTACTCTCCATTGTCAATAGACTATGAAAAGGCGATCTCCAGAAATCGGAACCATCTGTAGCGGCGGACCTAAGACTTCTTAGGCAGAGGCTCGTTGGGTTTATCTTGAGGACAGAAAGCAAGGGAAAGAGATGGATGAATAGGCCGTTACTAGCAATGTTGCTATCAAGATTGCTATTTGAGTTGACCACGGGGTCCTAATCCCCATGGTTAAGGAGCGTCCTTATATACATTGTTCATCGAAATAGCCCTATCCCACGGGGGGCGACGCATCCGGGATGGATGGGTCGACGGTCGCTAGACCTCGTAAGGAGTCGCGACTCGTCAGGTTCGATTCGACTCGGAACCGCCAAGACTCAGGTTCAGGTTCTAAGATATTGGAGTCGCGATCCGACTCTAGGATTCTTAGAGTCGAACCTCAGGTTCCACAAACAGTGCAAACATAGGGAATCTCGTGATATGCATATTTTATGCAGTTTTCGTCTGTATTTTTGAGTATTTGGCTTACAGTTTAGGCGAAAAGATGTAATGACCGACTAACCCTCAGGCGTGATGTAGCCTATAGGACTATCGAGCGGATGATGGATAGAGCGTGATGGGATATCAAGGCATAAGTAGTTATAGGTAATAATAACAGAGGTAGTAGCGTATAGCAATATGTTCCAGATGCATGAGAACTGATTGCTGACTTCTAGAAGAAGGTCAGCTTGTAAGGGCTTTATATACATGACTCCAGTCTGTAGTACTAATCCCTATTAGATCTTGGCTCTATAGACTATGCCAGATCTCCTTAATGGGTTTCGGCCCCAAACGTGGCCCATATCAGTTGACATAGTCCTTTCAAATTAGGCCTAGTAGGGGTCTTCAGAGCCCAGGCGTTACACATGGGTGGGCCAAGGGAGGCTGCCCAAGCCCATGGGAATTTGCTCCATGGGAGTGGGAGTGAAATTTTGAAATTCCCATGGGACTTGCCGAAGTCTAGTCTGAACCTATTCCACGTTATTTATATAAGATGTCTCCAGCAGACTACCGGAATCTGGCAGATGATTGTGCATGAAGTGTTGCCCGTGCCCGGGTATCAGTTATGGAAGTGAGCGAATCCCCCAAAGCAGAGCTAACTTTCCACGCCTACAACTGTCTGAATAGAGTATTTTAAGTGTATTGTGTAGTGACAACGCAATAGTCTCTCTTGTTGGATGCCCAAACAAGTCTTTCCTGCTTTTCGGGTTAGCTTTGAGTCTTAAACAGATCACATAACCATGTGACTGATGCTGTTCAACCCCTCCTTTATAAGCTTTGTCAGTTTACAGCTGTTGAAACAGGTACTTCACTTTTCAAGATTCAGCGGTCTTAGCGTGTTTATAATGCTCGATGCGGACCCAAATCTAGATGTCAGGGTGCAAAAGAAAGGGAATCCGACTCAGTCCGCCTTAATTAAAGACAGAGGTGTGGCATCAATCTTAATCATACCCGGAAACTGCGATCTCAGATTTACTGGAGAAGGGAGAATCAGAGAGCAACTTCAGAAGCTCTGAGATTGCTCAGCCTATACTCAGGTCAGCTCAGTGTGCAAAAAGCAGCACTGCCTGAGCACTAAAGCAGAAATGGAAGGCCCTGAACACATTGCAGAAAAAGCTCACATATGTAATTATATACATCCATCATGTACAACATCTCAGTACGTCCCTCTCATCATCCATGACCCTTGCATATTCTAACATTAATCGCCAAAACACAAGCCGAAAATCCTCCGCGCGAAGAACCTTATCTGCCCAGGCCCTGCTCCTCTCCGCAATGGATTGTCCAAGAGTCTGTCCTTCCGGCTCTTGGTTTAAATAACGGATGATTTCGGGCAGATCCTCCAGAGTCATACTAACCGGTATATAATGGACCCAAGGAACGAGCCAGTCATCATGCCACTCTTTATAGAGTGTCTGTTTGAGAACAGCTGATTTCGACCTCAAAGCACGGTAAAAGCGGCCACTGAAACCATTACCATCAAGGTCAATGTTATACCGCGCTTCGTAGTTCGCGCGGACATCATCTCTGTGCCCGGGTTCAACATTAAATGCAGCCTTTTGTGCCTCACAGGCGTCATCATCACATTGAATCACGGCGGAAATCCGTATATTGAGGAGGGAGGATATTTCGGAGATCGTGGAGTTGACGGGTCGCCATATCAAGCTTTTACTGTCGGCTGTTGAGGGCTCTTTTCTCATCAGGGTGATGAGTTCTTCTGGCGAAGCGGCCAGCAGGGCTAGTCGTTGACGTTGGAATGATTTCCAGTTATCTAGGGTCGAGTGGCCGCCTGTTGTCGATCCAACCCAATACAGGACATCTCGCTTCTGGTCCCAGTCCATATCCTCTGACTCGTGGTATTCTTGCATCCTCAGTTTGGCGGCATACCACGGACTTGGGTAGAGTATGTCTTGAAAGCAAGAGAGTTTTGCCTGAGAGAAGACAGGCACAATGGAATGTGTCAGCGAAAGAGACTCGGGGGACAAGAGAGAGCCATGAAGATACCGCAGTTCAGGAAACAGACAGACGTCTTTGCTCATGGTTACATTGGAAAGAAATTTTATGTTTAAGACTGTGGAATTAGGGGAAGGAGCGGGTTGAGAAAAGTCTCGAGCGGGAGAATCAACCGGGCATGAGAGTGTCATGGCCTCCCATGCATTCTGTTTTCCCACCTCAAGGAAATCAACACGCTGTGACAGCGAGGGATTTTTACTGGGGGCAAGGGACGTCGTTTCGTTGTTGGCAATGCGTTGAGCGGCTTCCAGCACATCATGCGCCACGACTACCTTGGGCTCGTCCTTGATATTGATCGCAAAGACCAAATCGGGTAAGGTGTTCAAGATGTCCTCGCTGAGCCAACCATGTACTTCCTGTGCCATCCATGGTGCGAAGTTTTCCATCGAGTAAGAAGCGACGTGATCCGTGATCGCAAAGCGGATCATGGACATGTGGCCGGAGTTGAGTGCAGACTCCACCCTGCCCCGGAGGTCAGCAGGGGAAACTCCCCACAGCGGCTCCATTGCTTGCATCATAGTGTCAAACTCGTCGATCAAGACAAAGTTGTGGGCTTTGGCGGCAGAGAACCATTTGTCGAAATTGGGAGGGGGTGGCTGTTTGTATCGGCGTTCATATTCCGCATAAGCATCCTCCAGTGTCTGTGATTGCCTCTGGACCATTTCTTGAAATCGTGATTCCGCTTGAGAAGCTAATTGTTCGATTGGATGTATAGATATGTCAGAATGAAAGGCATGCTGGTCATTGTAAAATCCGCTGGAAAAGGTCTCAGACGCACGATACAGAATGGCGAGTGCTGGAATGAAGATGAAAAGAAGTAGTTTTCTATTTGAGACCGACAGTGGTAAACAGAGGATACCTTGTGCTAGGGTTGCAAGAGACACTCCCGACAGGTATACAGCCCGAGTAGGCAGTACGGCGATCAATGTCGCAACGGCCGCCATGGAGTATGTGTTGATTGTCGTTGCAAACACGAAACCCCCAGAGTGTACCTAACAAGAGTAAGCATGCTGCAATCCTCTTGGCAATTAAGCAGAGAACGTACCAGATAGAATGTTGCGGCTATTTCAGTAGCACTAAAGAAGGCTCGGAAAACCATAGACCACGACAGAGAAGAATGAGGTGGAAACACCACCATAACACCTGTGACCATGCAGAAGACTCGAGAAGCAATAATTTTAGCATTCAAGCTTACGCCTCGTTCCTCCGGCCACGGGCCATAATCCTTACATGCCGCCAGCAAGATAAAGGTCAAAGCTCGGGAAAGAGTGAAGACAGCGCAGGCAACGTAGGATAGGTCATTGTCAGATCCAGACGCCTGGAGAAGGATGTAAGCGCATACTCCTAGTACTACCACTATACACGCTCTCGTCCAAGGGAGCCGGGATCCTTTTGGCGTACTCAACGCCTCAAAGGCCGCTCCGAGGGCGGAGACTGGTCCTGGTAAAGGACTAGTCCATGAAGCCCGAAGTGAGTATAGGAAAGTTATGATTGTTACCAATGGCTATGTATCCACAGTCAGTCATACAACTTTGAGTGAGCACATATGCGACAAGAGAATGGAACCCGTATTGACACAATAACGATCCAAAATAACCTCGTCAGAGATCCGATGATCAGGGGTGACTTACCAACATCGATTTTACATTATAATACAAAGGGACTATCTGAGAAGTGGCAATGGCTAACGATACTAGGCATAGCATCCATGACGGCGTCGGAGATATATTGGGCTCTGCGCGAGCAGTGCTTCCGTTGAGTGAGTAGCGCTGGATTCGGGGGATAAGAGCAAGACCAGCCCAGCATAAACATTCCATCCGGATGTCTGCGCTCCATTCTCGTTTGATTGAAATCATTTCTGCACCAAGTGCGGCAAGAAGTGCCACAGCGGCGAGAAGTGTGCTGGTGGATTTCATCTCTGGTCTTCCAAAGTGCGGTCAGCCTAACCGTAAGGCTTGGTCGCCCGATATGGCAGCACTACGCGCTCAGGAAAAAGAAGCCGGATGCTAATAATTGAATGGGTGAATTCTTGCGTAGCTGTTACTGCAGCTTCGTCGTGGTTGTTAATGTAGAATTGCAGTTGCTCGACCAAAGTGAGAAGAGATTCAAGCGCGCGAGCCCAACAATCATGGCACCACAGGATGAACCCTGGAAACATTGTTAGCTGGGGCATGGGCTTTATGTATCAGTTGAAAAGGATCATTGGTAATCGAGCGCAGTTCATGTGGGGGAGCTTTTTATGGGTACTTTTGAAGCGCTCGGCTATACAAAGAATAGGTTTCTTAATTGGCCGCTACGTCCCCTGATCTCAATAGTGTATGCATGCTTTGCGGCGCAGCATTTTGTATCAGCGCAGGGGCTGGCAAGCCTAGATGTTGGCTTCCTATCATTACGAGCAGCTTCACACCAGTCATGGCCTCCATTCATCGGCAATGTGATTCCCGAATACTTGGTCGGCAAGTTGTTAATCCCCTCAAACTCATGATCTCTGCTGCAATGGACATACCTGGCTCTCTGATTCTCAGAGGATATGATTTGTCCCACACAGTGGGAGATATTGGGACCTATGATTCCACTGACGGGAGCGGCGCTGTGTGGAGCCTGCTATTACATGCGTAACATGCCTAGAGGCCTCTAGGGGTGGTGCTCTCTGAACAAGGTATCCTTTAACCCCTAAAGCTGCCTTGTTTTTCAGCCCTGATATAGTGGACAAACAAGGACAGTGTCAGCTATCAATCCAGCATAGATCCATCTAGGTCAGTGTCGTAGGCGACGCTAGTGTAATACTAGCGCCGGCGAGAACCCCGCGTTGCGCACGGTCCTCGCCTGTGTTAGATCCTTTGTTTGCTATATTCTTTGTCTCTAGATTTCAGGGTCCTCGGGGATCCTTGGGAACCTGGTCAAAATCATGACATGGGGGATCCTTCGAGCAAACCCCATGGCAGATGACCTAGTAGATAGATCTATATAAGGAGAGCTGATTCCTGGGTAAAAGGAATCAGCAGATCGTTCGAATCCAATCTACTTGATACCTTTCGTTATCTATTCCCTTGTTTGACCCCGGCGTATCGCCGACTACACGCTTGCTACATACTAGCACTAGCTCAAGGCTTAGTGCACCCCACCGCCGTTACAGTCAGGCTGGATTCACTTACAATTCCATACACATAGTCCATCTTCGCACCCTTGGTGAGAAGCAACTGTATAACTGCTCCATGTCCACTCTCTAACGTAATCCACGGGTGAGTGGCACACCTCACCCGAAAACGCGTCTCTCCCTATACCCTTCTTATTCAAGTATCCACTATGCCACCAAAATCCTCGCGATCTTCGCGAGATGCTATCGAACAAGAGGGCAAGATCTTATTAGCCCTCCAGGATATTGAAAAGGGCCAATTTCAATCGATTCGCGCAGCTGCAAAGCTATATAGTGTACCCTATAGAACGTTAGCCCGGCAGGCGAAGGGGACAACCTCACGCGTTGATATACACGCAAATAACCATAAACTGACCCAATTAGAAGAGGATTCACTTGTTGAATGGATCTTCTCTATGGATTTGCGTGGAGCAGCGCCTAGGCCCTCTACTGTACAAGAAATGGCTAATATCCTTTTTGCGGCGCGTGGATCAAACCCCCCATTAACTGTCGGGGTTAATTGGGCATCAACCTTTGTCAAACATCATGATGAGCTTCATACACGCTTCTCAAGACAATACAATTATCAATGTGCCCTAAACAAAGACCCGAAATCACTATGAGAGTGGTTTACTATAATAAAACACATGGTTGATGAGAACAGGATTCAACCAGAGGATATCTACAACTTCAATGAGACTGGATTCACAATGGGCCTTATATCAGCACAGAAGGTGGTTACCCAAGCTGAATACTACAGTTGGCGATCAGTTCTACAATCAGGGAATTGTGAATGGGTCACTGTGATCAAAGCAATTTGCACTGATGGCTATTCACTGCCTCCATGTGTGATATTCAA